>NC_051100.1:13349276-13693687 GCF_901709675.1 Syngnathus acus
TCCACCAACCTTTCCCACGTGACTCTTGTCATCTAAACTCCTAACATACCCTCTTCCTTTTTGTGTGAATGGAACGCTCTGCAAAAAGTGGGCCTGTTGCTAAATGCATTCTCCAGAGCATATTTGTCATCTCCTGGCGTAGAACGGCATGGAAGGAAGAGTGAGATTAAAAAAGAATCAACAAAAAGGATGAGGTGACAGCCGCATTCGAACTTCATTCTTGGTAATGAGTCAGTTTACCGTGAAACAAGAAGCAGCCCAATTCTACAGATGTAGGTCATATAAATCAGTGTTTCCCAACCATTGTGCCGCGGCACACTGGTGTGCTGTGAGAGATGTTCAGCTGTGCCGTTGGGAATTGTCCAATATTAATTACGGAGCGCATTGTAAACCGGATCGCCATACCACTGGTCAGTTAGCGCAAGGCCTGGTCAGCCACTTGCTAATCGTGCATGCGTGGCAAATCGGAGAATCTTGATATTTCATGTTGCGTCGGTCTGATTGTATTGCATCGGCACATAATCAGTTTATGTGTGTGTTGTTGTGTGCTTTTGCTAACAGTAACACTATGACGGCTGCGGTGCATTTGTGGTCCGATGGAAATCAGAGTATGCAGTTCAACCGGAGAACCTGGATTGTTCATTTTTCCCCAACATAAAATACACAGTGAAGTCGAGACACCTCGACTGTGATAGCCACTCAGCTGCTGTCAGAACAGCTTATCACTTATATTTAAAAAAAGAAATACAGTTTAAAGAATATTTAATATTTATTTTTATTCAATTATTCGACTCTCCATACATATCATACAGTCATGTTGATTCTTTTGGATTTTAATCGCAATCACTTTCAATAGTTTATTCCTTACACTGGCTAAATCATTTTTAAAAAACTGTCACTTATATTTAAAAAATGAAATACAGTTTAAAGAATATTTAATATTTATTTTTATTCAATTATTCGACTCTCCATACATATATAGGAATAGGACTTTACGTCTTTCGTTGTCATATAACTGATTTTAATATAGAAGCTGGTGTAACACATACCAGATTTTTGTTGGTGGTGTGCCTCGAGATTTTTTCCAATGAAAAGGTGTGCCGTGAATGAAAAAAGGTTGGGAAACATTGATCTAAATAAACCCGTTTGAAGGGAAGCTGGCTGTCTTCATCTGGCAGAGTCCAGTTTTCATGTTCTCTTGTCAAACCGTTGAGACTTGACACAGTCCTCCTTTTAGTATTTATTCCTGTTTTGACGACGCCTGCTTTTTGTAGTGCAGCACCCCGTGGTCTCTGTGTCTTCCTCCCAATAACGCATCTTGATCTCCCTCAATCGCTCCCCGCCTGCGCTTCCTGTCCAGCTTGTCGTCTAACACTTAGCGACATGCTATTGGGCGCCGGAAGGGTTCATCGCTCCGTGCCAAATGGGAGTAAGTGGGGGGTCATTTGGGCTGAGTGAGGACAAGGCCGAGCGCTTGCAGAGCGAGCGAGTGAGTGACACGCTTAACCGCTGACTGCGTCACGTTGGATTGGAGCTCAGCACGTGATGAGGGGAATTTCACCCTGTCACGGAAATGCCAACACGTTGGAAGGTGGGCAGGTTTAGCCAGCTGACAGCCCAGCAAAGTATTTACCTACATAGATGAGCAGAAGGTTGGCTCATTTTGGCCACATGTAAAGAAGGAGCTCTCATTCAACTTCAAGGCTCTCACAATACACAAAAGCACACAACCAAGCACCCGACGTTTCTCCTAAGGTAAGGGATGAGCGGGAGGCCGAGGTTCACCGGAGGTCAAAGTTGCCAGTCGGCGTCGATGCAAAGACTTGGATAGCAAATGCCTTTTATCTCGGGCTCCTTGTCATTGCCATCGCCCCGACTTCACGAGCCGAGATCCTGTGAACGATTGTTCGCGCTGCGGCTGTCAACCGCACTTTTTTTTTCCACCTCCCTCTTCTCACAAGAGACAAAGAGAGACGTCAGACAAGAAAAGAAAAGAAGTTGGAGAAGAATGCACTCAACAACTCAGAGAAGACTGTGTTGCAATAAATGCAGAACGATAAGAAGGCAAGAGAGAGGACAAAAAAAGTGGATCCCAAGCCAAGAACTTGAGAGAAGTAATGCGACACAAACCGAAAAACATGAAGAAGCCTTTTGACCGTCGGCGCATATCCTGGTAAATGCTGTTTGATATCTGACACGGAATTGAGGCCCCTTCTATAGCCCGCCCACCCATCACTGACCTCCAATAGGCATTTTCAGCATTTTGGTAATGTTCAACTGGTGGATGACTACGAGTGTCGTCCTTCTTCTTGTGGTTGTTGTTACTCAAGAATGTCCCCCAGCGGGGGCATCCATCTTGAACACAGAGCTTCCGCGCGGCCTCCATCTTGTCCCCCCCGATGGATGCTGTGCCATCTTTAGCGCCGATGGCTGTAGGCTAAAGCTGCCTGGGAAATTGAGTTTGTAACCCCAAGAGCAACGCGCTCGTTCGTCAGCGTTGGCCGGACGCCGACTAAATGAACGTGTCGCACGCGAAATGAAAGATGGCGCTTGGCGGGAAACGAGACGCTTTTCCGCACCTTGTTTACGGTTTTTGTTGGGCGGCCGCTTCAGCGCCACCTGACAGATGAGCCATTTACTTCCTCTGGTAACACATGCATTTTCAAATTAAAGCCACAAGATTATCATGCAAGAGTAAAATCAAAAGTCTTGAGAGAAAAAAAATCATGACAAACTGTGGCAGAGACTTTCTAAATAGAATACTGTGTTCAGACGTTTCAAATCAAATTAAGAAACGCATCTTGAATCTCTGACTGACTTCCAACGGCAATGGAAACAACACAAAACGGTTGAAGATACAACTTTCTGTCTTCAGTCCTCACTTTGCAAATCAAATATGTGTGCACTGCTGATGCTACATACTGATGCTAACATCCTCGCTCTGTCTTTTTGCCCGCAGACCACCTGGGCATCGAGTTCATGGGTAAGATCTCCTTTTGTCTGGCCTTCCCTATACATTGTTGAAGTTTGAAGTGTGGACAGAGAGAGACATGTTCCTTCCAATGCAAATGTAATGCAGTCGCCATGGAAACCTCCAGAACAGTGAGGAGGCGGTGCTGCCAACATGTGCAATTGCCATTTGTGCGCATGTGCGTGTGTGTGTTTTAAATTTAAGCATCATATCAAGTGTTTCATTTCTTTTCCTAAAATAGTTTTTGTCATCATTCGTTAATGTCATTATTACTTGGTTGATTGACTTGTAAAGGATATTTTTAAAAGATGTAATTATGAAATAATGAATTCCTGAACTGGGTGTTCCCAAGGAATTTGTCTCAGGTCCACCATTCGCCATTTTGTTGTGTTATTGTTCGCAAAAAGTGTTTTAATGATGGATTTTTTTCCCTATTTTTTGTGCAGAGAGCAGAGAAGTGTACCAGAGACAGCTGCTGTCCATCACGTCCATCGCTATGGCAATTGGCCTCCTGGGAGTGCTCTGTGTCGCCCTCTACTGCCGAAACAAGTCAGTCAACGGGCCGAGTTTGTCAAATGTAGTTTGTGTGTGTGGAGGGGTGCGCGCGCGCGCGCGCGCGCGTGTGTGCGTGTGTGCGTGTGTTTTGCAATATAAACATTTGTGTTTCTGTCTGTGTTTGTGGAGGCATCGGCGAGAGAAACTTCAAGCTCACCTGAAGGAAAATCGAAGTGTGAAAAACTACACTACAAACGTCATCAACGTGTTAGACTCCAAGACCAGGAATGGCAAAGCCGACATCAGAATGCACCAGGTCCTCTCCTCACTACCACCATCATCATCAGCGTTCTTGTTGTTGTTCATCTGCCTCTGCTTTCGGTTCCTCCCCAACTTCCTCTTTGTATTCTTCATCCAGATCTTCCAATTCATGCTCTTGTTGGATTTTTGGTCCACAATTTAGGGAGCGCGCTATCTGCGCCTCACGGCAAAAGCCATTGCCAATCACCTGTTATCCAATTTACTCATTGCGTACTCGTTTGATTTCTTCAGATTTAGGAAAATGCTAAGACACTGAAGCAGAAATTAGGCTTACACAGGTTGGTTGAGTTCAATCACAATTCTTGTTAAGAAAGCTCTGTTTTCAGGAAAGTACAATACAGCGCTGGGCCTTTCGTGCGACCATGCTCAAGAGCAGAAAGTCTCCATTCAGAAAAGGCAACGTTCAAGGTTCTTTGGTCAGCTTATATTCAGTTGCACATGCCAGTGTGGGCCGAGTTTGATGGGTGATGAGTCAGGGGGTGTGGCAAGTTCGCAGGAGAGTTTGATTCCATGGGAGTGGGTGCTGGTTCGGTGAGAGCTGGTTCCGTGGGGTTGGGTGCTGATTATGGGCGATTCGATGTGTGTGGGGGCTGTTGTTTTCCTTTCCGTCTTTCAGCCTTGACGATCATCTTTGGCGGGGTTCTTGGCTGTCTCCCTCTGGCACCTGCTGGTTTTATTTCCAAGTGACCTTCCTGTAAACATTCTGCTCCATTCTTACACTGTCGCACCTCATCCATTCGTCATTCTTTCAATTTTGTTATTTTGTACGGAATTATGTGAGCTTTTGGCTGTGACATCATCAATTTATTAATGTTCCCTGACTATGCAAAGTTTGTACTCACCACTTACCATGTTTTTGTTTGTATGTTCATTTGATACTCCATGTACTTGCTTACGTCATCATATTCTTAGTTTAATCATGCTTCCAACCATATCTTTTCTTTGTTAGGCAAAATATTTCCCTCTGTCCAGAACGTTCAGTAGTAATCGAAAACTGGCGTCTAGCATGAGTCAAAACATAAGATATAATCAAGTACTGAACATTTTTAGACGACTTTGGCAGTGTTCGTGATTTAGAAAATCATCAGGCATGCATTAAACAGTTCCTTAAGGGTCATTTAAGCCATTCAGGCAATATATAAAAAAACATTTGTTATTTCAAAATGCTCAGAAATACATATTACAAGTTATAAAAACCTCTGTCATTAACCCCTATCAAAAATGTGTAGTTATGTCTTCTTTATTGATTTGGTGCGTAGGTATAATTATATGCTTAATATGTTTCTTTTATTGATTTAATATGTGAATATACTTGTCTGCTTATGTACTTTATTCAATGAGGTTTGAGCATATCTGTTTTTGTAGCTAGGCAAGACTTTTTGTATTTCGAACCCATTCCTTCACTCTCCATGATGATGATGATATGAGATGTTTTCTTCTTAATCTTGTCCTTCTTCTTGTGTTCTCCCAGCAGTATTGTAAACGTCATTCTGCATGTCGCCACAGTAACATGTGTGACTCCGGCTTCACGCTGTCCAGAAGCACTCTGAAGCTCACGTGTGTACACACACACACACACACACACATACTGTACATGTACAAACAAATGCAGTATTTAATTGACCCACTTTTGCGCACGCAGACACGACACACAAACACACACATATGAAGATGATCATTGGCTTTTCATGCTCAGTCATTACTAGGGGTGTAACGATTCATCGATACACATCGATTAATCGATATAATGCTCTACGATTTGTTGGCATCGATGCTAAACGTAAACATCGATCTATATCGGCCGTTTCTGACCTCGGACATTAGACGCGACTTTATTTTGAAATCCAGTTCATTGTTGCTTGCTTCCTCTTTCCGGGAGCAGTGCGCGGCGTGTTGTGTTGTGAGCAGAGCAGGCACGTGAAAGGGGAGCCGACAACTACGCGGCTCCTGGGCTGGTGCTATGGCTAGTGTCCAAGAAGACGAGGAAATTCGCTCCACTTTGGGCTTCATTCATTATAAAGAACTTATTTTTGTTTTGTAATTAAATAGTTCAGTAATGCACTTTAAAGTTAATGGTATTACAAAAAAAGAAAGAATATTCATTCATATTCTTTACTTACTTATATGAGAAAAAATATAGGAATTTGATAAAGTTCAGTGTTAAAATAAGCACTTTGTATACTACAATACTCTTGTAATTTCCTAAATGAAGAGTTTGCAGTACCTTGTTGATTTTGCGTATGAATTGTTATAAATCAGGATATTGTTCTATATCGATCGTAGAGCACTATATCGTGATGTATCGTGAATGAATCACAGCAGGCTTTAAGATATCGGCAAATATCGTATCGTGTTTCTTTGTATCGATATGATATCGTATCGTGACAAAACCCACAATTTACACCCCTAGTCATTACCATTGTGGTTTTATTCTTGCGGCCCAGCACGGAGCAGAAGAGTCTAGTGGCTCATTGGTCCGCCACTCGCAGAACTCCGCCCATTCCAGGAGGACGTCCCAAGGCTTTTGGTCCGGCGTATCAGCACCTCCAAGAGGCGGAGCCTACTGAGAAGGAGCGCCAGGCTGAAGCGCCAGGCAGGTGAGAAAACCTCCAATTCCACTTCTGATTTATTTCCCGTCAACTCATTTGGAGGAGAAGGGAGGAGCTTCATAAAGCTAAGTCATAGCCTTGCCTAATGGGAAAAAAAATGCCCTGCTGGCATTTTCGTTGCAATATGTGCCTCTTTTTGTGCGTTTAGATTTTGTGGGTGAGTGTTTTTGTGTGTTTGTAAAATGAGCTTGCTGAAAGATAAGAACGGCATGGCGTTTGCGACCCGGGTGCCTCTCTGTCTCGATGCGGCGTCCATCACACAGCGCCTCTCTTCAATCAGCACGTGAACTTGACACCTGTTTTCCATCTGATTGCGCTGGCCGGCATCAGACAGGATTCGTCGGCTTATGTTATCTTGGGAATTCGCCTTTTCCTCTCCGCATCGTCCTCCCTTATCACGCGCGTCATCTCTGCAGGGACGCCTCGCAATCTCTGCTGCGGCCGACGATAAAAGCCTGCGAGGTTCTCTTTTGAGCGTCAACAAGCGGCGCCGCCACACACGCTTGGGGATGGAGGAGCGACAATACAGCGAGATGGACAAGCTGACGATCAAAATGACGCAGAGCTCATTTCCTGTCACATGACCGGCAGAGCGTAAAATTTGACTTTCTTTGTGCCGCAATCTTTCCTAATCACTCTCAAATCGACCTGGCAGTGTCATGGAACCTTATTTTCAAATCACGAAGGCTTCGATTTTGATTTTCCTCAATCACTAATACTCGAGCCTTTGGATCTTTGCTCCCAAGACGCGCATGTGTGTGATCAATATTCCTTATTTTTTTATGAGATTGTCTTTCCACAAGCCTCCGTTGTTCGTCAGCAATATTCTCGCTCCTTGATCTTGAACTCTCGCTCTTGGATTGTTATTCCTCTGTCCCATACCACAGTGGTCTCCAACGCCTGGGCCGCGGACCGGTACCGGTTTGTGGATCATTTGGTACGGGGCCGCACAAGAAAGTATAAATAACTTGCATTATTTTCATCCATCCATCCATCCATCCATCCATCCATCCATCCATCTTCTTCCGCTTATCCGAGGTCGGGTCGCGGGGGCAACAGCTTTAGGAGGGACTCCCAGACATCCCTCTCCCCAGGCACTTCATCCAGCTCATCCTGGGGGATCCCAAGGCGTTCCCAGGCCAGCTGAGAGACATAGTCTCTCCAGCGCGTTCTGGGTCGTACACGGGGCTTCCTGCCGGTGGGACATGCCCAGAACACCTCCCCAGGAAGGCATCCGGGAGGCATTCTGATGAGATGCCTGAGCCACCTCATCTGGCTCCTCTCAACGTGGAGGAGCAGCGGCTCTACTCCGAGTCTCTCCCGGATGACCAAGCTTCTCCCCCTATCTCTAAGGGAGAGCTCCGACACCCTGCGGAGGAAACTCATTTCGACCGCTTGTATCCGGGATCTTGTTCTTTCGGTCACGACCCATAGCTCGTGACCGTAGGTGAGGGTAGGAGCGTAGAGGGTGGCGGCACCACATTCACTCGGTGTTCAGATCGGCTCCCTGACACTTCTGAAGATGCCACGCTGTATGATTGGCTGAAATTGCGGCGACATTTAAGATTGTGGTTGGTCTGCTTTGCTGAAATGGGATAGTTTCTGTTTTTTTGTCACACACATTCACACAGTTGTGTGCGGGAATCGAACTCACGGTGTCGGCACGCAAGACAGGCAAGTGTACCCCTACACTATCAGCGACTCCCAGGGAATGGGATCGTAGTTCAAACACGGACGATTTTTGCGAAGAATACTTCTAAAAAGAATATGCAGTCGGTGATTATTTGATTTATTGATGCTTTCAACATTTAATTTTGATTTGTATTTTCTAGAATTGTTTTGAGAAATCGTGACGTCATTAAACACTGATCCGTGAAAATATTGCCTGACAAAAATCCTGTCCGTGGTGCGAAAAAGGTTGGGGATCATTGCCATACCGGATAGTCTCTCTCAGCCATCCTTGTTCCTCAGTCTTTGTACTCCACAGGGTTTTGCAGTCCGTGAGCCTTGCACCTTATTAGCGATGTCTTTGTTGTCTGTCTTCCTCGGCGCTCAATAACTGCTCCGTGCTCCACCAGCTTTCCACCTGGATATTTGCGCTTTGATCCAGACAGGATCGTTGCACCTTGAGCCTCAATCCTTGAGCCACAGTTTCCTTAGTTTCCTTCTTTCTGCTCTTATTCTTTGAATTTCCTGTCCCCTTTCCCTGACTTTGCTGCACCAGCCGCGCTCCTCGATAGCCACGACTCAAAAGTCGTTCCCGAACATTTGTTCCTGGCTTCTTGCTCCTCCTCTGTCTTTTTGCCTCTCTCTTTGCTTCTCCACCCCATTGGATATATGCTCGTCGCTCCTGGCTCCTCAACCCTTTCAATGTTTGATTTTCACTTTTCAAGCTTTGATCTTTGCCCTAGTTCCTCAGTGCCAGGAGTTGAAGGGCTCCTTGGAGGCGTCGCTTAGTTTAACTGACTTCTTTTCTTGTTTTCTCTCCAGTTGCCCGCTAAATATGCAATCTGCCGTCACTGCGCGCTCGCCTCCCGACGGCATGCCGCGAAGCCCGACCCACCGCTCGGACCGTGTCCCCATCGAGCCGTCCCTCCAGGGTCGCCACGATGATGAGGTTTTCTGTATGCAAACCACGATGTCATCAAACGGCACCGCACCCCGCCGAGAAGACACCGGCCAGCGATCCCCGGCGCCGTGTCAGCGGCGGCGACAAGGCGAAGAGCAGCAGGTGGCGTGGCTGCTGCTGCACAAAGCGCAGGAGCATCTCCGGGCCTCAGCGCGGAGGCGGCACGAGGAAGGCTGCGGCGTCCCATGTGGCGGCCCGCTGGTGGCGCAGGCCAGACAAACTGTTTGTTTCCTCAACCTTGGCGTGGGCGGAGCCGGTAAGGCCACGCACACTCACTTACTACGAGAGCCAGACCAATAATCAGACCTCAAAAGACGCTCTCGTTGGACAAAAGAAAAATCATTGTCCGGTTCTAGCCACGCACAAAATGGCCACAATGGAAATGAAAAAAATGGAAATTCATTTATTTCTAAAACACGACAAAAAAGATACCAAATAGCCCGTCGCTCCATGGTGGTTTTCACTGTACAAAGAATATATGAATATATATAAACATGATATATGGATATAAATATATGGAATTCTAAAAGTGACCAAGTTGAAGAACAGAAATGATGTACGTCTTTTTCTTCTTTTTCCCCTTGTTTTTGTATGACGAACGCCGTCACACTCGCTTTGTGTTCGTCAACGCCAAGATGGCCACGGTGTTGACGACTTGTCAGCCAAGAACCACAGTGTGAGTGCGCGTGTGTGCGTGCGTGTGTTCTCACGCGCTCCCCGTTGTTTTTTCAAAAGTTGCCAATGGTCACTACGGCGTGCACAGGAACCAAAAAAGAGTATAGGACACAAGGAGGGAAGGACACAAGGAGAGAAGGAAGCGCTCATCTGATTGATTCTCATCTGATTTGACGAGTGGCGCCACCGCGCGGGCTGGCTGTTGAAAAAAGAAATAAATGTCTCTATGTTGTATCCTCACCGTGCCTCGCCGCGCACTCTGTGTGTCTACGCAACGGAGACCGTCCCCCAAGCTGCATCCCCGTCTCGCACGATAAGACCCCCCCCCAAAAAAAGAAGCCCTTGACTTGCTGTTCAATTTGGGGACTTTGTTGTGCGTTTGTAATTGTGTGCTGACGCCGGGCGCAAATTTAACTTTTGGGGCCACGTGATGGCATCAAATGACAATGACGCAAACGTGAAAATTTGCTCCTTTGCAAATGTGAATTGCGAGAGCCGCTCGGTGTCGAGGCAAGGGTGGCACGTTGCTTGTTTTGTTTGTTTGGCTGCAAGACGCGCTGCGAAAGACCTTTCTCTTATCAGGTTCTGTGTGGCGCGGATGAAGCAGTTTCATGTCGGCCGTGCAAACCAGAGAGAAAGCCCTTGCGCAAGATTGACAAGGTAAGAGCCCTGGAATTATAATGGACCAATTCTTGAATTCTTCAAGCTGTTTGTGCAGATGCACTCAATTGCTAAGACAGGTTTTGGGGGATATTTTTTTTCGACTTTTCAGGATGCCGCCGAGTGATTTTGTTCATGACAATGTGGCCACTGCAGCTCATTTCTGTTTCTGCTCACAAGACGAAGGTTAAAAGGATGGAGCAGCTTCTCGAGGTGTCACCAGTGACTTCCTTGCTAGCTTCCAAGGCCGTGCGACGATCTCGTGGCGTCAAGAATACTTTGTGAACGTTTTGCGCCGACGTCGTGGTCTCTTGGTCGGGCTTGCTAATGAAAGGCTATTTATAGGCTGCTGGCATTTGATGACATTCAGTGGCGCCGCGGCGCTCCAATTACAAGACTCGGGTTATGTGAAGCTTGCCGTGGGTAGAAAGGACTCGCCGCGACGCGTCATCGTCTCCAAAAAGACACATTTGCACGCCACAGCAAAGACACTTTTGAATTTCCAAGATGTCCGACACAGACTTGACTTGCACGCACAAGCCCTCTAATTAATTAATTAGTTAGTTAACTTTGCCAATTTTGTTTTTGAGCTTACTAAGGCGCCATGAAATAAGTGCGGCCAAACAAGTTGTTTTAGTTTTAGTCGTTGGAACAGTCTTTGGACTTTACGCCACTGCATTTCTTTGGAATGAGAATCCTAACAGGCGAGAAATCCGCATCGGGTGCGGGTCGTGACATCGCTGTGCTTGAACGCTGCTCTCCTAACATCTGGCGGTCACCACAAACTGCAGCTGCTCAACAAAATGTTTGATTTATCTCACGTTGTTCTTTTTGTAAGAGGCTTTGTTCTTACGCTGGCCTAATAAAACTTGTTTCCTCAGCAAAAGACAGACATGTAGGGACTGGAAGGTTGCTCTTAAGGTTTTGCGCTTTTGTTATTATACAAACACGTCTTGTATCAAAATGTCGATATGTAATCATAGGTAGCGTTAATACAATCGTCTGGGTGACCGCTCGCATTGATTGAGCCTTCACTTTGACTGACATGCGCAAATGTTAATAGATTTGATTTCTCTGCACAATGGGTTAGGTCCGTAGTTTTGGAATGTGATTCTCTGCCCCACACATGATGTCGAGGTCAGATAGTGTCAGTGACATCAAACATCCTCGCACTGGCACGTGGGCGGTTGAGTGAGCCAGCGAGTGCGTGCGTGCATGGAGCAGCGATTGAGTGTTGCTGTGCTGCTGGAATGGTCACTTTGTGTTGGCTGGCAGTCGTTTTGCATTTTGCAGGATTATTCCGTCGCTCATGCTGACCAATTAGGATTATCCAGATGGGCAGATGCGCTTTACACACGTCCGCCGTGGCAAGGCATCTTATTTTAAATGAAATACCCGCAATGACCACCGAGTGTCACTAGAACTCAACGTAGCTGATTTGACTTTTGACCATATTGCTGGCATTTTTGTATTGAGCTGTGAAATGTTGTCAAACAAGAAATCGGTGTTTGCACTGCTTCATCAACTCACAAAGGTTGCTTCAAATCATTCTTGTCTTTATTCACGCAAGACGGTGTTAGGGTCTTGCCACGTTTCGCACATCGGACGTTCTTGTTTCACATTTATTGATTATTCCCTTGTAACTGTTCAGAGTAGCGTTTTGTTTTCCAGACGGTGACACGGCGGACTTCACCAGGTCTGGATCGTCTTGTCCGACACAAACTTGCCGTGAGGCTCCAAAGCTCCGACGGGAAGCAGAGCCAAGAAGACTGGCGTCTCAGCGCCTTCTTCAGGAGACTTGGGGGCTTTGGAGCCCGCCATGTCGGTGCGCACCCAGCCGGGGCAGCACGCGTTTACCAGGATCTGAACAGAAGCGTTCGTCAAGAGGCGTTCTGACAGTCTTGCTCACGCGTGCTCGTTACCTGATCGTTTGCTCTCTCTTTGGACAGACGTCTCGCGTGGATCATGGACAGAGTCTGAGCAAACATGCAGAAAAACAAGACAACAAAACATCACCAGTCAAGAACCCGTTGAGGTATTACACGTGAGGTATCCCTACAACAGTCCAAATACTTTTGACCAAAGCCTCCTTTCTTTACTCCCCAGACTTCTGTCATCATTTTCCTTACCCACCCTTCACTTCCTGCATACGTCCCAATACCTTTGTAGAAACCCTGTTTTCCCCCTTCCATTGAGTTCTAATGAGCCCGAATACGTTTTGTCCTCTTTTCACTAGGTGTCTCATTACTTATGTCCGATACCCCACTTACACGTTTTGTGCGCATGTCTCCATGCTTTTGTCCAAACTTCTTGTTTTTCTTCACTTCACCTGACAAATTTTGATTATAGGACGCATTTTCATTGACTGCGTCTCAACTCTTTTGGTTCCCATTTTCTGTTCCCCTTGATTCCCAATACTTTTGTTACCACCATTTTTTTTTTTACACATTTTCTGTCCCACTACTGTCTCCCCTGACATTGTCTTAACATCTCACCACAAGTGTCCCAGTACTTTTGTCTCCACTCCACGCTACTCCGCCCTTTATTACGTTGTATGTGTCCAAATAGTTTTGTCATCACGCCACCTTTTCTTCACTATTCACATCCTGTAGGTGTCCCACCGTTTTTATTGTGTGTCCCAAAATTTTTGTCCAAATTCCAATCCCCAAAACTCTTTCAAATGGCGGGGCGCAGTACCGTCACGCCGATCTTGGAGACTCCGTAGGCCGTGTCGGGCCATCCTGCCTGCTTGTGCCGGTCGTCCTTGGCGAGCTCGACGAAGTGCGTCATGAGTGTTGTCAGCTCGTCTTCGGTGATGTCGTCGCTGCGGAAACGTTTCTGCAGCTCCTCGCTGCACTTGTGCAGGCTGCGCACGCTCACAAAGCTCGACACGTTCACTACGCGGCCTGAAAAAGGCAGAAGCAGCGTGGAGTTCCAAGGAACTCAGACCTTCAATGTGAGCTCAGAGAAGCGTGCAGCTCCGTACCTCCGCATTTGATGAGCGGCAGGAAGTGGGTCAGCGTGTCCCGTGTGGCAAAGTAGTTGGTCCGCAGCGTCACCTCGGCCTGCGTGCCAAACGGCGCCGGGTCGGCCACTGAATGTGGACGGCAAAAAGGAACACTCAACAAAAAGACAGAGTTGGTACTTTACTGGGTAAACGGCATTTCAAAACTGTGTGAGAATTAGCGAGTTGCCCCATAACGGACAACGGCCGCATTTTTCGCACTACAAGTCGCGCAGGTCAAAAAGATGGGAGAGAAAAAAAAAAAAAAAAAAAAATCGATCGATCCGATTTTAGAGGGAAATGTTTTGAACTAGAACCGAGAGCAAGGAGAGTGGAGCTCAGACCGGCACCCACAATCCTTGTGCTGAAAGGCCGAATCTCACCAAGCAGCAAATATTTGCAAGTGTGTACACACGGGTTTGGGTCACCATCAAATTTTGTAAATTAATTTCAAGGTTTCTTTGCGACAAGTTACCTTTAAAAGCGATGCCGGCGTTGTTGACGAGCACATCCACGCCGCCGTACTTTTGTTTGAAGAAGTCGGCAGCCTTTGCGATGCTGCTGATTTCATTGATGTCCAACTGGTGGAAGTTGACTTTCAAACCCTCTGCTCTCAAGGATGCTGTGGCCTCCTCCCCACGCCCCCTGCCCAGAAGGGGTGGTCAAAATGATTTTTGAAGTTGAGGTGGCCACATGTGCGGCGTGCGAAAAGACGTACACGTCCCTGGCGGTGAGGTATACGTCTCCCTGGAATTCCTTGCACAGCGCCTGCACGATGGCCTTGCCGATGCCTTTGTTGGCCCCCGTTACCACGGCGACCTTGCTGGACATCTTCTTGGTCAAGTCGATATGAGGAAAGACAAATGAATGAAAACAATTCACCTGTCCTTTAGTTCGGCTGCAGTGAAATCCAAAGTAATCCCAGCATTTTATTGTCCTTTGATTGGGTGGGCGCAGCAAAACTTGCTACTTGCAAAATGTTTGAAGGTGATGTTAAATGGTTTGATTGAAAACTAATTGTTTATCAACTTAATTGACAACTACTTTGACAATAAATGGGGCTGTAGAAATATACTTAACTCCGAAAAAATATTGAAAGGTGCACTTGATTACAATTAAAATGTTACATTCAAAGAGAACCATTCCAGCAACGCCCAGATTTGCTGAGTCATGGTGACTGCTACTCTTTGTATAAGAAAAAGATGACTGTCGATCAATTTAACAGATTATGCATTAGAACGTCAAATAAGTGACAAACTGTTTGTAACAATGGCACAATTTATTTGTTTGCAGGTCGAAAATGTTTTGACAGTTTTTTTTATCTATTTTTTTAATGTATTTTTATCTGAACTTTTTTTTATCTAAACAATGTGCATATAAATGCAATAGTAGTTGACCCCAGAATGATATAGAAATAAAATTAAAGTGTTTAAGTGCGCGTATCGCCAGTTCACTTAAAGAACTTTGAGCCCGACGCATTCTTTGCATTTGGACGACTGCTAAGCAGCAAAATAAACAGGAAAAGAACCGAGGCCACGAAACACATCATTTACATTTTAAATTTGTTCGCATGACACCATCCGATCAACGAGCACGTTTGATCTTACCTTAGCTTACCCAAAAGGACCCTACCCTCCTCTAAAATAACGTCATCGGCATGTTTGTCACAACTATGCTTTCACTTATTCGACGGTATTTTAAAACGTGCAAATAGAAACATTTAGTCTATCATATTTTGTGCACTTGCAGAATTGATCATTAGGCTTTGCTTTCTTACTTGTAATTGTTGTTATGATGTGCACCGAAGAAAGAGTGCTGGATTCCAACCGCGGAAGCAGACCAGAAGTTGAATGCACTTCTGCGCAGTCTCAGTGCGCAGACACGGACAACCATCCCCCCAGCTTCTTTTTTTTTCTTTCTTCATTCACACACACATTCACACCGTCACTCACACACAAACATTCACATTCATATGTGGGAATTGAACTCACGGTGTTGGCACTCAAGTGTACCCCTACACCATCAGCGACTCCCTCCCCCAGCTTTTACACTACCAGGGAATGATCCTGTGGGAAGTACCGACGAATGGATTAATATGTGGATGTCGCTCTGATTAATAAATACCGCTGTTGTATAATATACACGATAGTGGCTGCTTTTACCCCGTTGTTCTTCAATCTTTGTCTAAAAAAAAAAGAAAATATATATATATATTTTTTTTCTTTAATATATTTGATTATTGTCAAATTTTTGACAGAATCAAACAGAAATATGTAGTTACATGGGGTAGAGTCAGATAAGCTTAGGCTTCCTTCTACTCCCTGTTAAACAAATATGATTTTACGATAAAGGGAAAATTATAACACAATATCATTTTTTTTCTTTCTTTTTATGTTCTATTGTACTATGGACTTATCATTTTTCTGTATTTTTACTTTTTTTCTTGTATTTCTTTAATGTTCGAAATAAACAAACAAACAAACAAACAAACAAGCAGGCGCGTTGTCTGACGTAATGTATGGGAACGTGCTGCCGTCTCCTGGCCAGATTTTGAAAACGCAACATCGGGATCTATTTTAAAAGGTGCAGTACCCTTTTTGGTTGCCATGGTAGCAATGCGTTAACTGTGGACTCCAATTGCTGCCAACAATCCTTTATCTTTCTTATGTTGGCCAGAGAAGCAAAACGGTTTGAACTGTCTCGTATGTTTTGTGTTGAAATGTGAGCAAATTTGTTGTTCTACTTTTCTTCCTCAATCGCATGAAGGATGTTGAACTTGTCTTTCAATGTCTTCTCTCCATCAAGAGCGTGACAGGAAGCGGCCTCGTGGATTTCCTGCGTCCTTATCGCACGACAGGAAGAGGATGAAGATGGAGGGAGAGAAAAAGGACCATGGATTTGTTTCCAAGGAGGAAGGAACAAGGAGTTAGGCTGAGGAGCAGCAGGAGGAGGAAATGCCTCCAGATATCAGGTGACAGCTTTGAATACAAAGACCTCTGAGAACTTTCTTTGGGTGTTCCCCACCTCGAGAGAGCGCCGTCACCAGAACGTGAGTCATTTGCCTTGGTCATAATAGACCAGGAGAAGTTCTCGCTTGACTTGGACCAGTAGACTGGCTTGTGAAAATGCAACTGCATTGTGGCATTTTCATTTTTTGCATCATCTTTAGTCGAGCAGCAAGTCACAAATGAACCAAAGAAATGACCCCAGTTTGACACCATCTCAACATTGTAAACATGAAACTGTTGTTAATGGGAACTGAAGTTGCAACGATGGCACAAACGCAACTGGCCAAGAGCAGCATCTTGTCTCGTCACCTTCAACTTCCAAAGCTAAAACTTGAACGTCTTGAACGTTAGCTCACGATAAGATTTCTTATAATGTCACTTCCTGTGTGGGCGTGACCTCCCCCTCCTCTCCTGCCTATCCCGCTGCCCCTCCTCCTTGGTTTTAAAAGAAGGTGGCAGGCGCACGAGCCCCCACTCATTCAAGCAGCAGTCATGAGAGCCGTGAAGGTTCTGCTTGTGCTTCTGGCCTTTGTGCTGAACACTCGTGGCGACGTGAGGGCCCGAGACCCCGAGGTGGAGCGCGAGGAGGACGAGCAAGGGGATCGGGGGGGCACGGTAAGCGTCATAGGTGCCACCAAGGAGACCCCCCCAATAGGAGGGAACTACCCAGCCCGAAGCGGGTGAGTCCATCGAGTCGACAACAGCATCCTCAGGGTGTTGTGCATTTCAAACCCCGGGAACTGCTGCCCGTTGATTGCGCAATAGACTTTGGGATGTCTGTCAGCATCCGATCAGGATGTTCCTTTGTTCGCACTGTCCAGGAGACGACGCTGTTAGTGATGAATCTTTCGTGCCCAATTTGCAACTTGGAACCCGAGCGTTGTTGTTTGCTGACATTCCAAGCGTGTGGCGCCACGACTGTGAGGAAGCAGGAAGTCCTTGCGTGTTTTGACTGCTAGCGTCTCGCTCACGATTGCCACCCACAGCGAGGCTTTACGAGCCTCCCTCCGGGTATTAGACAGGCCCGCCCGTCACAGCGCTTGATGCAGCTGCTCTTGCCGTAGGGGTTCGTCAGGTCGAAATCGTGCTCCAGCGCCACCCTCGGCTCAACTTGATCCTGAACTTGGACACTCTAGTGGTGAGCACGTCTGCCTCACAGTTATCAAGTCCCTGTTCGATTCTGTTGCGGAGCCTTTCATTTTTCCTCGTCCCACCTTGCGCAAATTGCATGTTTGCGTTCTTGAAAACAAAATATATCCGGAGGGGTGAATGTGAGTGGGAGCAGTCCAGGTTCGATTGGTCTCCAGCTCAGCCCCAACCATAGCAGAAGTGCGATTGAGAATGGAGCCTACAAGCCCCCTGCATTCTTCTCAAAACACTGATGACGTTTGCAGTCATTGGAGGGAGGGGAGGCGCTCACTCGTGTGTTGACGTGTGCGTCACGCTGCGTCAGGTGTTTGGACTAAAAACCAAGAGTGGATGTCACCGCGACCGACGTGTTTTGGCGGTGCCTCGCGGAGGACACGCCAACCTTGAGGAATGGACGAAAACCCCAAAGGACTCTTTGTGTGGCTTTTGCTGGCTTCCAAAGGGTTGACACCCACTCAGCCACTAGAAGATGACAGGAAATTGTCTCCCGCTTGATCTCTGCAGGAAAGCAACATTGTAAACAACGACATTCCTCTGCTTTCTCAGTCATCGGACTTTGAATGATGGCAACGTTTGAAATACTGAAGCGGCAGCTTCTACTCTGCCGAACCCATCAAAACCTTTGTCGAGTGGTTTGAGTGTGGGATTGTTCCTCCCCGTGATGCCCCTCCAAAAGGAAGCGCAAGAAACAATGGAGGAATAAAAGTCCGAAGTCACGTGTTTCGACACGTTTAGCCAAGCTGTTCAAACTATATGCAGCGTTTGGATCCGAGTGTTGCCGCCATAATCACAATGAACCCCCGCAAATGTTTTTCACGTGTGCCTTTTGCAGGAACTGGTGTGCATTTGTGCAGAAGCGTATGGTCACAGTGGCGGCGGCGTGCGGGACGGAGAAATACACCATCAAGTCCCAAAGTCCGTGTCCCAGCGGAACACCGGACTGTCATCTGGTCATGTAAGCCTCGCAACCACAAGGCGCCCGCGGCTCGGCGCCCCGAACCTCGGCAGCAGAGACTCGCGCTCCTCCACGCTCTCGCTGTGCGTGCGTGTGCGCAGGTACAAGCTGTCCACTCGGCCGCTCTACAAGCAGGAGCGGAAGCTGACCACGGCTCTGTTGTGGAGATGTTGTCCGGGTCACGGAGGAGACAACTGCGACGACACGGGTGACTTCTTCTCTTCCGTAGCATCATCGTCATAGCAACAAGCTGTCAAGCGTCACATCTTTTCAATGTGCGCGGTTGTCCGAGTCCAATATCGATTACCTGCTGTTATTGTGATTTGTGCTCTGTGATTGGCTGAGACAAACCACACGGGCCCGTTTGAAAACACGATTACGGGTACGACTCATGTCCTTTAGAGGTGATTGGGGTCCCTTTCCATCATTTGAGAACCGTTTACGTTTTAAAATCGAACGGTCAAATTGTTGAAAATGAACTTTGGGGTTCCTCAAGGTTCTCTTTGAGGACCAATTTGGTCCAATACTATTTTGCCGCCATACTGTATTTTAGCAGGCAGTAAGTCAAAGCATTACCATCAAGGTACTATTATTCACCTAAAACGTCTCGTGTACACTTTTTTCGGCGATTAAAATTGATTTTTTAAGGAAATGTATTTTCTGCCTGTGACGTTGACACGAAACACGCACACACGCATGGGTCAGTCAAAACATGGGGCTAAAAAAGTCTCTCTGAAGAGGGCGTTTGTATCCATTGGGTTCTATTTTAAATTCTATTGCTTTTCTCTTTGTCCCCGACTTGAGTCTTGAGTCTATCCGTATCTGGTAGCAGTTTAATTTCGTACAGCCTTCTTTTGTGGGAAAGAGTAATGTTTGCTTGGAGTCCGGAGAAGGATATCCTGAAAAGGAGCCGGATGTCAAAAAAGGTGACTTCCTGTCAGGACTTATTTCGGGCGCTCGCTAGCTCATGTGATTGGGACGTCTAGTTTGTGCTTTTACACGTTGACCAGATTTCGAAACAAACTAAATGGGAATATGTCAACTTGTCTTTGACAGTGGCTGATGCACAGAACGACTCGACGAGCTCCGAAGTCCGGAGAGCGGCCGCCTTTCCCCATGCTGCTGGTATGGATGAGCGGTCGCCAATCACGATCGCCCGTCGCGGTCGTTCATCTCGGTCGTTCGTTTCGGTTGCCTATCGCGGGCGTTCATCGCGGTTGCCCATGGCGGTAACCCATTGCGGTCGCGTTACATTTGGACAAAGGAGCAATTCTCTCGCGTTCACGCCTCTCGCTAGATGCCTTGTGCTTGGGAAATAATGAAAATGGCTGGAAAGTCAGAAGAAACCCGACGCGACCCGCTCGCTCCCACCACACCTCTAATTCAAAGCACTTCCTGACCCAAACCTTTGCAGAGACGCTGGACACAATCAGAGGAACTCCAAGTCATGAAATCCAGCCAGCGTGACTCCATGAGCAAGTTATTTTGCTTTTTTTTTCCCCACTGTTAAGGCCAGCCTGATCCTGCACTATTTTCAGACCCCGATTACGGGCGGGTGGTTTCTCAATGTGAAAGCCTCCATTCCCAAAAAAAGTCAGCCTTGAACATTTGGTTCTGACCTAAACAGCACCTTGGACCGTGCGCGCATCCCTGCTGATATCTTACCTTGCTCAAGGCCAGGCTACTCGCATCTCAAACTTGTGATTACATGCTTGTCCGTACTCCCACGCTCAAAGAATTCGATGCCGGAAGTCGCTTTCAAGAGTTGACTTGAGCATTAAACCGCAAGTCCACACTTTTGCAGTTTGAGGTCCACTTCAAAGCCTCCCCTTGCCGTGCCACTGCCCGACAATATCGACGTTCCCTTAAGCCAATGTCACAAGTGGGATTCGAACAACCGCCGACAAAGTGTACTACAATCTGAACCCTAACCCTGGGGTAGGATGAAACCTCCGACTGTTTCCGAAACTATGGTCAACTCCTGCCTGCAGCATATTATGTCCTCAGTATACGTATAGCATGTGAAGAATGTAAACCATAGGTACACAGAAAATGTACACACATATAAGCTGGATCTGTCTTTCAGGCGTACTTCCCCAGCAACAGCACAGCGACCCAAACAGACAGCAGAACGACCACCAGGGCTCAGTCAACATCAGTCACGCTCAGCTTCCTGTCCGTGCAAACAATCGGGCCCACTCTCAACACCACGACAGCGCTCAAGATCCTGCCTATGGACCAAAGCAAGACAGCGCTCAAGATCCCGTCTACGGACCAAACCAGGACCGTGCTCAAGATCTCGCCTACAGACCAAGGCAGGACCGTGCTCAAGATCCCACCCACGGACTAAATGGAGACCATCAGGCACATGTTGCGCATCAGGACCACGCTCAGCATCCAAACCAAGTTTTGCACCCTGTCCAAGTTCAAGATCAGGACCCCACACAGCAGCCTTCCCATGTACAGTATCCCGTCCAGGTCCAGGATAGGGACCCTGCTCAGAATTCTGTCCGTGTCGAGGAGGGCAACCTCACGCAGCGTCCCGTTCATGTCTGGACTCAGGAACACATGCCACAACCTGCTAGAGAACCCAAGCAGCCAGAGCACCTTCGTCCCGGTAAGTGCGAATGTACCAAATGTTTGCTTGACGTCCTCTTCTCATTTGACAAATAGACGAATCCAGGTGCCGGTGCGCTCGTTGCTTTTTTGCGCACTTCACGGGAATATGAGAGGAATCAATGAGTGGCTCGTCAGGCAAGCGGACAATCAAATTATTGCGAAGCGGCTCTCTAACAGAACCGCTTTCCGATTCTCATCGCTACTCACCATCTGTCAGATTTTTAACTAGGGGTATAAATTGTCTTTTTTTTTTTTTTAAAGAATAAAAATCACGAAAGAGGAAAACGTTTCTCAAGATCATAATGAAAATAAATATTCTAAATCAAGGCCTTTTTGTGTGCTCTTCAGGCACATACGAGGAGGCGGAGCCAGCGTCTGGTTCCACAGTCCCCGCAGCAGAGGTGGCTCTCCCCCACATGGTGGCGCTGCTGACATTGCAGCTGCAGCCCTCCCTGCAGCTCTTCAACCGCTCGCTGGAGCAGCTCGGCCGGCGGCTGGACGACCTGACCCAAGACGCGGCCGAGCTGGAGGCCGCCCGGCGCCGGGAGCGGGCTGAGCGTGCTGACTACGAGCAACGACTGAACGCCAGGGTGGAGCAGAGCGTCCAGCAGGTGGCGATGCTGCACAGGCGGCTGGAGAACGCCCTGCGCTCCCAGCAGGCGATGCTGCACCACAACATCAGCAACGTCAAGAGCTACCTCATGGTATCGTTTCCTTTCTCCAACTTTTGGGAGTCTTGTTTTGAGCCTTGAACTTTTGCAAACCGGATTTGTGACTTTTCAAACCGATGACTTTTGGACTTGTTGCCGTCAGGTCAGCCTGCAGGCCATGAACACCACCTTGGCAGAGCTCAAGCTGGACCAGGCGGTGGGGCAAGAGCAGGGAGAGCAACAAGAAGCCGAAGTGGAGGCACCCCTGGGGGAAGTGCGGCTGGCAATATCGCAGACGTCAGCTGTGTGGGAGGCCATCGGGCGTCTGGACAACATGGTGCTCAACACCACCGTCAGGGTTAGCCGCCCATTCCTTTCTGTGTTTGGCGCTACCTACAGCCCGAGCTAGTCACTTTTCATCTACTTTTTGACTTTTAGAATTTGTAAACGTGGTTAATGTTGAGTCTTTCGATTTTTTTGACTCCATTCTTGCTTTTTTGTCACTTTTTTTTTACCATTATGACTTCTTTTTTCTTCACTCTTTGTCATATACTTTTTGGCTGCTTCTGCTGCTGACCTTTGACGATTCCTTTCATAATTGGATTTGCTGATTGTTTTTCCAAACGTGCCGTGGCTTCTCGTCTTTGCTGTTCGCAAGGCAGTACGGCGTTTGTGTTGCCCGTTCAGGTGGACGAGCTGGCGGAGGACCTGGCGGCGACTCGGGGCGGCGTCCAGCAGCTGCGCCGTGACGCCGGGGCGCTGGGCGAGCGCCTGGAGGGCACGGCGCGCGCCGGCCAGGTGCTGTTCATGGAGACAGGCCTGGAAGTGGAGGCGGCCAAGGTGGCGGTGCTGGAGCGCGTGGAGCAGCTGGCGGGCAACCTGAGCCAGCAGGGCCGGCGGCTGCACGAGATGGACGTGGACGTGGACTACCTCTACAGCTTCCTCTACAAGAACAACACGTCGTCACCTTCGCCGTCCCAGTGTGACTGTGGGCATCTCGACGAGGTGCTGGCCCGGCTGGAGGTGGGCGTGACCAATGCCACAGAGCTGGCCAATGAGAACCGTCTGACTCTGGAGGAGCAGGACCGGGAGGCGGCCATGGAGGCGCTCCAGAGAAGCTTGCAGCAGGTATGGCGTAAGGAGCGGACCTCCGCTGTGGCCAGTGCGTGTGGAGCATGTCTTGCTTTGCTGTCATCTTGTGGCCGCTGTGAAACGTTTTCAGGCCGCATCAGGCGGCTTGTTGCACTGATTATCGTGTTACATTTTACTTGGTGGGATGAGAGGACTTCTACTATTTGCCTTTCCACTTGAGTATATTTTTAATGATTCCTCTTAAAGGAAGTCCTTTCACAATGGCTTAACCACACTATATTCATTCAAGGGGCCTTTGTGGTTTACGTACTCTAATTGTCTAATTGTCAGGTGAAGGACTGGATGACGTCAGAGCAGAGGCGGACAACGGCTCTGGAGTCGAGCGTGCGGCCGCCGGAGGCCCGGGACGGCGCCCCAGAGGCGTCCGATGGGAAGCTGTGGGGGGAAATGAAACGCGCGTCGGCCGAGATGAAGCGTCTGTCAGCGTCGTTCAACTCGCTGGTGAAGGACGCCACCCGCCACAGCGAGGTCCTGGAGACCCTGCTGGGCGAGGAGGTCCTGGAGTTCCTGGAGTGGCCCGTTCTGGACCAGGAGGCGCACTCCATCCCGGCACTCAAAGAGCACCTGAGGGTGCTCGAGCAGACGCTGGGTGGTCGCAACCTGGCCGCCCACACAGGCAATGAGCCGGGTACGCTTGGCTTCTGACAAGTCTCGGACGTGATTTGACGTCTTCAAAAAATGCAACGTAGTAAGAGTATGTGCGGTTGCATCCGTCTGTCCCAGCCCCTGCCTCTCGGTCCGCCCCCGGGATGCCCTTAACTGGGTGTCCCGCCCGGGGCCCGAAGCGTTTACTTTGAAAAAATTAGAGTGTTCAAAGCAGGCCAGCGCCGCCTTGCATACCGCAGCTAGGAATGATGGAATAGGACCCCAGTTCTATTTTGTGGGTTTTCCCTCCTGAACTGGGGCCATGATTGAGAGGGACGGCCGGGGGCATTCGTATTGCGCCGCTAGAGGTAAAATTCTTGTATTCTTGCGCCCATCGCTAAAGTGCGGCTTCAGTGGAGAGCTGATTTTTCCTTTTTTCCCGCTGCCAATAGTTTCAAGGTTGTAACCCAAAACTATTGTCACCCATGACTGGTGGTTTAGGCAGAGAGTGCTAGGATATGACGTGCGTCCGTCTGGCCATTTAGCAAGTTGCTGATACTCACCAGGGTGGTTGAAACTTGAAAATGAAACAGTAGCGTCAACACTTGCTTGCGATTGGGGTGGTCTCGAAGGGAAATACGTACTTTCCAACTTTTACTTTTTGACTATTTTGATGTTGATTTTTACTACTGCCATCACCTTTGACTTTTAACTTTTCACTGACTTTCTCTTTTCGCTGTTGACTCTGGCTTTTGCCATGCTGCCGAAGTGGATTTATGTGTGAGGGCCATAAGCATGCATGGCCCTTGACTTTGAGCCGGTCATCGCAGGAGATGCGGAGGAGGCGCCCTCAGCGGTTAAGCCTCCGTCCCGGTGGCTGGGCGGCGCTGCGAAGAGCCGAGCAAGACGAAGAACGTCTCGGGAGCATCTGCAGCAGTCCGGCGGAGACAGCGGCAACCTGCAGAAGCTGGAAAGGAGTGTGGAGAAGCTGAAGACAAAGCTTCTCCAAATGGAGGCGGCGCCCTTCTGCCGGGATGGCTTCCATGGCAAGGAGGTGGCGCGGCTCAAGCGAGGCCCGCACAAACACCTCGGGACCTTCCAGAACTGAACTTTGTTACATATTAAATTGTAGATAAATTATTAGTATTATGATTCATTCATTTTCTGGATTGCTTCATCCTCTCGAGGGCATACTGGAGCGTATCCCAGCAGTCTTTAGGCGGGGGACACCCTGAAGGTGTTGCCAGCCAATCGCAGAGCACACATCGATGAACAACAATTCGCACCTACGGACAAATTGGAGCGCTCAATTGGCCTACTGTGCATGTCTTTGGAATGTGAGAGGAAAGCGGAGTACCCTGAATCAAACCCACAACCTCTGAACTCTGAGGCGGACATGCTAACTAGTCGACCACCGTGTTGCCTATTATTATTATTAAAACTTAACCTAAAACACATGCTAGATAACAAAACAAGGGCAGATGTGAAATTAGTGAAAATGTGTTGACCGGTATTACGATTCCGGTCCTGGTTTGGTCCACATGTCAGAAAATTAGCAAAGAAATTAATGATTGTGTTCCAAAATAAAATCAGATGTTTGCAATTGTCTTCAATTGATCGTCAACATGTGTGATTTTACAAACATGACTGATAATTTTGACTGAACTAAAAAAGGTTCAACCCTTTGGGGTGAACGTGCTGACCTCTTTTTGTGTTGCGAGAGCCTTTGAGGTTTTAGGAGCGTTTTGCTCAAGTACTTTTTTATTGACCTGCAGGAGGCAGCATAACAATCCGGCGCCTCGTGTTCACGAGACTGACGAAGCAGAAGAAGCGGAAGCGCTCAACGATGCACTCGCTGCAAATGTCCACGTCGTCCGCGGCGGCGCCGTCCTACCACAATGTGGCCGACTTTTACCCCAGAAAGTTGGGGCCCAAGCCCGACGTGGTTCCGTCCGGCGTGACCGAGCGGAAGGTGGGACCGCTGGACAAACCGGACATGGTGGCGGTGGATGTCATCAACGTCGGCGATCACGGTTTGTTATGCTAACAGGCTACATGCTAACTGCGTCTACACCAGCTGGCTGCCTGTTTCTGTTGTTTAACTTTTTTTAAGGTTACGTTGGACTGAATGGCAATGTTTAACATTGCATTATGTGGCCTAACGCTTTAAAAGTTAGCACTGTTTTAATTTATTACTTTATCAACTTCACGAGCTGATCAAATGACTCTTTTTAGAGGTAATTTCTCAGGATGGATCTTGATTTTTGCGTGTCTGTCTTCAGAAATGCCCCCGATGCACAAGAAAAAGCACGACACTTACGTCCTGGTGAGTGTTTGTCATATTTCTCACATTTCGCCATCCTGGCTTCTTTTAACCCCCCCCCCCCAATAAAAGGCATTTTTTGTTGCGCCTTTAACACATATTTTCAGCCATTTTCAACATTCACATTAGTCAAAAGAACAGACCCAACTGGGGACCAATCGGCCAATCTTATGAATTCGTGCAAAATCGAAATTACCAAATGAAAAGATTGCTTAGATTTTTGCCACAATTTCAGACAGCTTTTCAGAATCGAATGAATTCTGCAGCACTTGTTTTCAGCGTCAGCTCCTCTTTGGCGTTCTCTTATCATTTCCACCCAGCTCGCATCTCTCAGTCTATGACTTGAAGGTGATGTTCGAGATAATCTTCCAAGTCTGATGAGTCCAAATCATTTCCTGTTGTTCCAAACACACCTCTGGGTGGCGACGTAGGACAAGTCGCGCTCCCTGCTCAGCTCGTCCACCTCTTAAGATTGCAGCATTTCAAATGTAAGGGTGTATTTAGACCTGACTGTTTGGTCCACTTTAAAAGGACCAGGGTTCGATTCTAATGCTAGTCCAGACCTTTTATGCAGGTGTGAATACACGCAAACAAATCCCGGTGTGGATTAAAGGACCGGACCAAGACCCACTTTTTAAAGCGGTCTCGGTTCGCTTCCAAACGAACTCTGGTGCGGTTTGCTTCAGGTGTGATTACAAACAGCGTAGATCCGAACCAACAGCACAAATATGCAGAGCAGGTATGCAGCGCGTAGGATTCGCATGTTTTCCTCCAGTTCTGGGTCTGTGCTCTGTATGCCGCCCTGGTCATTGCTGTCCAGTGGGAGCACAGAGCATCGCAAGCGTGGATGTGTTTAAAAAATATACTTCACTTGCAAAATGTACAGTCTGAATAAGAACCGCACCAAACGAAAAAAATTAAATCCGCTTTTGGCACAAACAAGCGGACTAAAGGACTTTTCTGGTCTGAATACACCCTTAGTCCACTTTTGGCCCAAACCAAACAAGCGGACTAAAGGACATTTCTGGTCTGAATACACCCTAATGCGTGTAATAATGTCACGTTTTCCTCCCGCAGGGCACAATTCATCCCTTCAGGAAGACACACAGGTCGTTTCCTGGAAAACTGTTACAAGAATTCCGATTGGTCACGTCTGACAGACGGGTACGTGTGCACGTGCTTGCAAAAATGAGATCACGCTGAAGAGTGAATCATGTTGCGTTTGTCTGGTAAGTGTGGTCAGATGTCGGTGGCAAAGTCACATGACCGGTGTGATTGACAGCTCATTTCAATGCATGTTGCCTTGTACCCTGGTGCAGGTTCTATTGCTTTATGTTAACTGTTTAAGTTGGGGAGCAACAGGCCAAGGGCATCCTTTTGGCTGACTCACACACTGAACGGCATTTACTGTTGCATTACAAACGAAGACTATATCGGCGTTTAATCGACAAAACTACGGTTAATTCTAATATTTGGGGAAGAGTGCTGACACAATCAGTCGGACGACAAATTAGCCTGGCCACTGACCAGCATCTGTGCATGTGTCGCGTGTGAAGTGATAGAACGTCAATGTGACGTGTTTGTTTTTTTGTATTTTGCAGTCATGGAGGATCATGCTCTTTGGGTTCCTCAACCTGCTCTGCAGCGCCTGCCTGCTCGTCTGGTGCAGTTCCACCAACAGCATGGGTACGGACACGCACACAGACACACACGGGGGTCATCGTGGATTGACATGTTGGAACGTTCTCAGACTGCTATTCACCATCTCTCATCTATCCTGTTTGCCCGTGCGTGCGTGTGTGTGTTTGTGTGTGTCTGTGTGTTTGTTAAACTGCTGCTCAAGCAAAGTTGTTGTCGTTGCATTGTTGCTGAAATGCAAGCTGATGATGATCCTACAAAACTGCATGGCCACGCGTGCGTGCGTGAACGCGTGCACGTGCGCGTATGTGTGTATTGGCCAGAGATCCCGTATCAAATTTTGCAGTCACAACAACATCTTTGAGTCCTTTACAAGACAGCAGATTTTTGTCTGCGCACGCACACACACGCACACACACACACACACACAAGCAAGTTTGCAGTTTAGGCACATTTGTGTCCACGCTGACAAACAGCGACAGTCGCCTCTTTGTGTCACTTACACCTTGTGTGTGCGTGCGGGTGGGTTAGCCACACACACTTGAGTTGTGTGTAAGCGGTGTCTGTTTGTGCTGTCTCCCTCCCGCCTCTGTCTGTCCTCCAAAGCTTCCCTGACACTGCCGTCCCCCTCAACAAGCGTGCGGACTCACTCCCACTTGCGTCAAGAGAAAAGCTCTTTTCGGGAGACGGTTTGTTATCAAATGGAAATTGGGTGCTCAGTCTTGACAAAGTTTTTGTCCTGAGCAGAAACAGAGGCAAGTCCGAGAGAGCGGCAGCGGTCTTCCGTCTCCGCATCATAGTTGTATGAGCGTCTCTTGTGCCACACTGCCACGACGTGGCTTTGTGTTTCATGTAAGGAAGGACACAAAATCTAACAAGAAAAACTGCCCCCAATAGCTGCTCATTAAAAAAAAAAAAGCCCAGTCGACTTTAATGCCAAATACACACAAGTCATCCGTAGAATAATAATAAGTATTTGCTCGATAGTTGAAGGAACGCATTTGGGTGATGAATCCCTGTGTGCCAGATAAGCTCCACCCCCGACAAACGATTGTGTGCACTTTTGTAGCCGTGATCAAGTTTCATTGATTTGATACCATCGCGGGTTTAACGTGTCTCCACCGGCTGCCTCTCAAATCCCGCAGCGGAGATATGAGACGCTTTCTTATCGATGCCGACGACGCACTCGCGACCTCTTGTTTCTCTTCTCATCACAACGCGAGCGAGCACCGCAGCGCCCAAGCGTGTGTGTGTGCGCGCACGCGTGATGATGTGCGTCGATTGAATGTTTGTACTTTGATGAAAAAGCTGGACAAGCATTGGTGCGTTGGTTGTTGGGGTGTGCGCGCACTTGATCAGATGTTGGCTCAAAGCTTCAACGTCTGCAAAGTACCCCACCCTGTGTGAGTGTGTGTGAGTGTGTGCGTGTGTGTGTGTGTGTGTGTGTGTGTGTGCGCACGTGCGCTCTCAGTTTACCATTTTCCGGAACTAGTCACACTAAGCACTTATTGGCTGAGTCTAGCACATCCATCTCCTCACTCTTTGTGTGTGGGGGGGGTTTGGGAGGGGGTGGGTGTTGTCCTGACCTCTCGGTGTCACTGCAGGCCTATCTGTCTGTCGATCTAGCTGTCTGTCTGGCCTCCATCACAGTGCCGCCTCCCTCCATCTGTCTACCTCTCCTGTTCGCGTTGCTCTGTCGCTCTGTCTCGTCCAGCCGTCTGTCCGTGAGCGGGTCTCGGCAGGTCTCGTTCTGTCAGGATTACGCACCGTCAGGTTGGCCAACACGGACACCGGCGCTGGGGAAACAAAATGTTCCTCTCGGCACAAAGCCGCTCTAATCTGCTCTCCTCATCCCCCGACGCTGCGTCCGATTACTGCAAGCTGCCCGTGAGCTCAGACAGTCAGGCAGAACACGCAGACAGACAGACAGTCAGACAGGCAGGCAGGCAGGCGGATTCCGAATAACTAAATCAAGGATGGGCTTCTATGTTTTTTTTTTTTTTGGTGCTACTGGGGGAGGGGCACAATTGGACCACACGCACCATAGAGCTTGTTAGGTTTGTTTGAAAAACCAACAAAAAAAAAAAAAAAAAAAAGAAGAATCAAGGAGCCTCTCATGCAAGCCACCAGTTGCCCATCCCTGGACAAAAGTATACTGGATGAGGACAAGGTGTCTGATTGGCTGCTCGTGCTTGTGGTTTAATGAGGAAAATTAACACGCGCTAACGTTGGACATCACTGACCTCATTCAATAGAATTTTGACGCAGCCACCTTAGGTTGATGCGTATTTTAGGCCAGGATCCCCCGTATGTAGTCCCAAGAGCCTCGCAAAGGATGAGCTTCACTGGTCGTGCGAGAGGATTAGCACGAAGGGGTCAATATAAGAGGTTGACTTTAAATTTTGCGGCTGATTTCGTGGAGCCTTTCTGTACTTTGTTTTTGGGCTTTTATTATTCAAAACGCACTGAAAGGCCTTTTGGAACAATTGTGGAAAGATTGGCAAAGTGTCGCATCTTTATTGGCAAGCCAGTTGAGCTCCCTGCCACCATGCAGTGCTCGCCAGGCAAAGCAGCTGCCGGTGACTCGAAACAACTTGTGCGTCGACTCGCTTGCATCTCAAGGCGCCACTGCAGTTTTCTTTCTATGACTAGTAGAAGATGATTGCAATAACAACATGTTTTGTGTTTCAGCTCTGACAGCCTACACCTACCTGAATATCTTTGAACTCTTCAGGTGAGCCCGACCGTGACATTATCAGCACCATGACGCCATGGTGACAGCATCTGCACCATGACATTATCAGCACCACTAACCCTGATGTCTTTGAAAAATTACAAACTTCGGAAGGAGGGGTACACGGCTCATGACCGTCTTCCCACAGCCTTCTTCCGCTTCAACGTCCAACTTTGTGTTTCCCCTTCTCGCCTTTGTTTCATAGACAATGTCATTGTTTTGCTTTGTTTTGTAGTTTGATCACGTGTCTGATCAGCTCTTGGGTGAGCATGAAGAAGCCCAGCCAGGTTTTCTCCTTTGGGTGAGTCAAAAGAGCATACGTGTGTTTGGCATCATTCAGTGGGCGGGGCTTGTTGCCATTATTGACCATGTCAATACACCACACGCTTGTGTTCAGGTTTGACCGTCTGGAGGTTTTGGCCGTTTTTGCTTCCACTGTGCTGATCCAGCTGGGAGCCTTGTTCATCCTCAAGGAGAGGTGTGTATGCCGCACTCACAAGCACACAGACTGACGGAGTGATGAAGCGTTTGTGATGATTCAAAGTCGCTCACATGTCTTTGTTCATGTTGCCCCCACTCTGTCTTCCCTCATTAAAATTTCAATTATTTTTTATTTCCAAAGCAACACCAAACATTTGTCCAACTGTCTTCTTCTATTATTGCCCTCACACGGGGCAGGGTGTCCCCCATCCCACTTTGTCAGTCTAACAATTGGACCCTTTCCTCACTGCTTTGGCCTTCAACTGTTGTTCCGTGTAATGGTTGGCTTGAGTGGTTCTCCAACTTTTTACCTGAGGTACCACCAATGACGTTGCTCTGCGGGTGTCAGCTTCACTAGTAACATGAGAACGCAGTCGGCCCGTGAGTTCGAGAAATGGATCGAGGCCCATCTGGCCATTGGATATTTTGGGTGGGCAGTGTTTGCACACGCTCCAGAAAAGGAGTGGCCACACGCGTGCATGTGCAAGTCACAACCTCTCAGGACTTGGACACACCGGCTTCGGCCGGTCCTGGATGTCCTGTCGTGCACGTGTGGTGGCCCAGGACCCCGACGAAGATAACGTCGAGTATGAGTTGGTCCATCAACTCGAACATTCCCTACTTTCCAGCACGCAGGGATGAGTGGCTGGTTCCCATTGTGACAGCCCGGCGTGAAATAGTTTAACTGACCTTCATGTGACCCCCCCCTTCCCTAATCTTAACTGCAGACACAGTGTACTGTTCCCCACTGGGACTCTTTTAAAGTTGTGATCTTTGTCCGGCTGCCATGGGTGGGGGTGGGGATTTTGTCAAAAGCAAAATGTTTGCTTAACGGAGTGGAGAAAGATGAGAGAATTGTGCACGTTTGTCCATCCCTCCCAATCAGGGGCCAAAGATGTTCAAGTACTCAATACGCTGCCTCCTGCTGGTGGGGAGCAGATGTCTACAACCAACCCTGATATGGCCGGTGAAGATGAGATAGGCGCGTGGTTCGTGTTGTCAACAAGTGCACCCATGTGGTGTCGATGCGCATTTGTGTCAATGTTCTCCCCGTTAGTTCTCACCTTGTCTGCTTTGATTTACGTCGTGTTTCAATGGCTCCAATTCACCGTCCCTCGCTCCCGTTCTCTCTCTCACACAAAAAGTCACACTAGGTGAGATGGCCTCAAAATAAAAGCGGATTTTTTTACTTTAATATGCCCATAAAGTGAAATGTTCTGGATTTTGATCCACCAGAGAGAAGTGTGAACAACCCTCCCAAATTTCAATGATTTGACAAAATCGAGGCGCAAAATCAAGCAAAGTCAAGCGGTAGCCTCCCCGCTCTTGAACGCCGCCTGCGGGCTGACAATGGAAACACCAATGTGCCGCAGTAAATAGGAAGGAACTCAGAGTCAAGATGCCAGGCCGAAACGCCGGCAATGTGTCTTCCGTCGCTCTCCATTGCCGACAAGCACTCGTTGCAAACATTTGGTCAGATTTTGACGTGCCGCAATCGGCGCCGTCGCCACCGGCGTCAGGAAGGTAGCGAAAGCACGCGTCTCAAGCGGCATGCGAGTGGCTATGTTGTGATGCAGCTTTTCTCTTGTCTTTTGTCAGTGTCGAGCGCTTCATGGAGCAGCCGGAAGTCCACACGTGAGTAGTTCCTCCTCCTTTTCATGGACGGGCACTGTGAGTGACATCTACCCCCTCGATACTGTATGCGGCCTGCAAAGTGACTTGAAGGGATTAGTTTTGTACGCCCGTGCCCGCACGCTGATAAAAGTGCCCACTTGGCTCCACTAATCACTCGGCACAATCCAGTTAGGAGCCTAAAACTTCAGCTCCAAACAATCGCTCGTGCGAGATTAGAGGGCAAACAAACAGGGAGAAGGTTTGCCGCCCCACGTCAGCACCTGTCCGTCAATCGCACCGTCCTATAGCATCGGCTCGGCGAGAGAGGGAAGAACAGCGGTGCGCGCCTCGTGTTTGGTGCTTGGCTCCTGTAATCTGGTCACAGGAGATGGTTTAAGGTTCGCCGAGTTTTAGCTTCTCAAAGCCGTCGCTAATCTTTTCTAGCGCAGCGAGCAACGACAACCGTTAGAAGAGGCGGCCGAGTTGGCGGCAACTTGGAACAGAAGACAAAGTTCGCCATTTGACCGTTGGCGCCTGCCTTAGTTTAGCCACAAAGGCGTGAGTCCCTGGTTTTTGTGTGTCAGAAAACGGAACACCGGCGAGAAAAGACAGTGCTGCTGTTGGGCCGAACGAGACCTGAAGCTGAAAATGCTGTGTGGCGTGAAGCCCTCGCGGTCATTGGGCACTCAAAGGAACGAGCGCAATCATATTTTCTTCTTTTACAAAGAGTGTGAAAAGATCTTTTGATATTTGGCTCCAAATTATGCAATCCATAAAAACCTGAAAGGAGCCTTGCAAGCGCCCGCTTGGCAGACGATGCTAGCCTTTGCGCAAGAATCACTCGAGTTTGCACGGCCAGCCTACCCCTCTCCCCGTTTGTGTGAGTGAGAATGCACTCACGAGCGCACCAGCACTTGGAAAGCGGTCGAGCCAAATTGATGGCTGTGAGGAAACCATTCGTCATCCCGCCCCGACCTCAGCACGTTCTTTGCTTGCCGCGCTCAAAGTTTTGTGTGTGTGTGTGTGCGTGTGCATGCGTTTGTAGTGGGCGCCTGCTGGTGGGCACCTTTGTGGCGCTCTTCTTCAACCTGCTGACATTCATGTCTGTGCGCAACAAACCCTTCGCCTGTGTGTCCCAAGGTACGTCCACACTCATGGTGTATCCTCTGCCTCACAAGTGAAGCGCAATCATTTAACTTTTGTTCTTGACAGACCCTGTAAAGTCAATTGTGAGATGTTTGAAGGTCCTGGCTGAAAATGCGCCACAACTGATGATTACACTGTACTAAATTGGGGAGATGCGCTGCCCTCCATAATGACTGACGCCCCCCCCAGTAGAGCTGTGTTCCTGAGCTTCTGACAAATTGTGTTTTTTTTCCTTTAATATTAGCCCATTTTTTAAAACAAATTTGGCTCACTCGGCAGATACTGCTTGAGCGCAAAGTGGCTCAATTGCTCACTTGGCAATTTTTTTTTAATGGTTCCAATGTGGCATTCGTGTTAACGTTCTGCTCTGCGCTGTTTCATTTTCACTGCATGAGACTTTCTTAGCTCCCTGTCCATCATCCCCTTTTCCATCTTCTTCCTTCTCTGTGGATGAACATGTACTTATGAATGAGGTCAGCGAGCGTGTGCGCGCACGCACGCGCATCTCTCAGCTGCCTACTCTTTCGTTGTGAGCAGTCTCAACATCACTTAACATCTGACATTTTGGGATGGGGGGGTGAAACCTTACTTTCTTTGTCCGTCTGTCTGTCTCTCTCTCTCTCTCTCTCTCTCTCTCTCTCTCTCTCCCCCCCCCGTCTCAGATAGAGCAAGACTAAAAGTGTGTTATGCAACCATGTTCCAGACAGTAGGGATGTTGTTTTGTGCCCGGGGGGCGTCGGCAGCCGCATGGGTAGGGGGGTGGGGTTGAGTGGGTGAGGGCGGACGAGCTGACGGGCGGGACTTGCGCCAACCCACGCTGGGCGAGCGACCCTCTCCTTCATGCACATCATAAATAAGTCACTACATTCAAATGTTTGTTTAGACTTACTCACCCTGGCAAAACAAACAGCCATCCACTTGCCCTTTCACCCCCACCAACCTCACACACACTAACATTTTGTATTACACGCACAGAGCAGGACGGGACACGAAGGGAACGCTCCTATGGCCAAAGATGAAAAGTGGCCAATGTTTCGCATCTCATCTTGTACTGATGGCGTGTTAAAATTGCAATATGCCTTGAAAGCAGCCCAGGCCAAATCTTTTGTAAAAGGTGAAGATTGAAAGTGTCCTTGTGTTTTTTGCAGCGGCCAGCAGCAGTTGGCTTCAGGAGCACGTGGCAGATCTGAGCAGAAGGTGACGACGCCTCTCGGCCCCACTCGCGCTCTCTCTCTCGACATCTCGCCATGTAGCTCTCTCTCCATCACTCTGCTTTTGATGGCAAGCTTTTTCTATGGCCCCATCGCTTTCTCTTTACCGATCTTTCTGTGTCTCTTTCATTGCGAAGGCTAATTGCTTTCGTCTTGTTCGTCGTCTCCAACTTCGTGTTTTTTCCCCACGTTTCCCCACACTGTTCTCGCTAACAGGATCATGCCCCCCCCCCCACCCACCCACACACACACACACACACACACACAAGTGAGCTGCGATTGGCTGAGTGAGGCCAAGCGAGCAGGACGTGCCAGCTTACTTTCTGCAGCGCGAGTGCGATATTGGTCACGTGCCACAGGGCTGCGGGGCAACTCAGTTATGTGCCGCAGGGCTTGCAAAGGTCTGGCAAGATATTGAAGCGCAAGACTGGGCTGAGGTGAAGCTCGCAATCACCAGCAGTGCTTTGACAATGCACCTATGTGTCCAAACGAGCCGAATGACCTACAGCAATCACCCCCCCCCCTCCCCCACGCTGCCGGTGAATGCGAGGTTCAGTCTTTTGCTTCAATATCTCGCCAAACCTTTGCAGGCCCTGTGGCACATGACGGAGTTGCCCTGCAGGGAGGATGTCGGGGAAAACTCGCCGATGCTCGGCCGCTCCCCCTCTTTCATGTCTTTAAATCAGCCTCCTCGACTTTTTTTGTCTCCAAAAGATACATTCCCAAATCAAAGACTGTTCCCTCTTATGTGGTTTGAAAGGGGAAAACTTGACTGTCCTTGTGTGTGTAGTTTGTGCGGCGTGATTCCAGGCCTGAGCAACGTGTTGCTGCCTCGCATGAACCCCTTCGTCCTTATCAACCTGGCGGGGGCGCTCTCCCTCTGTGTGACCTACATGCTCATCGAGATCAAGTAGGAGCTTTCCCGGCAGCGCAAGCCTTTGCCGCACCGCCCGCTCCGGGCCTGGTTGACGCCTGCTGTGTGCATGTGCGTGTGTGCTCGCAGTGACTACAAGGGGGTGGACACAGCGTCGGCGGTGGCCATTGCCCTCATGACCTTTGGCACCATGTACCCCATGAGTGTTTACAGCGGCAAAGTGCTGCTTCAGGTAACTCAGTGTCAGGCATGGCTTGCTTTCTGCCTGCAAGTTATTTGAAGATATATGCTAATATGCAGGATGACTTGATTGACTGGCTTTTAAAAGCTTTTTTTCTTTTCTTTTACGACTCTCGTTCTTGCTGAGCCTTTTCTTTTTGGCTCTGTTCGACATTTGTCCTCCTTGGCGTTGTTCTTGATCATGTGACTGTCTCCCCGCAGACCACGCCCTCTCACGTCATCGGCCAGTTAGACAAGCTGCTTCGAGAGGTCAGTCCCACGTGCGCAACCGTGCGTACTCGGCAGTAAGATGCAATTGGCTCACTGCTCGTCTCTGCGTCCAATCAGGTATCGACGCTTGACGGCGTGCTGGAAGTTCGCAACGAACATTTCTGGACACTGGGATTTGGATCTCTGGTACTTTCTGCTTCTTCACTTGACTTTGATTGTCGTTTTGTCTCAAAGTCTTTTTGTCTGTCTTCCCCCCCCCCCCTTTTTTTCTGACCCCCCCCCCCCAAAAATTGTTGCGCTGCCTTTAACGCTTCAGTTTCTGGGGTGATATTTTTCAAGAGCGTAAAGTTGTGTACATCCTTGTCGCTGGTTTTCATGGCAACAGCAGTCTTTGTGTGTGTGGTTGGTGTTGGGGCTTGTCCTGCTTTGTGTGTGTGTGCGTGTGTGCGTGGGGTCTGCAGGGGCGCACTCTTCTGTGTGTGTGGTTGGTGCAAGGGCTTGTGCTGCTTGGTGTGTGTGTGCATGTGCATGTCCGTGCGCGAGATGTCGCTCAGTGTGTGTACACAAACTAGTTGGTCGACTGCTAACAGAGCATTTGTCCAAACTCATTTGATCCTTGAGTGCCCGATGCCCCCCAGGGATCGTGTGTGTAGTTGTGTGTGCCTGTGTGTGTGTTTGTTTGTTTGTGTGCGTGCGTGCGTGCGTGCGTACGTGCAAGACAAACGCTTGATATTTACAGTTGATTTGAAAACGGACATTCATATTTTTCTTCAAAGAAAAATGAAAATAAAAAAAGTGAAACTAGAGCGATTCATTCAGCATGGGACCACATGTAACCTGTGACGTGTCACATGACCTCGTATAACAATGTTGAACATGTAACAAGCGTTGCAAAATGTGAACGAGTGGGTTGGTTAGTGCGAGGTGCTCACACTGCCCGGCCGCTGTGTTTTCAGGCGGGCTCCGCCCACGTGCGCATCCGCCGGGACGCCAACGAGCAGCTGGTCCTGGCGCACGTGACCAATCGTCTGCTGCCACTCGTGTCCACGCTGACGGTGCAGATCTTCAAAGACGATTGGACACGGCCCCTTCTCGCGTCCCTGAGCGGCCCGCCTGCGGGCGCCGCCGCCGAAGCTTATGCCGCCCTTACCTCTCTGCCGCCGGCGCCACTGGATTCTGACCCGCTGACGTCGACGCCCTCCAAGCCCAGCGGCCCGCCGCCTGAGTTCGCCTTTGACACGCCAGGCCGGAACGCTCAGCCCGTGCTGCTCCCGGCGAGCGCTCACCGGCACCAGCATCAGCGTGCTCACGGGCTCTACCGGGGCCTGGCCTATGCCGGGGCGCCCCTGGGCCTCCGCATGCCAGGACTGGGCGGTGGATATGGACTCGAGGGGGCTGACTACAGAAATCTGGGGAGCTTCGCCCACCCGTACAGACATTACACCCCCAAATGATTGGGCTGAGGGCACGCGTCCCCATAGACGAATCAGAACTCTGTGGAACTCTGACGTTGCGCAGGAGTTTGTTGTAAAACCTTTTTATTTTACATTTTGAAAATAATGTGGTCGATAAACTGCCCTTGATTTTGTGTACAAAGCCTTCATCGCAAGTGGGAATAAACATAATTTAAGGCTTCGTCGCCCGGCCTCAGTGAGTGCGGTTCATCGTAACTGAGTAAGGTTCATCATACACAGGTGCGCGCTGCCCGATCATCACATGGCTCTATATGCTTTTTGTGATGGCATTGCGTGGTTTCGTATTGCCATGTGGTACTGTATTTTTGTTGCTGTTGTTGTATTTCGACATGATTGTGTTTTCTTGTGTAGTGCCCTACAGATTGTTTTATAATATTTGTAAATAGGGCCGGTGTACTGCCGGGCTGACTGGAACCGTGACAAAAACTTCTTGTTTGTGGTTTTGCTGCCAGATATCCCAGAAATACTTGTATTCGATTTGTGTTTTACAATATACCACGATTATTGTAATAATTGAATTATTTGTCGTTGTTTCCCTCCATTAATCAAGGAATGAAATACAAACAAAACATGTTTCCATCTATTTTCATGTGACATCCGCTTTTGTGTCGCCGTGCTTGTCACTTTATCTTCAAGTGGTTGCGTTTGCTCATCCTGCTTCTCCCCGGTGGTCATGTGTCTCTGCCAGGAGGGGGCGCCAAGACCCACTTCAGTCGTCCGTCCACTCAAAAGAGTTGACTGACATATATATATATATATATATATATATGTCTCAGAAAATTAGAATATTGTGATAAAGTTCTTTATTTTCTGTAATGCAATTAAAAAAACAAAAATGTCATACATTCTGGATTCATTACAAATCAACTGAAATATTGCAAGCCTTTTATTATTGCGGAGTATGACTTACAGCTTAAAAAAATGCAAAAATCCTATCTCAAAAAATTTTAATATTTCCTCAGACCAAGTAAAAAAAGATTTAAAACAGCTAAACAAAATCAAACATTTGAAAATGTCCATTAATGCACTCAGTACTTGGTTGGGAATCCTTTTGCACGGATTACTGCATCAATGCGGCGTGGCATGGAGGCAATCAGCCAGTGGCATTGCTGAGGTGTTATGGATGCCCAGGATGCTTCAATAGCGGCCTTTAGCTCATTTGCATAGTTGGGTCTGGTGTCTTTCAGCTTCTTCTTCACAATACCCCACTAATTCTCTATGGGGTTCAGGTCAGGGGAATTGGCAGGCCAATCGAGGACAGTAATGCCATGGTCAGTACACCATTTACAGGTGGTTTTGGAACTGTGGGCAGGTGCCAGATCATGCTGGAAAAGGAAATCATCATCTCCATAGAGCTTTTCAGCAGACGGAAGCATGTAGTGCTCTAAAATCTCTTGGTACACAGCTGCATTTACTCTGGACTTGATGAAACACAGTGGACCAACACCAGCAGCTGACTGGCTCCCCAAACCATCCCTGACTGGGAACTTTACACTGGATTTCAAGCAACTTGGATTTTGCTCCTCTCCAGCCTTTCTCCAGACTCTGGCGCCTTGACTTCCAAATGAAATACAAAACTTGCTTTCGTCTGAAAAGAGGACTTTGGACCACTCTGCAACTGTCCAGTGCTTCTTTTCCATAGCCCAAGTGAGACGCTTTTTCCGTTGTCTTGAGTTCAGAAGTGGCTTGACCATGGGAATACGGCTATTGTAGCCCATTTCCCGGACACGTCTGTGAACAGTGGCTTTTGATACCTGGGCTTCAGCTTCAGTCCACTGTCTATGAAGCTCCCCCAAATTCTGGAAGCGACTCTTCTTCACAATGCTGTTAAGGCTGCGGTCATCTCTCTTGGTTGTGCAGCGTTTCCTGCCACATTTCCCCCTTCCCACAGACTTTTTGTGGATGTGCTTTGAACCTGCACTCTGTGAACAGCTTGCTCTTCGAGAAATTCCTTTTTGTGTCTTACCCTCTTGATGGAGAGTGTCAATGATGGTCCTCTGGACAGCAGTCAGATCAGCAGTCTTCCCCATACTTGTGATTTAGTTTACTGAACCAAACTGAGTGTTTTTCAAGGCTCAGGAAACCCTTGCAGGTGTTTCGAGTTAATTAGACCATTCAAGTCATTAGTTGAATACCCTACTAGTATACTTTTTCATGATATTCTAATATTTTGGGATAGGATATTTGAGTTTTCTTAAACTGTATGGCATAATCAGCAATATTAAAATAATAAAAGGCTTGCAATATTTTAGTTGGGTTGTAATGAATCCAGAATGTATGACATTTTTGTTTTTTTAATTGCATTACAGAAAATACAGAACTTTATCACAATATTCAAATTTTCTGAGACAGTCCTGTATATATGATATATATCTGCAGATATGTATATATGCATATGTATATATCGCGTGTGTGTGTGTGTGTGTGTGTGTGTGTGTGTGTGTGTGTGTGTGTGTGTGTGTGTGTGTGTGTGTGTGTGTGTGTGTGTGTGTGTGTGTGTGTGTGGCGTTACGGTGTGCCCGTTATTTTGCAATTAGACAATATTTAATGGTATAAATGTGCGTTTTTTTTCAAATTCCCTTTGCTTCGTCCATCATCGTCATTTCTCTTGTGTTGCTGTGGGTGCATGCCGCTGAAGACATCCGCCTCACAGTGCAGATGTCGCGGGTAGTGGGTTCAAAGCCAGGCTCTCTCTCTCTGGGCTCCCTGTGCCTGCGTGGGCTCTCTCTGTCTACTATGGGTTCCCCTTACTTTCAAGACTTGGTCGCAAAAATGAGAACTCCCCCATAGGTGTGAATGTTAGCTGGGATGTTTGCTTTACTGCAGTCTGTCAACCCTGTGATTCGCGGGCGACCCTATCAGGGCGTCCGTCTCTCACTCAAAGTCAGGCGGGAGAGGCTCCAGCACGTCACGAGGAGAAGTGCTACAGAAAATGCAAATTGCATGCAATGTTGGACGGATATTGCCTCCTTGTGCGAGAACGCATATTGGGCTGCGTGTGCGGCTTGGGCAGCCACGCCGAAGTGGGCGTACTAGAGCACATAGGTTGACGTTGATTGCCGTACTTCTTCGACGCAGACACCTTGCTAGCAATCCTTTAATTGGACCTTGTTGGGCTAATTGCTGAGCTCATCAATTGCCATTGAATCCAAAACTCCCGAACGGAACAGACTTCAACTACAAAAAGTCAAGACAATTGATCAAACCTTTTTAAGTTTTATCTCGAATGGGATGGGACCACAAGACGTGTAATTCAAATGTCGAATCAAAAACGAGACTTTGAACCTAAACATTTTGGTTTTCTTGTATCGAACGTGTGCATTTAAAATCTTTGGGCATTGTAGTAAATGAATCTGCAGGTGCCAAACCACATACGCACGCAACCATTGTATAGCCCTAAATTAAATTTCTCCTTTTTTTGCACAATACCTATAAATTTATCAGGTAGCATTTTTTAATGACTATTAAAAAGACATAAAATCTCTAATATTCTCTGTAAGCAGTTGGTGATTGTATTATAGTTTTGTGGTAAAGATGTAAAAAAAATTTTTTTTCCTTCCTTTGTTAATAGCATTTTATTAATGGCACTTGTAATGTATGGCTGCTTAATTGTGTGACCTTGACACGTTCATTTGTAGATTTATTTACATAAAGACGATGACATCTGACAACAATTATCAGCAACGATTTATTTAACTTAGTAGGGAACTGATAAAGATCAACATGCAACACATAGAAATCTTTGGAAATGTTGAAATACAATAACTTGACGGCTGAGCTATTTTTTGAGCGGGCTTTGTGGTTTACCTGTTGCCACAGGCACAACGTTCCTGACCCCTGATTTAAAGGGCACATGCGTGTGCATGTTGTGTGTCCATTTCGACTACGTGCAGGCGTGTGCATCTGCTTACAATCGTGCTCATCATACTGTGAAAACTCACAAACATGAGCATTTTGGCTCATTGCAAGAGCGATCATCAAAATCTATTCTATCTTCACTTTGACCATTTTTTGTCAACGGTGTCGAAGCATGTTTTCCATATTTCATATTTGCTGTGTCAGAACAGGCGCAGTATGCGTGCCACTCCACCAGGGCGGCGCCATTGTGTTCAGTTTGAACTTCTTGACGTTGACATTGTTTGACACCTCCACGCCTCTTCGCTTAGCAGCCAGCTAAGAGTGCATGCGCGTGCGCGAGCGTGTCTTTCTGTCTGTGTGAGTGTGATTTGTGTGCCTACGTGTGTGTGTGTTTGTGTGCGTGCGTGTGTGGGGGGGGGGGGGAGTGTTAGCACGTCAGTGCGCGTGGTTGTCCTAGTGTGTGTGCCGCAAGTCACGTCGGCATTAACGAGTCTCGTTGATGGCGTTTCATCATAGGAAACACAAACATGAATTGATTGTTGCGCTATGGGCATTGGGCATTGGCTAACACAAGTTGTGTTTTTGTGTGTGCGCGTGAGAGAGAGAGCAAGAGAGAGAGAGAGAGCGTATGTGTGTGCGTGTGTGTGTGTTTTATGTCCTTTTGAATAGTAAAAGGGCGTTAGAGGTGATGCATGTTTCCACACATGCATAACAGCCTGGGGGGTGGGGTCATGTGTGTGCAGCCACAGGTCTCATGACACAAAGATGGCCACTGCCTGGGAGGAAGAACACTGCAAAGGGTTTTCTTGTCAATGGTGCGCTTGAAACAGCAGCAAAATGTCCACGCACAAATTGTTCCTTCTTACTCGCTGCTGTCTTTTCATTTTTCTTTGTACCGATTTCTTGCTCGTTGGGCGGGGGGCTGCCAAACAACTCGGCGTCTCTCAACATGATGTTTGTTTGTTGATTGTGATCAACGTTGCAGTATTCCAGCGGTACACCCAAGGTAGGCCTACACACAAATATCGTATTGGCCCGAATATAAGACGACCCTGATTATAAGACGACCCCCTCTTTTTCAAGACTCGTTTGAAGACTTATTGAACACGAAATTTAATTTTTATACAGAAAATAATTACACTACATCATAAACAAATGATAACACTATATTCGAGAGAAAAAGCATGTTATTTTGCCTCATCCAAATCATGCAAAAACTGTCTATATCGCATCTTAATATCTGAACATTTAAATATGTAAACTAAAGTGCAATCAGATTTGTAAATGAATGGCTTCTGGTTTTTCAAATGTAAATAAATCAATCTACTGTGATAAATCAACAAAATTGCAATAACTGCATTAACCATCAAAGTGAAGTCTAACTAACTGTAGTCTTGAAACAAATCTGAATAACGAAAAACATTGCAATAAAATAATGCAAACTGCTACCGCTATTGTTGGGGAGCCTGAGGACTGTATAAGGCAGGCATGGACAAACGACGGCCCGCGGGCTACATCTGGCCCACGGGGTCGTTTAATCCGGCCCGCCAAACCTCAATAAATTGAATTATGAAACATTTCTTTTGTAATTTTCCCTGCAATGACTGTGTTTCCCCAGTAGATGGGGAAACGCCCGCCCGCGCATTTACTCCCGGAAGCCGTGTCAGAAAGATCTTTGCACACTCACAAGTGCATGTACGTACTCAGTTGTACGGACCCGGCGCACTCCGCGCTCTATTTCTATCAGTGCCGAATTTCGAGTGTGAGCTGTGACGTCAGCATTCTCGTAATTCGCGCGCTGAGCTTTCAGATACAGTTTTACGCTAAAGCCACGCACGCACAAACCTTCCCCTGGAATCCTTCCATTAAAATGAGTGGCCCAAGGAGAAGAAAGTGTTTAAAAAAAGAGTGGACAATTTGGCTCTACCGACGCGTGTGAGCAGACGTTCAGCCATGTGAACATCAACAAAGCCCCGTCACAGATCTAGGTTAACGGACCAACACCTCGGCTCTATCCTAAGAATTGCCACAACAAATTTTACTCCAGACGATGATGCACTAGCAAAAAAAGGGAGACCGACAACACTGTTCCCACTGAAAATGAAGGGGAGTTTCTCTAGTTTGTTGTAAAAAAAAAAAAGCATTATAAAAATAATTTGTACAAATAGCAGGGATTGAAACTAGCAACCATTCTCATTTTCAAACAATGCAGGATGCTCAAGGACATTGATGCACCACCTGTTTGCGACTAATCTTAACTTTTAAAGGTTTTAAGGACGACTTTAAGGAAGTGTTTCCCGTTTCCTCACCTCTGTCACCAGGTGTTTGTGAGTTAAAGCTCTGCTCCGATTTTCAGATATCCGTCACCATGTTACCGTTTTGATTCTTTATTACTTTATTTAGATGTATTCTTTCAGTGATTCTTCAAGATGATGTATTTGGTCAGAATGTCTGCTGTTTTATGTGATTTCGCCACATAAGATAAACATCTTTCATAAATCTGACCTGCAGCCGCTGAAGTGATGGAAACTGTTATTCATAATAACAGTGTCGTATTTAATGAGAATCACTGATAGTAGTCTTTGGGTGAAATATTTTGTTTAATGCTGTTAATAAATGCATTTGTTTTCAAAAAGCTTTTTTTCGAATATCCATGCTTACCTACTAAAGGCCAAAACCTTTTATGCAATGACCTTTACATGTCATTTATAATTCTTCACACAAACACTACATCCATCTGCTCCTGGTTCGGCCCCCCAGTCAAAATTTAGAACCCAATTCGGCCCGCAAGTCAAAAAGTTTGCCCACCCCTGGTATAGGGAGTTGGCTCGGATGGTTATGCTCTTTTCGCCCCCGGGTGTCGGTCAGAACACAGGAGGGAAGACGTGGTTCAGTTTTGATTGCTTTACTGAGTTATTGGCAAAAACGTAACAGGCACTGTGGCTCGTAGGGGCATACGGGCAAACTGGCAAAAGGGTATAAGCACACGTTTGGTCGTAAGGATGTGAGAGCAAGTGTGTGTAGTGTACGTGGGTGAGTCTTTGGGTGTGTGAATGTGATTCTTGTGTGTGTGATTATTGTATGAAGCGTGTGAAGGGTGTGTGAGGTGTGCGTGTGTGTGTGTGTGTGTGTGTGTGTGTGGTGTGTGTATGTGTGTGGTGCGTGGTTCTGCAACAGACAGAAATACAGCACGTAAGTCAACGCTCAACTTCTGAGTTCACACAACACGAGCAGACGGCACACATTACATAACTAACTGCGCGTAACGGTTCCGCGATACTAAATAACTATGAATGAAATAGTCTCTGCAACACGCCAAACATAAGTCATCGAGACAACAATATACATTTGCTGGCGACCGTTAGTCGTCGTGCCACTTAAAGAAGCGTGCCGAAGCTAACAATCAAACGGCGCACACACGAAACAAACCGCAATCAGACAAATGGCACAACAGTAGACAGTAGTAACAATGAAATGTATATCCTCACTTTGTGTCAAAGATGCACACGATCACAGCAACATACTCAGTCGATACCAGCAACCTTTAACTTACCGCTGCGCACAAGCTCCAACAATCGCGATAAGCTGAGGTAACTCACGCGAGACTTAAGGCGCGTTGACTTTACTGTCCAACATTTTAACATCAATATAGGAACCTTTCTGACAGTTATTTTTCTTTTTCTTCTTTGTGACAACTGTTCGCGTTGGCCTGGGGAGTTAAGTTCAGCATTCGCTTTAAAGATATCTGGCGCGTCTAGCGTTGTGTGTGTCTAGACTCTAGACCCCGAATGTAAGACGACCCCCACTTTTTCAGTCTTATTTAAATGCAAAAAACATCGTCTTATATTCGGGCCAATACGGTATGTTTTTGTACACACGTTCGCCGACCACATACTAGCGTCATTGCCAAAGTCATTGTTCAATATTTTGGGGAAATCAAGGGGAAAAAAACCAAACATCTCCAGAACACAGATGTTGGTCCTATTTTTAATCAATATTGTAACAAATACAGACCCAAAATCCAAATAACAAAGTTACTTGTATGAAATCTCAGGGATGGAGGGAACGCTATGCAAGCCAAGTAAGGTGCACATTGAGACAAATTTCCACCTTTTTAGCTCTGCTTCTTTGCAACAGGGAACCCGAGCACCTCGGCTACTTGAACTGTCCCAAAAGGGTCCAGCCGTATCATGCCAAGTACTCTCGCGATCCCTGTCTGGGATGAAGAGGCCAGCAAGGCGGTCCTCGCGCCCCTTAGTCAACCATCACCAACCTAGCCATGTCGTTGTGTTGCGTAGTATCAACGTGTGAATGTTGCCCAACCTTCTGAAACATGTTTCAGATTCTAATGTTGCGCAATGTGCTAACACAACGGCCCATGACATGTGACGTTTGCACGAGAGGAATGTGCCGCTTGAAAATCATCTTGACGGCCGATCTGACGTCATCTCCGCTTGTTGCTCCAAATTCAAACCGTCTCCTACGATTACTTTTTTGAAGCGCCCAAAGAAAGGGAAAGGAGAGGCCATGCCGTATGTTCTTGTCTAGTGGCGTGATCGAGAGGTTGCTTCTCGCTTGTCGCTCCACTGCAAGCTCCAAATGGAAACGTGCACGCGTTGGAAAACATTTGGCCACACAGCGCTTTCTATGTCTCAATTTCAATGCCCCATTGCTGTTTTTCGGGGATCAGATGGTGCCAATCAAAACACACACACACACACACACACACTCGTGTGGCGATTTTACAGCCTTTCATAAGACTTGGCCTAATTTTAACTGCAATTAAATTTGCGCATTCAGCCTAAGAAAAATCATTTGTATAAATACAGAAAGTGTACAATTTGTGTCATTCAACAAATGCTTTTTTTGCTGTCCTCAAGTGGCCCTGAGAACACAACAATTGAAAATGATGTAAAAATTCATTGTCATCATGAGTCACACGCTTGATGCTGCTGACGACAATTATACGAATAATAACGATAATTTTGATCATATTAGTAATAATGAAAACAGTATAATAATAGTGATAATAATAAGAAAAAGAATAATGATGATAATAATAATAATGATAACAATAATAATAATAGTAATGACAATTACTATGATAGTGATGATGATAATAATAATAGCAGCGATGATAATGATGATGATAAAAATAATAATAATAATAATAATATAGCGATAATAATAATATCAGAAATAAAAATAATAATAGTGGTGATGATAATGATATTAGTAGTAATAATAATAATAATAATGATAATACCAATGGCAGTAACAATAACAATAATGCATAGGGGTGGCCCATCTGGTTTTCCATTCACACATCCTGCTGTACCGTAAACTAGTCAACTATTTTATGATTCATCCCGCAAATAAAAACAAAAATTGGCTCATGTGTGACTTCACTTATGAAATAATACACATCGAGTAGCGGCTGCGCTTCATTTGATACTGAATTGTTTCTTTTCTCTTTCATTGAATTGTAAAAATGACATCCAGCCTGAGACAAGTGTCAAATTTAATCACCAGCTTGAAGTCTTGGGGGGGTGAAAAGGGAGCCAAAGGACACGCATACCACAATAATCCTAATGATCCATATGGCTTTGTCAGACGAGAGAATTTTTTAAATGCAAACAAAAGGTAATAATAGTCACTGAGTCGTCCCATTGAGTTCCTATCCTAATTCCAATGGCATTATGTGGCAGCATCCAAAAAGGAGGAGCTGCTCAGTCATCTTTGTCGCGTCAATTTAGATTAGACTTTTTATTCAATTGTAATTATTAACGTGAATTATGAGGAGCACATATTTGTGCATCATTTCATTTTTTAAATAAATGTCTTTTGAAATGTCTTTGAAAATTGACTCTCATTTATGAGTTTGAAATGTAAGCATGCAAAAATTGGAGAACAAAAAGCCGCAATGTCAACATTCACAACTTTCTGCTCACTCATTATTCCTTTTTTTTAATTATCATTTTTATTTCTAATGAATGCCATACAAGTCATTAAATTTGAGCTGAGGCAAACCAAGAGCAAGACGCCAAAGCCGAGGCTCGAAAGTCTGCAAATGATTCAAATGGCACTAAGAGAGTTGAACAGGGAGTCGTTCTCCCTTCCTCGCCTCGCCTGGCACCGCAGGCACCGTGCTCGTTTTTCCTATCCCATTCAGTGAGGGCTTTGCTTTCGACTTCAGTTGTAACCAAAATGAGAAATTGCATTTTGAAATCCTATTTATAGTGCACTTTTTTAAAATGAAATAGCTTGAAAATGTTTGATCAAGTTGTTGACTCTGTGTAGTGTTTTGGAAGAAAAAAAACTTCTTGCTAACTCATTTTTCATTTTTGCTCTTTATTTCTAAATTCTTCATCATGTAAACATTGTCATTTTGATAGAACGCGTTTAAAGCAAACCAGTAGCAGGAAGCTGGATTGAAGACTAACACTACTGTTAAGGCTGAAGCTAAGATAACACTAAGCCAAAGCGGCATCAAAATTAGCAAAGAAAGACTTGCCTTGAACAAGAAGCCAGTATCCGCATCTGAATCACAAGCAGAACCAGAACCACCTTCTCAACACATCGACAACAAAGCAGAGGCGGAGTCACCTGCCATCGTCATGACATTTCCCAGCCACCATTTTGTCTGCTCAAAATATCTTTTGGGCTTTGCGACCGATCACTCATTCCACCAAACACTTATTCACTCTCGCTGCATACGTGACTGCTGTGTGTGTGTGTGTGTGTGCTGTCTTTTGTTCTTGTCTTGTTTTTTTTATAGCTTTCACACACACACGCACACCCGCACACACACACACGCACACACACACTCTGACCTCGACGTCTATGCTCTAGTGGCCGCCATCTTGTTTCATTAAACCACCTCTGTGTGTGTGTGACCATTGTGTTGGGCCGTCGGGGGCGATTAGCACAGCTGCAAGTGGGCCCACGCAACACTGTCTCGCTAGGCGATCTGCGGTTGTTGGCGTGCAACAGGAAAGTCACAGCAAAACCTCAGTGCAAGATCACGAGCAGCCTTTTTTCAAGAAAATGGCGTCACGTCATAAAAACACAATATCTGCCATTGATCATCCCTTCCGCGGACCAATGAAGGATATCGTTTGTTAACAAAAAAATTCTTGTAAGTGGGAAAAAAAAGCAATATCTTTAGTACTGCATTAAAAAAAACTTGCCGTCGCGTTACAATAGGTTTGATTTGCTCCTCCTCCAAATCTTGTTTTATATGAGTCATCATATAAGAATAAAGTTTCCTTTTCTACAACAAATGTTGAACTAGATCACCAAAAAAGGCATTCAAGATGCCTTAGAATAAACGAGCGTCCCCATGGATGGGACGCCCCTTGGCTAGCAGCCAGAAAGGCCATTAGTCACGCTGGCCCTGTTAGCGTAGCATAGCGTAGCGTAACGTGGCCTTCCTAGTGCATTCCGCCCCCATCATGAAAACGTGAGAGTCTGCGCTCCAATGGAAACATTGGCACAAAAGCCTAATGAGACACTGATGCTCTTCCCGCTTTTCCTCCCTTTGTCACAACTTGACCACCAATAGATTTCATCTTAGCAGGGGCCCCAGCGTCACTAACGCCATGTGTCAAATGGCAGTCGTTGTTCTCCGCATGTTTGCTGGCGTCGACGGCACATTTGTTTGAATGTTCTCGAGCTAAACTCGCAGGATTTATTTGATCGCGTCTCGTTTACTTGTGCTTGAGCTGACCTAAAGCGACGCATCGAATGCAATTGAGGAGGTTGTTAGCTTGTTCGCTAGCGTAGCTGATGAGAAACGTCAAAGTCGCTCCCGTGTGCGTCAGTTGCTTATTTGCAAGATGGGAATGGTTTGTGATGATGCCAGCTGAATATGCTTGACTCAAAAGGCCAAAGTCCGCAAAGAGCGCATCCGCTTGCCTTCAGCATAAAAGCCTCGCGGTCAAATCACGCACCTGAAAGGCAAAGTCCGGCTCACCGGTGGCGCTGTTGCCATTCCAATCAACGTCTCCATTGAGATTTGTCGGAACAGCCCAAATAACCAAAAGTGTTGGCATCCGGATTGTTTTCTGTTAATGTTCGGGCTCTGTCGCAAATCAAAACAAATTGCATTGAAAATCCTCATTTGTGGTGTTTATGAACGAATCCAAAATGTACAAAATGTGTAATACCTAATGTGGGGGATCGCGGGGCTTCGGGGATGGCTGCTGGTGGAAGGGACAAGCGTGAGGCTCCACTCCCAGTGTCGTTAGAACAACAGTGGGTGTCGGCGGTCGCGCCCGCTGTCCAAGCGTCGGGATGATTGTCAAGTGCTTGCGGAAGGCGCGACCTGTTTGCTTAACCTCGTCACCCGCCCCCCGAGGAGAGGTCACAGCCGCGTCCTCGTCTCCCTCCTCTTGCTCCTCTTCCTCCTCCCCTTGTCCCGCGCTGGCTTCCCACGCCGCGTCGTTACCTCGATTACATCACACGTCATCAAGCACGCCAGGGATTTATCTGGGCCGGCCCGCTTCTGTTGCGCCAGATGTACGTCGCACCCCCCCCATCGCACGTAATCCCGACGTGTGCATTCTCCTCCAGAAAGGGCCACTTTGAGGCCGCTGCGGTCGAGTTGCTGCGCACAACCGTGAGGGCGTGGCCAAAGCCACAGACAGTTTGAAATAAAACAGGAATCAAATGCACACAAAAATCACAAATCAAATTTTGAAGCTATCGTTTTTGATGGATTTTTGAAGAAAGTCTTATTGTTGTTGTCAATGTCAAGAAAACAAAAATCACATTTCAAAGATCGACGATGCAAATGTCAACCAAAGGAAATGATTTGAGCGTTTGTGACTCTGGCACCGTCGCCGTTGTCATGTTGCCCAATGTTTCAACAGGATGTAGTCAGCGCCCCCCCAAATTAAGTTTTTTTTTTTTTTTTAATAAGCACCTTCAGGCTCTGACCTCTGACCTTCCTGATCAGCGCTTAGCAGTCACGCTACCAGCAAAGCACTTCCTGCTTGACGGCGCCGATTGGTTGCCGATTGGTTGCCGATTGGCTGATTGCGAGACGCTTTGTTTTGATTGGCGGCTGTGTCCCCTTGGAGGCGGGGCCAAGCGGAACAGCTCACACGGCCGTATGCATCGGCCACATTTTCCTTTTGAGTTTGATTGTCCTGTGACAATCAGTAATCAGCTCATCTGTCCTTCTGCTTGTCTGTCTGTCTGTCTGTCTGTCTGTCCGCTTTTGTCTTTTGCTCCTTGTATTTCGGTGTATCACTTTTTTCTGTTCTTTTGAACATCTTCTTCCATCTGTCCCCTTTTATTCCTTCCCTCCAATGCAGCGGCGCTCCCAATTTAGTTGACAATAAAGGCATTCTAGCCAAGCCTAGCCTGGTCTAGCCAAGCCTAGCCAAGCCTAGCCTCGTCTAGCCGAGCCTAGCCTTTTTTGCTGTCTTTGAGCTTGTATCGTTCACCTAACATGAGGTGCCAGTTAGTGTTCATGTATTTTTGGGAAAATGTTTTTGTCAATTCATAAGTTTTTGTGAACTTGGGTGGGCAAGCAAGCCCTGTTTGTCTTTCCTCTTTTCTCCTCCTTTTCCTTGCCATCCAAAGTGAAAGTTTGTTTTTGGGGTTTTGCTTTTTTTGTGGGGGTGAAGCGTTTCCTTTTGCAATGCTGCCCTTTGACATTGTGGACCGTAAAGGCATAACAGTTCCCTGTGGGTGGGGGGGGTCACCTTAGAGGGCTCCTTTGAAGAAAGACAAGAGGCTGCCAATCACGCCATTAAGGACTTCCTGTGTACCGCTGATGGAAAAAAAGCCAGGCAAGTGTACCGACGACTTCCCGTTCGGCGGGGGGGGCCATGCGGACGAGCCAATGGGACGTGAGCGCTCAATCAAAGTGGAAAAAAACCAAGATGGCGGCGCTCAGGGTAATTGAAGCAGACGCAGCGGCAGCGATCCGTGCACGACGATTAGCGTTGTCACGGAAGGCCGGCCGGGCTGGGCCAGGCGGGCGGGACGCATGCGTGCTGGCGTCCTGTCTTCCCGCCCAGCTCGCACGCTCCATGTTGCCTGGATCTCGCACGCGATCTTCGGTGGCGGGCGGGGGGGAGACACGCAACCTTACGAGCTGCCGATGCCGTCGATCGGCCAATCGACAAGCCAGCCGGCCCACCGAGGGAAGACTTTGCATTGGGGTTGTCGTCGTCGTGGTCGTCGTTGTCTTTTTTTTCTCGTGCTGTCTTGTTTGTTTGCAAATAGCCAAGCGCCGATTAGCGCCGGCCAGCATTGTGGGTCGACGGCCATGACAAAACTCATCAACTCGCAAAGTCCAAAGCGCAAACAGGAACACGACAAAGTGGTGCCGCTCACCCTGCCATTTTTTTGTTCGTCCCGCGTTCCATGTCTTTTTGAGTCCATCACGTAACGTTTATCATCCATCTTAAAATGTAATTTTCTTTCCAAACGAGAAGACTTGATGTGAAAGTCGACTGTGATTCAGTCATTTTTTGCAAATGACTGAAAGCAATGTTTTATGGCTATATTAATCAGAAAATATTTCATTTCAAAACATTTATTGCACGCATCTATTTTTTTCAAATTAAGTAAATATATAGATGATTTTTAGCAAATGGTAAAATTTTAAGTCATGTGTGAAATAATCCTCTTGAGTAAATATTTCCCATTCGTAAATGTTAATACATAATAAGAATTTTGTTATTTATCCAGTGTTTTCTCATTAATTGCTCGTACCCAAATTTTTGTAATGTATTTCGATGTATTTTCACATCATGAGATTAAAATATGCAAGATTTGCATGATTTTTTTGTTAACTGTATCATTTCTATATAAAGCTGTATTATTAAATTGTTGCAAGAACAGACACACAATGGCTTTTTTTTTTTTACAATTGCTAGAGAATTGCAATCGACTGAAAAATAAAAAACAGCAGATAAAGGATGAAAAATCTTTTGTGGATTAAATGTGCATTCAGCTAATTGAACAAAAAAAAAAAAAACAGTTTGATAATGTCCATGTGCTTTTTGAAAAAAATAATAGAATTCAGTTTTGTCTTGTTGAATGGATTTTGACATGCTAAATATGGCGAGGCTTAATTTTTATGTTGTGCCATTCGGTCTCATTTTTTTAACCAAAACGTGCAAAAGTTGTCCTCCTCCGAGTGTGCACATGAGCCATCATGGGAGCTTCTGCTTTGTGGTCGTTTGCCCGTTTCGCCGGCTTTCTGCTTTTTGCCGTCCCATAATAGTTTGCATCAACGCTTACTTTGTATACCAGCATTTTCATGCTTTCTTGACGTCTTCATTGGTTAGACGGCTTTTTGAGTCTGTTCTTGCTGCGTCTTTCTCAGTCCACAAGTGGAAAATGTTTCTTCAGTCTTGAATTTTGAAACATACGCACCCTTGCACCTAATATTTGTCCAGCGAGTCGTTGTAGCTGGAGTCATTGTAGCTGGAGTCATTGGCCACGCAAAGATGGCCGTCCGTCCCTTTTGTTGCGCAAAGGGTCCTTTTCCAAAATAATGCTGGTTGCTGTCGCGTTAAGGCTCAAGCGCATGCACACACAAGATTTGCAAAATTCTTTTTTTCCTGCTGTTCTCTGAAGGCAGGAGCATTCATAGACCACATTCATCATTGTATCTTATTCGAGGACGCGAATTTGATCAGCTATGATGGTGTCACATTTCAGTCGGCCGGACGAAAGAACGTGAGCCAAAATTGAGCTTTTGTTGCGTCGCTTGCAGTTGTGTTGCTGAGCATGGTGAGATTCTTTTGGGGTTCAAAAGTCTTTCAAGTGTGGCTCACGTGACCTTTAAACTTCCTGCTCAATTTGTAAGGTCAGGGTGCGTCTCAACTCTGAACTCTCGCCCCTCCCCAAACCCAACTTGCGTCGCCGTCACACAAGAAAATGACACAAAAAGGCGGCCCGGTCTCGTACCAGCGGCCGGTGCACCAGCGCCAAATTTAGCAAGTGTCGCTTCAAAATGCGGCGCAGCTTGAAAGCAAAGTTGAACGCCAGAAACGATGGCACAAGTCGACTTCCTGATCCTGACTGCCTCAAAAAGGCCTCAAGACATTCTATCTAAAAAGCTATCTAGCTTTTTCAAAAGGCCTCTCTCCGAGCCACTATTACAAAGACTACCTTTCAACTCTTTTCAAGCAATTTTCTCTCAATTTTCTTTGATCCCGACTCTTACAAAGGTGACTGACTGTTTTGTTGTCTGTTTGAACCTACCCTAGCGCATTGAGATTTCATTAAAATGTAAAGTGCATTAGAAATTAAATGTATTAAAGTAATTACATTACATTTATCAATGGAAAGATTGCATTTCTTTTGTCAATAAGAAATATGCAATTGTCATCTTCTCAATCAAGTGCCACAAACTGCTTCCCTAGCAGCCAATACACTTGGCTTAGGGTTGTGCGTGCGTGTGCATGCAGCCTCCACTTGTTATCGTGATGTATTGGTACTTATTGTAATAACCAGGGCTGCACAACATATGGAAAACAAATCGATATGGCGCTAATGTCCTATGCAATATGCACATTGGAAAAACACGCAATAATTTGTATGGAATTGTACGCTTTCTTCGGAACTTGACGAGTTAGACGCAAATTTGCACTTGGGCATCACCATCCAATAGTTGAACACGATCAAGGTAAATTTCAATTACCTAGCTCGGAACACGTCCAGCTTGCTTATTTTCCAGCATAAAAAAAAAAAATATTGCAATAATATCAATATTGCGATATTGACCAGCCATATGGCACATGGCATGTTTCTCCAACATGGTGCAGCCTGAGTAACAATCATACAAGGAAATAAAATTGAAAATACAGTGGTACCTCTACTTACGAACCTAATTAGTTCCGTGATCGGGTTTTTAAGTAGAAACGTTTGTAAGTAGAAGCAACGTTTTCCATAGGAATCAATGTAAAAGCAAATAAATGTGTGCTGGATACCCCATAAGTCACACCTATTGCTATGTGTATAACACAGACAACCAAAACAAGGTTTTTTTGTGCTTTTTCAAACCTTTATAACAAAAAAAATAAATGTCAATTTATGCTTGACCTCCTGACTTTGCTTAGGGAGTGGGGGAACCTGTTATAATTTTCTACACTTGCTCAAAAATACCACAGAGAAGAAACAAAAAGTCAGACTACCGTAATTTTCCATGTAAAATACGCCCCCGTGCATAATACGCACCCTAAAAATGGCATGTCGATGCTGGAAAAAAGCCTGTACCCATGTGTAATACGCACCCAAATTTTGACTCTTAAGTCCGTAAACGTAAAATTATTTCAGAAAAAAGATCATCTTCGGGAACAACCGGATGTTATTCTGCCGGTCAGTATCACTGCGCATGCGCTAGCAAACTCGATAGCGAAGAAATGTTTCGCATTTGTGTAGGGTACATTGTGACAGCAAACGAGCAGGTGATCGAGCAAGCGTCTGATACGAGAGCATTGTGTTCGTATGGAGCGTGTTTGAAGTGAACAGCAGAGAAGAAAGGAACAACGCAAAGTGTTGTGAAATAAAACATTACCTGTAATACGCATTTAGGTAGAGAACTGAACTCTCGCTCTTTATATAGCTGACGTGTCTTGCGCATCCGTTCTGCGCATCTGTAATGGGAAAAAAAAGGAACAAGGCAAAGTGTTGTGAAATAAAATATTACCTGTAATACGCATTTTGTTATTTGCTGATTGAAACTGTGAATTGAAACTAATAGGTAGAGAACTGAACTCTCGCTCTTTATATAGCTGACGTGTCTTGCGCATCCGTTCTGCGCATCGGATCCATAGTGCGCATGCGCAGTGATACTGCCTCCGTATGATATCCGGTCTGCGATGGAGATTAAAAAACAAACAATATTTGACAATAACACACCATCAAGGATTGCATCATCGCATCAAACGATGTGTCTTCAATTATGAATTTTACTAAGTGTGTTGGGCAGGATGGCTGAATGTGATGCGCGATTGACAACAAACAAGAAGAAAGGTGTGATTTCAAGTTTTATTTCGAGGGCGATTTTCTTCAAAAATTGTTGTATTGTTGCATAATGCGCACCCCAGATTTTAGGACAATAAATTAGTTAAATTTTGCGCATTATGCATGGGAAATCACGGTAATAAATTATTGTATGCTTCCACGAACTCACGTCCTCGTCATTACTTTTTGGTGTTCTTATTGTTTTTATTGAAAACGAGCTGGTACTGTCTGCCGCACGACAACGGCTTTCGCCTTTCACTCAAAACGTGCGCGCTCCTGCAGCAGGGGATACCTAGTTTGGCACAACACCGTCCATACTCCGTCGCGAGATCGACGATACGCATACATTCGCCATGCTTCTTTATGATTTAGAGTTAAATGCAAAACAATCGCAAGGCTCCAGTTCGTATCTCGAAAGGTTCATAAGTATAGGTGTTCGAGGTCGGTAGAGGTACCACTTTAGGAGTGGAATGTTCTTCTTTGGGATACGACTCAACAACAACGTTTCCTTCTAATAAAGCTCCATGATAACCACCGGGAAGCCTGAACAGAGTCCACCGGCACTCCTGGAGCTCTTCTCGGCCACTCTGCGTGCGTGCGAGGGCCGCTGGAAGTCCGGAAAAAGCTCCATTATAACCACCGGGGCGCCTAAAAAGAGTCAAGCCGAACTCCTGGAGCTCTCCTTGGCCACCTTGCGTGTGTGCACGGCCTCCCGGAAGTCCCACGGACCTCCAGTGTCATCGGACCGAAAAATAGCAAATATGCGCTAAGTGTGGAAGCCGGCTCATTTACGCGGCTCTCTCTCGGCTTGCTCGTTTAAGAGCTCCAATCATTTCTTATGGACTCGTCCAAAACGTGGCTATGCTACATGTGCAGGTTGAGGCAATTGATACATAGGAGGTTATTTCCATGGCAACTCACGTTTGACTCCTAAATACAAAAGTTGGCATGCTGCTTCAATGCACATTCAAACGGCAGCGAGCGATGATATTGTCAAAAATTCACTGCGTACGACTTTAGAATTGTGCGATTGGGATTTCAGGACAGTAGGATTCCGCTCAAATGCTGGTCTATAACCAGTCCAAAAAAAAAATACTGGAAAAAAGGTGGCATGGTCATCACGTGTGCGGTTCTGCATTGGCTTAGCCAAGAGAGCAATGCGATTCGATTCATCTTCATTTGAAAGAAATTATGTTGTTTTTTTTTACATTGTAAGTAATATCGTGAAGGTTTTTAAGTAGGCACAATGTTTTGTTTTACAAAAGAATATTGGCGGAAATGATTAAAACGGTTTTCCTTGAAATATCATTTGCATTGCTATTTTATCTTCTCACATAGAGAATCATATTTATTTCATAAATATTGTAAAAATCCAAATTTACCATCCCTAAACTTGACTCCCAAAAAAATGATTATCAATTCAGACAAAAAAATGGACTTGTGACTTTTTAATCAAGATCAGTCTGTCAGTGGGGGGACCAAACTATAAACAAACTTTGGGGGGGATAGGGGGAGCATCACATACAAAAGTGAACCAACCACAAAAGTGCCAGGAAATAAAATAAAAAGATTTTCTGTCAGATCGCACATATTTGTCATCACTATGTGCTTCAGACTTCAGTTCACCAATTTGGAATTTTAGTCCCGTGACCTCCGCCCCCCACAAAACAAAATTCAACTAAAAAGTCGCTCGATGATTTCATGTGCATTCAACATTTAGATTGTCTTTTTCTTCACATTTTGCTTGGCAAACAAGTCTGTGCAAACAAAGTCACTTCAGAGATTCAGCCTATTATTTTATTTGACAGAACTAAGTCACAGCTCATCGTTTTGCAAAATGGTGTGTTGAATTCGATCCATTTTCTTTTGTTAAGGGGCTGGCACAAGAAAATCAAATCCTCTGGATCCAGATGGATCTCCTTCAAAAATGAATCGAAAGCCACATGATTTGATTGAGTGCAAGCACATGACAAAAGAAATCGAGGAGATTCAACACATTTTTTCCAGTGTAGTTGGGGGGTAAACAAAAATCAAAGTCAATGAAACATTAGTAGGAGTTCAAGTGTAAAAAGAACCAAAGCAAACAATTAAGTTCCTGTCAATGCACATTTGAAAACTAACAAATTGAACCCAAATAATTTCCAAAACATGAAACTCCTCAAACCTGCACAACCTAGTGCCGAACCAGGAGTGTTTCCATGGCAACGGGGCCACGTTGGGTCACGAGTCGAGCTTGGGTTTGTGTGCATGTGTGTATATGTATATATATATATATATATGTATATATGTATATATATATATATATATATATATATGATGTATATAATATCTATAGATCTATATCTATATATGATATGGATATATCTATATACATATATATACACACGTGTTTGTATATATGTATATATATATATATATATATAAATGTATATATATATACATATATATACGTATATATATGTATATATACACATGAATGTATCTATAAACACATAACAACATAAAAAACATTTATGTATATATAGATATATATATATACACACAACATAAAAACATAAATATATATATATATACACACACATATATACACACATATATATATATATATATATTTTATATATGTGTATATATACATATATATATTTTTTTTAGTTTAGCTGCCCTCAATGAAAATGCGCACGTACGCATGGACACAGACAAACACACACTCACATCACACTCACGCAATGCGTATTCAAACCTTTTGCATAATTTCCCATCCGTGATGAGTTTTGTTTTGAACTTATGAGTTCTGTAAAATAAAATGTATAATTATTATTGTTATTATTATTATATTATTTAAAGCACGTTCACCTGAGAATGAAAAATCAAAAGAAAATTGTTCCGCTCTTTCAACCCCTGATTGTCTTCGCTAATGTAAGGCTTGTTTCTGAGAGTTATTATTAATAATGTTGGGGATAAAAAATAATTCCTGCCTAAAAGTTGATTGTCTGCTGCCAATCTTATTAATAAATAATAAATGTTTGTGCGCTTTCAGGGTGCAACATCATCATCAGCATCATCAGACACACGCACATTGAGACATTTTAAATAAAATAAATACAAAAGGTCCTCATAAATAAGAAAGACGTGGATATAAATATACTTTCGTGTTGTGGGGCAGAGCCGAGTTCCGTGTCTTAGATACTTTGAAATATAGATTTTTTTTTTGTCGTCTTCTTTTTTGTAGCGCTGCCTCCGCCGTATAGCAACGAAGGAAAAGGAAAAGAGGGCTTAGCTTTGCGTTTCAGTTTAGGAAAGCGTTGGAGGCCAGCCTCTTCTGCTGGCCCAGCACGCTCGGAAAAGCCGCCGCCGCCACGCCGGACTGCGAGAAGGCCGCCGCCGAGCTGCTGCTCCTCAGCGGGTCCGACAGCAACGAGTGCGGGTGCGAGTGTGGGGGCGGAGGGCTGCTGCTGCCGCCGCTCGCCAGCGCGCCGAAGCCGGACGCGCCCTGCTGCAAGTGCGGCGACGCTCCCTGTGGGCCTTGTTGGCTTCCAGGCGAGACAAAGTAGCCGGCAGCCGCCGCCGCGGGACCCTGCGCCGACAGCAGGCCGACGCCGTAAGAGTTGGTGAGGCTGCCCTGCAGCACGGAGCGGCCCAGGTCCCCGTTGGCCAGCTGCTCGACGCCCGGCAGGAGGGAGCCATAGCCGGCCGCCTGGCCGAGGAAGCCGGCAGCGGACGAGGCCCCGTTGTAGTGCGAGTGCGGGTGCGAGTGTGGATGCGGTTGCAGGGAGAGGAAGGGCGATATCTGCCAGTAGAGCGGGTTGGACGGCCGCTCGCCCAGGCCTCCACCCAGGCCGCCCAAGCCAAGCGGGGCAAAGCGCAGGCCACGTTTGATGGCCAGCTTTCCGCGCGACGTGGCCGAGCGCCGACGCAGTTTGCCGGTGGTGCCGCCGATGAAGACGTCGTCGCTGCTGGGGTCCAGCATCCAGTAGTTGCCTTTGCCCGGGTCGTCGTAGTGGCGCGGCACCTTGACGAAGCACTTGTTGAGCGACAGGTTGTGGCGGATGGAGTTCTGCCAGCCCTGCTTGTGCTCGCGATAGAAGGGGAAGTTTTTCATGATGAACTCGTAGATGCCGTTGAGCGTCAGCCGCTTCTCGGGGCTCTGGCGGATGGCCATCATGATGAGCGCGTTGTACGAGAACGGCGGCTTGTCGTACTTGCCGTTCTTGGGTGCGGGCGACGTGCCGCCCGCACCGCCGTCGCCCTCCTCCGCGGCCGTTTCGCCGCCCTCCTGCAGCGTCTTGTCTGGCTCAGAGCCAGCCGCCCCCTCCGGGGACCTCTCCGCGTCCGAGACCGGGGAAAGGGGCTCGTGCAGCGGCGTGCTGGGGCCGCAAGAGTCGCCGCGGGCCTCGCACTTAGTGGACGGCAGCAGGAGGCTTTTGATGCTGAACGACGACGAACATCGCACCGGCTCCTTCGCCTCCTCCATGCCGCCCGAGAGGGAAGCAAAACAAGAAAACAAAAACAAACAAAAAGTTTGCAGCGGCGTGGCGAGCTGCGCGAGCCCCCTTTTACGCACCACCACAACAAAAGTGGCGTCCCGTCCGGTCCCTTGCCTTCCTTTGCTGGCCTGGCGGGAAACGACTGAGTGACAGCCACGGGAGAAAGGCGCGCCACGGGATGAGAGAGAACGAGGGGGGGAGAGAGAGAGAGAGAGAGAGAGAGAGAGAGAGAGAGAGAGAGAGAGAGAGAGCGCACGAGAGAGCGCACGAGAGAGCGCACGAGAGAGCGAGAGAAAGGAGTAATTAAGGAGGAGCTTCAGCTACGACTTCGCTTGTTCTTTGCTTTTTCTTAGTCTTTGCGTCCTCTCGTGACCCCTCCCCCCAAAAGTCCATCATGCGTGACGTCGACAGAGCCGCGCTCCCGCCTGAAGCTCGTGCGCGTCGGTCTGCTTTGTTTTCTAAAGCACAATCATCATGTGGGCAAACACCGCGCGTGCACGACGCCTGTGCGCTCATGCGTGTGATTGGCTGCGGTGGGGGCAACACACGCTGACGCACAACGTCTCACACACTCACACTCGGACGTAGGTCGATCCTGGCAGGTTGGCGCCTCCTTTCGGCAGCAGCTGTCACTGCAGCTCATCTTCCTCTGCAAGTTTGGACCGTGAACCAAATGACGAGGAACGATATTTTATTTAGACGTTTGGCAAGTACAGTAGAGAATACCGCAAGCATATAAACAACAATCAATAATAATCACTAACTCGGAAATGGCATTTGGATGTTGTTACACAACTGTAAATACAGTATGAAATGTAAATAAGTGATTTTTTTTTTACTCAGACGACGTGTTTTTGTTCCCAGGTGCATGGCGGGACCTTTGCATAAGCGTAGGCTGGCGTTTAGGGATTCACAGATTTATTAAATTTTGGGGGAGGAGTTATTTTCTTTGTTATTTAAAGTATTTCTCACAACCCTGCAATACGCTTTGATATGATTTTTTTTCGCAAGAAAATCATCGCAAATAGAATATTTGTGAAGAAAATGGCGTATTTTGTCATCATTGAGTTTGCCCTGAAAGACATGAGTCAAAAGATGTTTGAAAAAAGCCCAAATGAAAAGCACAAGACACGTTTCGTCTCGGCAGTTCTGATGAGCGTCCATTCTTGCGCTCCACTGCTCGGCAAATCTTCACACGGTTACCCAAAAGGAGCTTTCAAAAGATTGGCAGCCAAATCATTTAACACCTTCATCAGCTGTGCAACTTGGTCATCGTGGCTGTGTGTTTCCACTCGCTGCACATTGTGTATGACAACAGTGCTCAAATCCAGATCACGCACGCACATGCACACAGGTCACCGTGTGCTGTATTAAATCTTTGCTGTGTGTGTGTGCCAGATGGTGTTTCTGTTGAAGTGGATGTGAGCCGCCAACAAAAGCGTTGTTTGGAGCCCATTCACAAGCATGACAACGCACGCACGCGCACAATGAATCACCTCTCCTGGCAAGGCCAAAACAAGCATTCCGTCCATCTCGCTTGTCTTTTGCATTCTGCATTGTTGGTTCTCTGTCCTCCAAATTGGAGCGCAGAGACAAAAAGTCAGCAAAGTGGACGGTCGCATACGACCGAGGAGAGCCTTCACTTTTGACGGAAGCCAAGCTCTGGTCTGACTTTGCGTCCATACCCACGTCGGACGCGTCCCCGAAAGCGCCAGCTTAATTTTGTGGAAGCGTCTCATCCGTTTGCAGCCTTTGTGAGCGAGGTTGAGGTTTGGACATGCGGTCGGTCGCAATTTTTTGCCCCATGACACTGATGAGGAGCAACGTGTCCTCTGCCGGGTCAGCGAGGTCGCGCATTCATCTTCTACACCCAGCTCAAAGAATTCTTGGAGAACTTTGCATGAGCGCACGTGACACGTCTTCTCAAGCGTACGCCGCCACTCGCGTTGTTTTTCACTTCCTTGAATGACCTCTCTTCGCTTCCGAGGTCGTGCGCCGGCCGACGGTCGTGCGCCGGCCGACGGTCGTCTCGGACGACGGACGGACGCACAAGCAGACAAGGACCGGCGGGCTCCAGGTAAGAAGCAGACGTGGTGTGATGTGGTGTGCTGCGTTTCCAAGCAACTCTTATCAAATATGACAGCATCGTTACAAGCATGAAGGTCATGTGACGCCCTACCTCGTACCTTCTAGGAAGGGCGGGACGTGGGGGGCGCCATCTGTCAAAGCCAGTTGAAGAACCCACTGGTGCAAATAAAACCATGTTTTGGGGGGTTTGCCAAACTCCAAAAAAACTGCAAACCTATTTTGCAAGCGCGCTTATTCTCGTCAATACGCTCGCAGTAAACTTGTATCATGAGCAGACCCACAGAAAAGTCGCTTGCAGACAAGTCAACCATTTTCTGCGGCAAGTTTTTGTCACTATTTTGGCCATTTCTCTGCATGCTCCGAGACAAACACATTGGGAAGATCTTGTCTAATTGCCGGCAAATCGGAAGTAGGAGCACTCGCTACAAATTGCAAAGTGTATTTCAGATTTTGATGACCGGGCATAATCGCAGGCTTTGAGTGCCGCGGTCTGTCCCCATGATTCACGGACTCTCGGCTTTCCTCCCAAGTCTGTCTGGTCTCATCAAGTGGCGGCGGGCTATGATGACGTTGTGATTACAGCTCCAGTTGCATGAATAAAGGTCAGACTGACTCGTCGCCCGCTTTGAGGTCATGGTGAGTTTAGGGCTAATAATAGAACTGCATGTTTTGGGACCAAGCGCCTGTGCCATGTTTGGCTCCGCCCATAGCACGCCACACACGTGCAACATGCAAACGCCAGGCTTTTCCAGCATGCACACACACTGCACGGAGGCGTCCTCCACAGTGTGTCTGTGCAGTGTGTGTGTGTGTGTGTGTGTGTGTTTGGCCGTGGGGAAGGGGGGCGTTAGGTTGAGTCGCCACGAGCCCCGCCGGCGTGCAAGCGTCCGTTGCAAATCAAAACATTGGCTTGATTCATTCTGGGATGTTTAGCGCACTCACCCACACACACCCACGCATACGCACACACACACACACACGCACACACCCACGTACACACACGTCAGCTGTGTGTTGGGGCAGCTCACACACTGACCTACATTGACGCCAACTTGGACTGCTTGTGAATGAGTGCGAAAGACGCTCGGCCGTGCAAGATGGAGTGGGCGAGCTTGACTTAGCAAGCGGCCTTTTGACTAGCTGAGCCTCCAAAGATTTTTGTGGGAAATGTGCCTGCCATGTTTGGTGATGACGCCAAGCGGCCAAGCGTGTGTGGTCGACTTGCTCCACTTCTTCTGCTCTCGGCCGTGGTGCTGTTTGAAGGATTTGTTTTTGCTCTCGATTGGACCTCAGACGAACTTCAAGGTTGGCTGGAAGCGCCCCTAAAATCACATGACATGTTCCATGTCTGCTGCACAGCAGCAGATTGATGGAAAGCTGTATTGTGTGCAGCCTGTCATCAAGCTGCTCTTTGTTTGCTTCGCATGTTATCGGATGAACGGCGGCGGACGAGTTGCTGAACGTCGCCATTGGCGTGAAGCGAAATCTGATCATTCGCTGCGATGGAATCATAGAAATCGTTGCGTTCATACAATGTCATCGATGACACTGCTCTTGACCAGCCCTGCCCGTAACCCACAGCAACAGCGGCCGATGCTTTGGTTCCGGGTTGCCGTCGCACGTCGTCACCGGCCACACTTTTTGTATCAATTGGCTTCATTGAGGCAGATTGAGCTCAATCAACCCAATCCGATACGTCAACACAATCAGGTTGAGTCAGCCGGAGGAAATTTCGATCGCCATCAAGACCGCCACCAAACACCACGCTTGCACACGTCGCCACGTCTCTCATGTGCGCGCCCACGCAGAAGCCGAACAAGAAGCAGAAGCGACACTGCGCGCTCCTCGCGGGCCTCTGTCCAGCTCTAATCCAAAGTAGATTAATGGGTCAGTTTAGTCAAGTTCACGCAGGGTTCAAGTGAGGGTTCATGCAGAGTTCAGTTCTCACACACACACACACACACACACACACACACACACACACACGCACACACACACACACACACACACACACACACACACACACACACAGATGGAGCACGCCGGCGAGGCGGAATCACTGGGCCGAAAACGTGAAAAGGGAACACCCGCGCTAACAAGGAAAGGCGCGGCATTCAAAGCGGGCCAAGCAAGACAAAATTGGAAGCGTGCAAAGGCAATTTGTTGCCATCAACATTTGGATTTGAACGTTTTGCAGAGACGCCAGACCCGGAGTTCATCTCCTGCCCACATCTCAAAGTCTTGCTCTTGACCCAGGACAGATTGCGGCACGATGGCTTCGGCACTACCCGACAAAGTTTCCCTCATGATAACGCACAAATGGAAGCAAACAGTGGAAAGAGCCCAAGAAAAGTCACTCGATTGATCAAGAAGAACATTTGAGCGTGCCGATGGACTGTTGGCCGGTCTGTTTCCGCTTGACCCTTCTGTTATGTGGTGGGCCAAATTGACCCAAATTTAAAGTTAATAAAAAAGTTTTTGTAATTGAATTCAAGTAGTGTTTCAATACAATTCCTTCATATTCATCTTGATTCCGAGTCAGCGGGTCAGTTTGACCCGAAGTAGATGAGGTGTTGATTTTCATCACTGAATTAAAAAAAAATAGATTTGTATTTAAGACATTGATTTTTACAGTGCGCATTTGCGTCTCAAACTCTCAAACTGACCCCATAGCGTAATTGCTACTCCTGAGAAAGGAACAGAACATGAGGGTTAACTTAAAATAGTCATGCGCTTTGAGGTCGGAGTGTTTTGTTTTTTTGGGCCATGAGGTTTTTGTCCGCCCGACTCTGAAGCGGAAGCTGAGCCGCCGCTCAGTTGGTCTTGTCGAGGTCGTAAGGAAAACCCCACAGACCCCGCCCCTGACATCGGCGCCAACTTAACCATCAAACAAAATTGTCCGCATGACACATCATTTCTTGGACGGGCTCTTTGGCGGGGGTTTGGCTGCTGCCTGACCACACAAAAAACGATCTGTGGGAGTGAAGTAGGAGAAACAGCAATGTGTACATATTTTGTTAAGTTAGTCCAACTCGTATACTTTTTCATGTTCATATATGTGCAAATCGTCTTATTATTTTATATAAACATGACTGCTCAATCAAGAGCACGGATACAGCACACAGAACTGTGTAACCTTCCAAGACACATAGGCACAGACGGCGGACACAACACACACACAGGGCGGTGACTCTCCAATACACATAGGCACAGACGGCGGACACAACACACACACATAGACACCAAATGGTCAGGTGACGCTTTCCCGCCTTTCCCGCCTTTTCCGGACTGTATAAAACCTTCTGACCTGGAGAATGGGGGTTGTTTCATCTGCTGCCGTGCCTCGTGTACTGGCCGCCATTAAACAACCCAAGATCTTACCAATAAAGAACCAACTGTTACGCCACATCTTTGTTTTCCTTGCTCAACGACGGACATCTCAAACAACACGCAACAGGAGCAACCGGTTTCAACAAAAATAACACACACGGAAAAGTTTCATTTCCACGCCAGCACAACCCAAAATGAGACAGCGTGTGTGATTGTGCACGTGTGTGCGTGTGCGTATGTGCGTGTGTGTCCACACATTTACACTTGGTTGAGCCTTCTGTTCAGCGCGCAGTCGCTCTCAGTGAGCTGCGTTTTTAGGTCGCAGTGTTCTTTCTGCTGCGCACGCACGCACACACGCACGCTTACGCAGCAACGTGAGGGGAACCAAGATGCAGCAGTGTGCAGCTAGCGGGCGCTTTGGCTGCATGGATGGGGTGGGGGTTGCTCTGCACGTGTGTTGAAGTAGTCATGCATGTGGACGCAAAGCAAAGCTGAGAGGCAGTGTGTGTGCGTGTGTGTGCACGCGTGCGTGCGTGCGTGTGTGCGCGCTTGTGTGTTGCCGCAGGGCTCAAAGCTTCCACTGCTGCGTAACATGTCGAGTACTTTTAGTAATGTCACCCCAACAAACACATGTGCACGCGCTGTACACGCACACAGACACGCGCACACGCGCACGCACACACACACACGTACGCACACAGGCGTCATGTGAAGATGAACATTGCAAACGTTGTTGAAGAAAAAAAAGCCCAAAAGGAAACTTTGGACTTAGGCTGACCTTTCCTCTCATGTTTATTTTATTGCATGCCATTAAATAATAATATTTTTTAAATAATAATCTTGCTGTTTTCCATGTGTGAATTTCATGTGAATTTCACTTGTGGATGACAAAAATCTATCTGATCATGTATTATCAGTTATTATTATTTTACTATTAGTTACGCCGGCCGCAAAATCCAGAAACAAGCAGGCGCGCACACACACTGATGATGGGTTGCCATGACGACCGGCAGGTAGCTGTCCTGGTTTGAGTGAGGACGTGCTGCCATCTAGAGGCAAGATAAGAATATGACAGCAAGATCACGAGGAAACGTTCGATAACGCCATATTATCAATTGATCACTTAAAATCAATCGAGGGTGAAAAGCATACACGGAAGAAGACTGTTTTAGCGTAGTAAACATTTTGACTTGCATGTAAGGCCGTTCGTTAGTTTGAAGTTTTGTGTGAGTGCGAGTGCGGATGGTTGTTTGTCTCTGTGTGCCCTGCGATTGGCTGGCAACCAGTTCAGGGTGTCCCCCGCCTACTGCCCGATAACGGCTGGGATAGGCTCCAGCAAGCCTGCGACCCCCGTGAGGACAAAGTGGTACAGAAAATGGATGGATGGATGGATGGATGGTTGAAGTTGGGAAATTGTGTAAAATGTAAATAAAAACAAAATACAACGATTTGAAAATCCTTCTCAACCCATATTCAATTGAATACACTACAACGACAAAATATTTAATGTTCAAATTGATAAACTTAATTGTTTTTTGCCAATTAATAATTAACTTAGAATTTCATGGCTGCAACATGTCCAGTAGAAGTTGGAAAAGGCGGCAAAAAATACTGAGAAAGCTGAGAGAAGCTCATCAAACACCTATTTGGAACATCCCACATGTGATCAGCCTAATTGGGAACAGGTGGGTACCATGATTGGGTATAAAAGGAGCCTCCCCAAACATGCTCAGTTATTCACAAGCAAGGATGGGGTGAGGTTCACCACTTTGTCCTCAACTGCGTGAGAAACTAATTGAGCAGTTTAAGAACAACATTTCTCAAAGCAAAATTGCAAGGGATTTCAACATCTACGGTCCATAATATCATCAAAAGGTTCAGAGAATTTGGTGAAATCACTGCACGTAAACGACACGGCCGGAAACCAAGACTGAATGACCGTGACCTTCGATCCCTCAGACGGCACTGTCTTAAAAACCGACATGAGTATATATCACCAAATGGGCTCAGGAAAACTTCAGAAAACCAGTAAATACAGTTCGTCACTATCAGTCAGTGCGGGTTAAAACTCTACCATGCAAAACAAAAGCCGTTTCTGAACAACATCCAGTAACGCCGCTGGGTTCTCTGGGCCCGAGCTCATGTAAAATCGACTGATACACAATGGAAAAGTGTTTTGTGGTCTAATGAGTCCACTTTTCAAATTGTTTTTGGAAACACTGGACGTCGTGTCCTCCGGACCAAAGAGGAAGCGGACCATCCTGACTGTTATCAACGCAAAGTTCAAAAGCCAGTATCTGTTATAGTATGGGGGTGCATTAGTACATTTCTGTGAAGGCAACATAAATGATGAAAAGTACATACAGATTTTGGAGCAACATATGCTGCCATCCAAGTGACGTCTTTTTGATGGACGCTGCTGCTTATTTCAGTAAGATAATGCCAAGCCACATTCTGCACGTGCTTCGAAGTAAAAGTGTCCAGGTTCTCCCCTGGCCCGCTTGCAGTCCAGACCTGTCTTTGCACTTTGAGATTCCTCCGAATATAAAGTGCGTTATAAATATAATTTATTATTATTATTATTATTACCTGTCCCCCACTGAAAATGTGTGGCGCATTATGAAGCATAAAATATGACAGGGAAGACTCCGGACTGTTGAACAACTGAAGTGGTTCATCAAGCAAGAATAGGAAAGAATTCCACATGAGAAGCTAAGAGAATTAGTCTCCTCTTTTCCAAAACGTTTATTGAGTGTTATTAAAAGGAAAGGTGATGTAACGAAGTGGTAAACATGCCCTTTCCCAACTTCTACTGCACGTGTTGCAGCCATGAAATTCTAAGTTAATTATTATTTGAAAAATAAAGTAAAGTTTATGAGTTTGAGCATTAAATATGTTGTCTTTGTAGTGTATTCACTTGAATATAGGTTTAAAATGATTTTCAAATCATTGTATTTTGTTTTTATTTACATTTTACACAATTTCCCAACTTCAACTGAATCCAGTTTGTAGATATATGGCCGAGTTCCATATCCGCGGCATCAGAGTTGGACTGTCTATGTCAGGGGTCGTCAACCCGCGGCTCCAGAGCCACATGCGGGTCTTTAGCACGCCCCTAGCGGCTCCCTGGAGTTTTTGCAAAAATGCGTGAAAATGTTTTTTGTTGTTGTGGTGGTGGTTTTTTAAATACGGTTTTAAGATGGTAATCATGACTCAACCATTCTCATGTTGTAAAAATGTATGAAGTTGTCAATATATTAAAAATACCAAAGTTAAGAATGACGCCAAATAGCAAAATTGCGTCAGAGCCTGCGACACAGCACAGGTGAGTTGTAAACAAACAGGTGTGTGAGTGATGGGCCATGGATTCAAAAGGCAAAAAGAGAAAGATTGCTGATGAGAGCAGAGGCTTTAAGAACGAATGGACTGAACTCTTTGCTTTCATTGCCAATGCTGAAGCATTGCCTGCATGTTTGATTTGCAATGAGAAGTTGTCAAACAACAAGAAGAGGAATTTGGAGCGACGTTTTCAGATAAAGCATGCTAAATTTGTTGCCGATCACCCAGTTGCAACTGAGAGGAAAGGTGCAATTGCAGTGCTGGTGGAGAAATATGAGGACCGAAAAAACAGTTTCAAGAAGTGGATTGCATCTCCAAACTCTACTACTGCTGCAAGTTTTGTTGCAACCCGGGAGATAATAAAACGCGGAAAACCATTCACAGAGTACATGAAGGATTCATTCATTAAAATATCAGATATCATCTGGTCTGTCATTGTTTCAAGAAACAGTTGAGTGTCAGAGACATGTTTGTAGTTCCAAAGGACTACAAAGACCACCAGCACTGTCACAACCCACCCGCGCACAAAGCACGACCGCGACTTGCTCTTCTTGTTCGTCTGTTTGCCCTTTGCTGTGCAGATGTCAATAGGAAGTCAGCTGCTCTCTGTCGACTTTGAAGTCTTTGGACATGTGCAAGGTTCGACAACGTTTAGTCGCAAGTCTTAGTCTGTCTGTGCGGTCTGGCTTTCCTTCGGTGTGTGTGTGTGTGTGTGTGTGTGTGTGTGTGTGTGTGTGTGTGTGTGTGTGTGTGTGTGTGTGTGTGTGTGTGTGTGTGTGTGTGTGTGTGTGTGTGTGTGTGTGTGCGTGCGTGCGCGCACGCGCTCGCTCGCTCCCTCGCGACACGATCTGCTTCTTAATTTAGCATCATGTGTTTTGCGACTTGTCGCTCAGCAGAGATTTTGACGTGCTGCTGCTTTTTGCTTGCAGGCGTTTGCTTCAGAATGGTGAGTTGAGTCCTTCTAGTGCTCTTCTTGCGCAACTTTGTACACGATAAGAAGCCGGCGTGCATACGTGACGTCATCGCTCGATTGACAGTACACGGAGAAGGAGGCGGCGCAAGCGGGCGTGGTGGGCTGGGTGAAGAACACTCGTGGCGGGACCGTGGTCGGACAGCTGCAGGGCCCCGCCGACGCCGTCGAGCACATGTGAGCGATACGCCACGCACACGCCGCCAGGTGGCGCCCCTCACCACCACCAAGCTGTCCGCTCGTGTGTTGGCAAAGGCAAAATGCCCAGAAAGCGGATACACTATCACAGTCTATCGACCTTACCCATCCAGCTGCCTTTCTGCATGTTTCTCAGTGATGTGCCCATCCGCGGTTTCCTAATTTCTTTGAATGAATACTGCTGTGAGTTTCTTCAAGATATTTAACCACGTAGGAAGCATTCACTCATGTGGCCTCTCAGTCTGAACACTAGCGGGCACAATGTCAAAGGACAACAGAGAGGAGATGCAGAAGAAAGCTGCAAGTCAGTACTCGCACTAGAGAAATGCTTTGATACCACACATCAACTGCACATTGCGCTCCAAATAGGGTTGAAGAAGTCTTGCCGTCTGTCCTGTCCGTCTAAAAGCCTTTTTGACGACCTCACTTCCTGCCAGGCCCAGGAGACAGCGGGGGGAAGGGGGGTGGTCTTGCTGGAAAGAAAACGTTTTTTTCCCCCTTCTACATTTTTCCCCCTGGATAAGTTCAAAGTTCAACTATCCAGTGTTAACATACATCACTTGAATGAAATGGTGATGAGTACTACACTGCTGTTTGGATTCCCGCTTTTGGTGTTGCAGACGTCGACGAGCTAAACCACATGAGATGAAAGCATTAATGCCAGCTGTGCGTGTTTGCGTGTGTGTGCGTGCGTGCGTGCATGTGTGCGTGCGTGCGTGTGTGTGTGTATGTGTGTATGTGTGTGCGCACATGCGCATGCATGCGTGGGCAGTCTTGCAGGTCAAGAGAAAGTAGGCCGGCGCCACCACCACTAGCCGGCCTGAAAGCACTTGAAGCTACGCTGTTATTCAGATGTGACCCTGATCCTCTGCAATCTCCTATAATCACATACACAGCGTACATGTACACACCCATCACAAAATGGCACCTCCTACCATGGAAGAAGATTATTTCCCACCATTCTTTGTTGTCCACATGGTGCTAATGTCCTGTGTGTGTGTGTGTGTGTGTGTGTGTGTGTGTGTGTGTGTGTGTGTGTGTGTGTGTGTGTGTGTGTGTGTGTGTGTGTGCGCGCCTGCCTGTGTGTTTGGGATTGTAATTTTGCACGTGTGTTGAAATGTGCACGTTTCTGTTGATGTTCATGTTGCATTTGAGTCATGCGTGTGTGTGTGTGTTTGTGTGTGTGTGTGTGTGTGTGTGTGTGTGTGTGTGTGTGTGTGTGCGTGCGCGGGTTTGTTCAGGAAGGAGTGGCTGAGCAAGAAGGGCAGCCCGAGCAGTCACATCACGAGGACGTTGTTCAATAATGAGCGGACGCTGTCGGCCTTGGAGATGAGCAGCTTCAGCACTCGCTACTAATGGGCAGTCGCCACCCCGCCGACGGGTCGCCATGGACTGCTTGACTTCCCGTTTGCCCACGTTTCTCCGTTTGTCTTCTCCATCACGCAAGTTTGTCTTTCCCGCGTTTGGACTGGATCTCCACGCTTCTTGACAACCATTAAAATAACCGGCTTTTGGCTCTTTGCTTCTTTCTGAAAACGTCTCAGCGAATGGCCTTCTTTCCTACTATGATGTCATGATCATTTACAGAACCCCGTCACCAGCTCAACTGACTTGGCAGCCAGGCCGGATGAAGGTCGAAAGGTAAGCAGATCCGCAATGTGAGTGCAGATGAGCTTGCAACGATTGAGCTGAACCATTGTTGGTTTAAGGGGTCAACAAAGGGTCTGTGGCGTTCGTCGCTTCCTGATGACACGCCGCCCCCTCAAGGACAGACTGGCTAACCTACTGCAGTACGTCGAAACATTGACACAACTTAAATTTGAAGACAAGATGACTCGACAACAATGGCAGTGCAGTTTCATGGTCAAATCTATTTGATATACCGTATTGGCCCGAATATAAGACGACCCTGATCGTAAGACGACCCCCTCTTTTTCAAGACTCAAGTTTGAAAAAATACTTTTTGACTCAAGTTTGAAAAAATACTTTTTGACACCAAATTTAATTTTTATACAGAAAATAATTACGGTACATCTGAAACAAATAACTCACGTCTCGTCCCCAGTTTTGCTATGTATCTAGGCTGCCATAGTTTCTGTTCGCGTCGCCCCTCCCCTCCTGTGTCACCTCAATCAATGTAATCGCGGTCACCTGCCTTGTGTTTCGTGTTTTGTATTTAAGTCCTGTCTGCCCCTTACTCCCCATCGGATCATTGTTGTCGTAGTCTTGCTGTCTTCTTGTTTCACGTCCCGGTCAGTCAGTCAAGTTATTGTTTAAGTCATGTCAGTTTGCCTTTTGAGTTTGCTTCAATAAACCCTGGTCGAAGCTGCACTTGGTCGCCCTGCTCCATCCGATCCGTGACAATAACAATATATTCGAGATAAAAAGCATGTTATTTTGCCTCATTCAAATCATGCAAAAACTGTATCACATCCTAATATCTAAACATTTAAATATGTAAACTAAAGTGCAATCACATTTGTAAATGAATGGCTTCTGGTTTTTGAAATTAAATAAACCAATCTACTGTGATAAGACAACAAAATTGCAATAACTGCATTAACCATCAAAGTGAAGTCTAACTATCTGTAGTCTTGAAACAAATCTGAATAAGGAAAAACATTGCAATAAAATAATGCAAACTGCTACCGCTATTGTTGGGGAGCCTGAGGAATGTAGGGGGTTGGCTCGAATGGTTATGCTGTTATCGTTTTAGCGATTGATTTGACCCACATGCAGAAAAACCAATTCAGACGTCCGGAATGAGTGAGTGTTTATTGGAGGAGCTGCCGTGGAGGTAGAGCAGGATGATCGGAGCCAGGAGCCAGGAGCACGGAGCGTGGGCAGCAGTGGCGGAGCACGAGAAGCTCAGCCAGAACGGGGTGGATCTTCACGGAGATCGGTGGAGGGAACCGGAGGAACTGAAGAACGTGGCGTTAATGAGCTGGAAGAGAGCTATGAGCGAGATCAAGGAAGTAGAGGCACAACCGTGGAGGTGATCACACTGAAGGGACACTGAGGCGACGAGCAGTTGACAGCATGCTCCTTAAGAGCCCTCCTTTAACGAGCCTGATGAGCTGCACCTGGGCCCTCTGCACTCTGCCACTCTGCTCACGGTTGTTCCCTGTGGACAAAAGAAGTATGCCACCCCAGACCCTGACATATGCTCTTTTCGCCTCTGGGTGTCGGTCAGAACACAGGAGGGAAGACGTGGTTCAGTTTTGATTGCTTTACTGATTTATTGGCAAAAAAGTAACAGGCACTGTGGCTCATAGGGGCAGGGAACGAAAAATTCGAGATTTTTTTGCTTCGGTTGTCGAAAAAAATTCGGAGGTTGAACCTCGCGAGATGAGCCGAAAGGACCCGAGAAAACCCGACCGCGCGGCCCGGGAGCCGACTGACTCCGTTCGTTATTGTATTTTCGTTATTTTGAGGATTGTATAACCCCTAATCATGCCTCCAAAGAAAGCAAGTGGGAGCAGTAAAGCCGTCCTAAAACACAAAGATGCTCTTAAAGCAATGCGACAGAGTGCCCGGTGAGCTGCGGTTGCGCAATCGGACCAAATTAAGCTCTTTGCGCACTGAGGTCCACTTAATTTTTGGAAAGTACATCAGGCCTTTGAAAATATTTTCTAAATTTCAGCGTCGGCTCTGTCATAACCAGCGCGGTGCAGTTGCGCGGTCGGCGGCGCGCTACGGTTGCGCGTTTGGCGGTGCGCTGCAGTTGCGCGATCGGACAAAAATGCGCAAAGGAAAATATGCTAAAAAAAAGGCGTTTTCTTTTTAGTCTTGGAACTGATTAAATTTCTTTCCATTATTTGTAATAGGAAAAATAGATACGGAATTCGACTGATTCACTTCTCGAACCGCCTTCTGGAACGGATTGTGGTCGAAAACCGAGGTTTGACTGTCACTGTACTAAATAACCATAAATAAAATACTCTCTGCAACACACCAAACATAAGTCATCGATCGAGACATCAAAATACATTTGCTGGCGACCGTTAGTCGCCGTGCCGCTGCGTAACGATGCGAGGCAAATTTAAAGGAGCGCGCCGGAGCTGTCAATCAAACGGCGCGCACACGAAGCAAACCGCAATCGGACAAACGGCACAACAGTGGACAGTAGTAACAATGAAATGTATATACTCACTTTGTGTCAAGGACGCACACGATCACAGCAACATACTCAGTCGATACCTGCAACCTTTAACTTACCGCTGCGCACAAGCTCCAACAATCCACAAAGCTGAGGTAACTCACGCGAGACTTAAGGCGCGGTGACGTAACTTCGCTTTAAAGATATCTGGCGCCATCTAGTGTTGTGAATGGTTATAATGTCTAGACCCCGAATGTAAGACGACCCCCACTTTTTCAGTCTTATTTCAATGCAAAAAACATTCTTATATTTGGGCCAATACGGTATGTCTAAGTGTCGGGAGTCGCTGAAGGTGTAGGGCAGGGGTGTCAAACTCATTTTTTTGGCGGGCCGCATTGTAGTCATAGCTTCTTTCGGAGGGCCATTATGACTGTCAACCCAAATAAATGTATGAGCACCTCATATTATATACAGTAAAAGCTACAAAACAAACTGACAAATAACTCGTTTTCAAATCAGACGAGTAAAAACTGGTCAAATATTTAAAAAAAAAAGATACTATTAAAAGTGAAGACAATTTGCAATTCTAGTAATGACACACGAATTTGATGCACAATTTGTCTTCGCGGGCCACATAAAATGATATGGCGGGCCGTATCTGGCCCCCGGGCCTTGAGTTTGACACCTGTGGTGTAGGGGTAACTTGCCTGTCTTGTGTGCCGACACCGTGAGTTTGATTCCTGCACATGAGAGTGTGTTTGTGTGTGTACGTGGGTACGTGGGTGCGCGCGTGCGTGTGACTTTTTTTTAAAAAATGTCTGTGTAATAGGCGGCAGCTCTGTGGTGCACTGGTTAGCACGTCAGCCTCACAGTTAGGAGGGTGCGGGTTCGATTCCACCTCTGGCACCTCCCAGTGTGGAGTTTGCATGTTCTCCCTGTGCCCGCGTGGGTTTTCTCCGGGCACTCGGGTTTCCTCCCACATACCAAAAACATTCCTGTTAGGCCGATTGAGCACTCCAAATTGTCCCTAGATGTGAGTCCGAATGGTTGTTCGTCTCTGTTTGCCCTGCAGTTGGCTGGCAGCCAGTTCAGTGTGTCCCCTGCCTACTACCCGATGACTGCTGGGATAGGCTCCAGCACGCCCGCGACCCCCGTGGGGACAAGCAGTATAGAAAATTGATGGATGGATGTGTAATAAGCCCCCCTAGTGGCCAAGACGTGCACACCTGAGTGAGCAGCGCGATGGCCGTGCACAAATGAATTCTTTCCACGTCATTCTATTGCAAAATGTCGCTTTATCGAGGACCTTGATGTATAGTGTACGCGGCGAGCGTGTCATGTGACCTGGAATGGCATCACCGCTTCCCGCTTCTCACGTCCTCGCGGAACACCTCGCGTGACTTGCGACCGCCGTCTGTAAAATCACAGCAGAGTCGCTGCCATGGCAACAGAAAGCCTGACGCAGCACTCTGTGTGTGTGCGTGCGCATTGTGGGAAGGCTTCCGATTAGTTGGGTAAGGAGAGGGGGGGGGGGGGGGTTATCGGCATGGCAACCCTCTGTGAAAGCTTCATCCGATCACGTGAGAGATGTGCGCGCCTGCATGACGAACAGCAGTGTGCCTTTGTTATCATAGCATCTCCGTTGGTGATTCAGCGGCAGGTTGAGCACGAACAGCACAGCAACACATGTAGACCGACAATGGCGATGCTCACAGTCACGTCGTCTTGATCCTCTGTTTGTGCCACAGTTGAGATGTCTGCTCGTGGTTAAGGCAGCCAAATTGACAAATTGTATTTACGTAATGGATGGATGGATGTCATTTTGTCAAGTCGAAGCCAGTTTTCCTCCAAAACATTGACATGACAACAAATCAGATGGGGGGGGTGCTTTTCCCCCCCCATTACTTTTTATTTCATTTAATTGATCTTTTTTTGCTTTAATTTAACTTTTATTTTCTTTTTTCATCATTTTGTGAATTTTTCTTTAATAGTTTTTATTTTGGGGAGGGGATCTATTTTGTCTCTTGTTTGTGGTGTTTCAAAAGAGCAAAATTACAGCGAGGTAAAAGATCTTTTACCTCACTGTAATTTTTTACCCCTTTGTACATTTCTTGCAGCCTGTACGCTGCAAATGTTGCCATTGTGCGACTCACGTGATGTAATGTTAGAGTGAGGCTTGCACGTCCTCGAGTCTTGTTCAGATCCGGAGATCTGCATGTGGTATCAACACCTCCAAATATATCCCCCAACCCAATAAGAAGCTCCTCTTTCAGCAGCGCAGCGCGGAGCGCCTCCCGCCCCCGCGCCAAAAACCCACCGGCTTTGACCTCTTCTTTTTCTTGTTCTTCCTCTCCCGGCAACAACTTTGGCATCTCGGCACCATCGCCATGGAAACCAGCCTGCCTCTATCACAAATGTATGGCACCGAAACTCCTCCGTGCGGCCTTCTCCATGTCCGCTTGCTGCCCACGCACACCCTTGCGCATACACACACACGCACGCCCTACCTGAGTGTGTGTGGGTGCTGACAGTGGTTGCTCAGCAACAAGTTGACATTCAAGCAACTACACACTCAAGTTTTCCCAAATGTCATCATGACAAGTCTTATTACACGGAAGATTTCACATCTTGTATGTTGATAACATTCTTAACATCACCAAAAAGTAGGAAATATTTCCATAAGAAATATGCTCACACTTGTTTGTCGTAATCAACATTCAGCCTTTTTTGTTCAATTCCTTCTCCTTTTTTGGGAGGTGTTTGGGAGCTTTTCTCTTGTTTTTATTTGGTCACTTTTGTTTTTTGTCAGGGTCTGGGAGGGTTTTCTTTTATCCACAGGGGGCAGCCGTGAGCAGTGGCGGAGGACCCACAGGTGTGGCTGATCAGGCTCGTCAGGGGAAGGCTTTTAATCAGATCAACTGGTCAGAGTGCCATATCGAGTCCTGGTCCACGAAGTGCTTATCCTCTTGTCTTCAGTCTGTCGTGCCGTCTCGGCCGCCCCTAGTGACACCCGAGGAACCGGATTCGATCGATCTTTCACATGTTCCCGGAGAATACCATGACCTAAGACAGGTTTTCAACAAAAGCAAGGCTTCGTCCTTACTACTTCATCGCCCCTACGACTGTGCCGTAGAGCTTCTTCTCGTCCAGCAGGCGCTACAACATCTCACGCACCGAAAGACACGCTATGGAAACATACATCAACGAATCACTGGCCGCTGGCATCATTCGCCCTTTCTCCTCACCCCTGGGGGCAGGATTCTTCTTCATGGGCAAGAAGGATAAGACTCTTCGCCCTTGCATCGACTACCGTGGCCTCAACTTCATCACCGTAAAGAACAGGTATCCCCTTCCCCTCATTTCTTCAGCATTTGAACCCGTCCAGGAGTCCACCATCTTCACCAAGCTTGATCTCCGGAACGCATATCACCTGGTCAGGATACGCCAGGGTGATGAGTGGAAGACCGCTTTCAAGACCCCGCTTGGCCATTTTGAATACCTCGCCATGCCCTTTGGACTTTGTAACCCTCCCGCAGTCTTCCAAGCACTAGTAAACGATGTCCTTCGGGACTTCCTCAACATCTTTGTCTTTGTCTACCTTGATGACATCCTCATCTATTCACGGAACCCCTCCGAACATCGCCGTCATGTCCGCCTGGTGCTGCAGCGTCTCCTGGAGAATCGCTTATTCGTCAAATCTGAGAAGTGCGAATTTCACAAATGGTCAGAGTGGACAGGTTCAACCAGACCCCGAAAAGATCAAAGCCGTCCTGGACTGGCCTGTTCCAGAGACCCGAAACCAAGTCCAACGCTTCCTTGGGTTTGACAACTTCTCCCGCTGCTTCATTCGCAATTACACCCAGACAGCTGCTCCTCTCACAGCGCTGACATCTCCAAAGACAGCGTTTACCTGGAGCCCTGAAGCCCAAGCCGCGTCCATTACTCTTAAAGAGAAGTTCTCTCAGGCGCCTATACTCGTACATCCGGATCCCAAGAAACAATTCACCCTAGAGGTGGACGCGTCCAATACTGGAACAGGGGCCATTCTGTCCCAACAATCGGACACTGACGGAAAGCATCACCCCTGTGCATTCTTCTCCCGACGTTTATCTCCAGCAGAGAGGAACTACGACAAAGGGGACCGAGAACTTCTGGCCATCAAGCTTGCGCTCGAGGAGTGGCGCCATTGGCGAGAGGGCACCGAACAGCCCGTGTTGGTCTGGACAGACCATAAAAATCTATCCTATCTCCAGTCCGCAAGACACCTGAATTCCCGACAATCTCGCTGGTCCTTATTTTTCTCTCGTTTTAATTTGTCCATCTCTTTTCGCCCAGGCTCCCAGAACACGAAACCAGATGCCTTGTCCCGACAATTCGCTCCCGACGAGTCAGTGGAGGAACCAGCTCCCAAACTTCCCCCCAGTTGCATCATAGGCTCCCTCTCCTGGGATGTCGAGGGCCTCGTTGATCAGGCTCAGCTACGGGAACCCGATCCAGGCACGGGGCCACGGGAAAAGACCTACATCCCTTCCTCAGTCCGCTCTCGCCTAATTCACTGGTTTCATTCGGCCAAGTTCTCAGCCCATCCCGGGACCAGCTGCACTATCGCGTTGATCACCAGACGCTTCTGGTGGCCATCCGTCCACAAGGACGTCAGGGAATACATTCTCGCCTGTCCAATCTGCGCTCGCAACAAGTCCTCCCACAGACCCCCGCTGGACTTGTACAGCCTCTCGCCATACCCAAACGTCCTTGTTCCCATATTGCGTTGGACTTTATGACAGGCCTACCCCCATCACAGGGAATGACCACCATCCTCACCATCGTCGACCGCTGCTCCAAGTCGTGTCACCTTGTACCGCTCAGAAAGCTCCCCTCTGCGTTCCAGACGGCTCAACTTCTCGTCAAACACGTTTTCTGTCTCCATGGCATCCCGCAGGAAATCCTGTCCGACCGAGTTCCCCGGTTCATTTCCCAAGTGTGGAAACAGTTCTGTTCAGCCCTCGATGCGAAGGTCTCCCTGACGTCGGGCTCCCATCCCCAGACGAACGGGCAGACCAAGCGCTTGAACCAGGAGATCGAGGCCGCGCTCCGATGTCTCAGCTCCGATAACCCGTCCGAGTGGAACAAGTTTCTTCCCTGGGTGGATTATGCCCACAATTCTCATGTCTCCGCTGCCACAGGTCTCTCCCCGTTCGAGATTTTACTGGGTTATCAACCGCCGCTGTTTCCGGCCAACGAGAAGGAGATCTCGGTCACTTCAGTTCGTCACCACATACGTCGCTGCAAGTACGTCTGGTCCAATGCTGTCAAGGCCCTTCACCGCTCCGTCGAACAAAACCGCAAGTATGCCGACCGATGCTGCACGCCCGCCCCGCTTTATTCCCCAGGTCAGAAGGTCTGGCTTTCATCTCGAGACATGCCCCTCAAATCCGTGTCGTGGAAGCTGGCCCCCCGCTTCATTGGACCGTATGAGATCCTGATGGGGATCAGTCCCTCAGGGGTCCGCCTCCGTCTTCGTCCGAGCCTCAGGATTCATCCCACCTTCCACGTCTCCCAGATCAAGCCGAGTCCAGCGCGTGCCTTCCTCCGGCCGAGCCCGCGCCTCCTGCCCGGGATCTTGATGGGGACCCGGTCTACCCGGTCCGACGGATCGTGGACTCCCATCGGCGGGGCCGTGGGTGGCAGTACCTCGTTGACTGGGAGGGCTACGGTCCCAAGGACCGGTCTTGGGTGCCCCATTCCTACATCTGCGATCCCTCCCTGATCTCGGACTACTGGTCTTCGCTCCCGTCTTCCTCTTCTGGGCCGCTGGGGGGCGGCCGTTGAGGGGATGGTGGTTTCAGGGTCCGGGAGGGTTTTCTTTTATCCACAGGGGGCAGCCGTGAGCAGTGGCGGAGGACCGTCAGGTGTGGCTGATCAGTCTCGTCAGGGGTAGGCTTTTAAGGAGCGTACTGCCAGCGGCTCATCGCCTGAGTGTCCTACCTGTTGTGATCCTCCACGGTTGTGCCTCTAGCTCCTCAATATCCTCTTGCTCATCGACGCCACGTTCTCCTGATCCTCCGGTTTGCAGTAAGATCTCCGCCACAGCCACATCGAAACCTCTGACCAAGTCTTGTGTATTTCGCTCGCAGATTCCCACCACGGCTCACCGCCAAGATCCACCCCGTCTGGCTGAACTCCACACGCTCCGCCGTTGCTGCTCTTGCTCCTGGCTCAGATCATCCTGCTCCACCTCCACGGCATCTCCTCCAATAAACACTCATCACTCATTCTGAACTTCAGAGTTGGTTTCAGGGCATGTGGGTCAAATCAGTCGCCAAAACGATGACACTTTTGTCATTTTTATTCAATTTCTGTCTTTTTGTCTCTTTACTTCCTCATTTTCCTCGCTCTTTTTATTGCGTATTTCTTGTATCCACTATACCAGGGGTCGGCAACCTGCGGCTCCAGAGCCGCATGCGGCTCTTCAGCCTCCTTATAGCGGCTCCCTTTGGTCTTGACAAAAAAAACAAAAACATAAATAAAGAGTATTTCTTAATTCATTTGTATTCACATATTATTAGTTTATTTTGTTCCGCAGTTATCTTGGAGTTTGAGTTGATACGATCCAATTTTTAAAAAGCTAGACCTATTTCTAATTCATAATTTGTCAACAAAATATAGGCTACATCACATCAACGTCAACATCCCGCGCCTTTACCTGCTGGCAGCTTTTAGATTGTGTGAACCCGTGCAAACCTGCGTGTGAAGTTGTGAACCCTGAATAGCCATGAAAAAAACCCAAAAAAGGAAAGTTTCGGAAGAAAATAGAGAGTTTAATTCAGCGTGGACTTATTTATTTGCATTCACCGCCAACGATGCTGGCTTACCTGTATGCTCTTTCCCTGTCACACCGCTGGACATCGACCCATCCCTGCTGAACACAGTTGCATTCACCGGAGTAAGTAAGCCTGATCTAGAAATTGAACTGTCCGACATAGCGGATAAAGATTTATGGGTAAATAAGTTCAAATCACTGACGGCGGATATTGAAGAAGTCGCCCGTCAGAAGGCTGCACTCGTTAAAGAGCACAAATGGAGTGATATGGAGAAACTCCCCCACCCCGCCAAACTTGTTTTTGAAACATGGTGCCATTCCTGACATGTATATTAACATGAAAAAGTATGGATTTGGAGTCTTGTCCATCTTTGGCTCAACATACTTGTGCGAGCAATTGTTCTCAAGCATGAACTTCATAAAGAACAAACACCGTTCCCGCCTCGTAGATGAGAGCCTACAGGCCTGTATGAAGATCAAAGTTACATCCTACAGCCCTGACATAGCAAAGTTCAGACACAGAAGTCACATTAAACAGGTAAGAATTAAATATAATTTAATAAGCTATTACTTTTCTTGGGAAAAAAAATCAGACTCCGAGCTGATGTAGATTTTTTTTGTATGTTCAGGTGCTTCAGTTTATTGCTGTCTGAGCAAAAAACTCGAAGAGGACGAGAGAGCACTGACATGGACTTATCAAGGACGGTCCTAATTTTATGTTTATTTTTAAAGCTCAGTTAAATATTTTATTTTAAAGTGGGTTATTTTGTGTTGTATTCAGTGGTTATAACAGCTCAAATAAAAAAAAAAGAGAACTTTTAAAAGTTTACAAGTTCTGTTATTTTGTGCGGCTCTCTACAATATTTTTTTGGCAGACGAGGGGTCAAAATGGCTCTTTTGATAATAAAGGTTGCAGACCCCTGCACTATACTATTGCTGAAACGATTCAAATGTTCTCCAGCTTTATTGTGCTGTTTTAGTTGAACACGCGTGTGTGTGTGTGTGTGGGGGGGGGTCATCACGATCCCCAAGCCAAAACAAGCCATTGAATAAACATGCTTAAAAATCAAAGTCCATCGCGAGGAACAACAATGCCAGTAAGATGACTTGTTTATTTAGGTGTCTTTTTTAAGTGAGTGCGGCAAATGTGACGTCATGGTCACGTGACCTGGTGTCTCGTCGCTCTGTCCAGTATGTTTCCAAACTTTGGAGAGAATACAGTCAGTCTTCGGCACCATAACGCGTTGTCGTGACAACCACACGCGCGGGCGCGTAGGCACACTTACACGCAAACGTTTTCTACTTTGGCCCATCATCCAATCTCTCCAGACCCCGCTTCCGCTCCCCCCCCTCCAGTCCCTGCTGCCTCTCACTAATTTAAGGGATAGGCGCGCTTCTTTTTGTAGTTGCTATCCGGGCGGGTGGAAACATTGTATGCTCAGAAGCCCTCAACTCTCATCTCTGGCTACCCTTGTCATTCTCTTGGTGGAGATTACGCCAAAAAAATGTCAGATTGAATGTGTGGCGTCGCTGCAGAAAGTTTAAGCAAACATTTACACTCAATTTGTGTTAGTGGTGGTGAATAAAAACAAACTCAGAGCTTCCCAACATATTGGACTGAAGTCTAAAGTCGTTTAGATAGAGTGGACATTGTTCGGAGCTGTGAAGAATGCCAGAGTCGTCCTTGAATTCAAAGTTAAGCAGTAACGCAAGCAAGTTCTCGGTGGTTTGTCTGACATGAACGATCGTGTTAAACTGTTGAGTCAGTCTTGTCGATTTTAGCCATTTTTGATTAGGCGTGGTCAAGTGAGCTCGGTTTACTGTTGGCCACGTCATGGCGATCACGTGATTGGGTAGTAGCCTGAGGCTGCAGCAGCCCCCAGAGACACCGCCCATGCGGGAGAGCCGGTCAATGTCATTAAACAAACAACCTGCTCACGAGCCCTCGTTGTGGTGTCATTCTCAATCAAATTTTTCACGCGTTGGGACTGAATAAGTCTACTTGTCGATGTGCTTCTTTGAATTCTATCTTTTTTATCTGTTCCCGTCAGGACATAGAACTTTGGCGCTTGGGCTCATAACCCGTCGCCGCCCGACGGCGTTGCAGTGTGTCAGAAATCCAGCGCCTCCCGCTCTGCAGTCTGGTCCTCCAAGCTGAAGAGGAGGAGGAAGAAGAGGGGAGGAAGAGGAGCTTCTGCATTGTTTTCAGCACCACTCTCCCGGCCGCCCTTCGCCAGCACCGCGACCACAGAAAACACAGGCGCGCTTTTGTCGGCATCGAGGTGAGTCCCGAGCCAAACCTAACGCAACCGAACCGCTCGCTCGTTTTTGTCCTCGGGAACGTCCGCGTGCTTGTGGCGGGCCGAACGTGCACGCGCCCCCAAATGACGAGCACTGCTGAAGTTAGCGGCGCGTTGGCGCCCAAAGAGGCCGACGAGAGACGCCCTCTTGCCGTATGGGTGTCCGGAGGCCGCCTCCGCACCCACATGGTGCTCTTCAACTTGAGTGCGTGTGCTTGTGTGCGGGCGTGCTTTAGTGCGCCACAGCAGCATCTTTATTTTCTCCCGCAGCCTCCCATCAATTGGGATGGAGGTGCTGCATGTTGTTTTTATCCGCTGCGATGATGATGATGATGATGAGGATGGTGGCGGTGATGAAGATGGTGGTGGTGCAGGCGTGGTCGTGGGCGTGCGTGTACGTGCGCGCACGCGCGACCTTGTGTGCAAGCGAAGGTGTTTGTGTGCACTTGGAGCTGATGGTGATGATGAGCCGCAGCGTCTTGCTCTTGTTGCTTTTGTCGTCGTGGTTGTTGTCGTGGTTTTGGTGCAGACCGAGTCCAGAGACGCTGTTACGTAATCAGATCTGACTGGACCCACAGCCGCTGCGGCCCCCTTCCGCCCTCGACGCTCCCTTTCTTGAGTTCTATTTCTTCTAAAGCTGCCATTCTCGAACGTGACTTTTCACATTTGCGACGTTCACGTGGCTCCTTTGCAACTCACTTATGTTTGATTTGGTTTCTTTCATTTCTCCTCAATGTGGGCCCCCACCCCCAAACTCCAACTGGCAAACATTTGCTGACCCATTGGAAGTAAGTTGAGGTGTCTCCTTGATGTGGCCAGTTGCTGACGTGAGGCGTCGTGCACGCAAACCAACAATCGAGCGGATGCTCCCGATGTTGGGATGTCTGTAAAAGATGAGGATTAGGTGCTGCGGTGTGGGGTGGGGTTGGGTGGGGTCTGCCCAAATCCATTAGAATGCCCAAACAGTTCTAAATCAGTACTGTACTAGGGATGAACAATTTATCGTTTTTAGGCCGAAATCGTGATATCAGATTTGAAAGGGCTCTTATTCCACAAGCTCGGGATGCCACTGTGGACAAGTTAAACTAAACAGCGCTGGTCTGGGTGAGAGAAAAAAAAGGGTGTGGTCGCTGTCACCTATACTCCCGGAAGTGTTTTTTTTTTTTTTGCGGCTTCTTGCTAATGCTACTCCTAGAAGCTAAGCTAGCTTGCGTTGCAGCAAGCCCGACCATTGATATCATATGAAAATCTGTGCACAGCAGTGACAGCAAAGAGCTGTGATGGGATGCCCTCCACGCTGGTGACAGATAAACTCACCCACCAACAAGGAGTCGTGAAGCATGCAAAAGTGAAACGCAGAGTTGGAAAAGTCTCCAAATAAGTGCGTTGTTGTACTTTTCACAGAGGTCTGCTTAGAACTGTGTTTGGGAGCAGAACACAGACATGGAAGCTATGCACAGAAATTTTGTATTACAACGAATTCTAGACATAAACTAAGACGATGGCTGGCAAACAGCGGAACATGCGTCAGCCACGATGAAGAGATCCTTGATTCATAATGTCAGCAATGTTATTTGCGCTACTGCACTCCACGGAGTGCTGGCTTTTGAGATCCACACAATAATAGCTCTCAAAATTATTTACAATTAATATAGCTTCGCTGGGGACTGTTTTTGTTTAATTTATTAAATAGATTTCATTACATAAAAGGAAAAAATATATTTACACAAAACTGCAAAATCTGAATAAAAATAATTAGAGTGAAGAAATACATAATATGAAACTTTGTCCCATTTAACTGTAAATATTCACCTCCCCCGGATGACGAATCCTCCCTGGAGCAGCACAAGGGTGAGAACGCCGAAGAGCCTTCTGGAAAATGTCCAGCCGACAGGAAGTGGACCGGCCTGTGACATCACCAGATAGACACGCCCATGGAATGCAAACACGCACGCACGGATAGATGGGGGGGTGCATACCAAGTTGCTTTCGGGGCTTGCAACAGAATTTTTCAGGATTCCTGGAAATCAGTCTCACTAATATAATAACACTCGGGCTGTGCACGCTTGTGTGTTTGTGTGTCTCGGGGGGTTGGGGGGTCTCGGGGATGGTGGTTGAGTGGCGTCAGACAGGAAAGGAGCCATTAGCTGAAAGCGGAGCGCCGCCTCCGTGCTCACCGCTCCCCCCCCCCCAACAGCCAGAAGTTCACAACAAGCACAACTCGAACAAGTTCTCAATCCGAAACCCGTCAGCCTCGTCCTGCGCAACCCTCCTTTTGAACTTCCACATTTATTATTCTATTGTAGTCTTTGCTTCTTATTTTGCGGCCACTGACACTAAGCTGACAATTTAGCATCAGCTGCTTAAAGTGGTTCGTGCCAGAAGGATATTAGCAATTTGTTGGCAAATTCTCGTGAAAAGCTAATAAACTAGCATGGGTTTGTCCATCCACTAAAGGTATCGGACATTTTGTTTCCACAAAACCCTGTCACGGATCGGAATGGAGCAGGGCGACCAAATGCAGCTTGGACCAGGGTTTATTGAAGGGAAAATGTAGTTGAAAGAGAGGATAAGGGGAACAAACTAACAGAACCAGCAAACTGACATAAATTAACGGACCGACCGACAGACTGGCTAAACGAAACAGAATTGGCAAAGACAGGAACCACAAGAAACAAGAACGACATCAAACGTGAAGACATCAACGATCCGACAGGGAAGTGAGGGGCAGACAGGACTTATATACAAGACAGGTAACAAGAGGCAGGTGACTGTGATTACATTGATTGAGGTAACACAGGAGGGGAGGGGCGACGCGAACAGAAACTATAGTAACAGACATAATAAAGCACCCGGGGACGAGTCGTGACAGTACACTCCACAAGGGACGAATCCTGACGTCCCAAAAAACGAACCCCCCACGTGGGGAGCGGGGGGGGGCGTACCAGTCCAAATTACCCCACTGGTCTGAGACAAAGTTCACACCGCGCTCAGCAGCACATGGAGTCCGAATTGCTATCGGCGGCAACTCGGGGGAAACAGAACCGCTATCGGCGGCAACTCGGGGGAAACAGAACCGCTATCGGCGGCAACTCGGGGAAACAGAACCGCTATTGGCGGCAACTCTGGGAAACAGAACCGCAATCGGCGGCAACTCGGGGAAACAGAACCGCAATCGGTGGCAACTCGGGGACAGAACCGCAATCGACGGCTATTCGGGGACAGAACTGCAATCGGCGGCAACTAGGGGACAGAACCGCAATCGTTGGCAACTCGGGGACAGAACCGCAATCAGCAGCAACTCGGGGACAGAACCGCAATCCGCGGCAAACACACACGGGAAGCAGAGCTGTGCTCTGCGGCAAACGGAGAGTCTGAACCGCAATTGGCGGCATACGGAAAGTCAGAGCCGCAATCGGCGGCATTTGGAAGTCCGGACCGCGATCAGCGGCATTCAGAAGGCGGAGCTGTGTGCAGCGGCAAGAGCCACCGCGCGCCGCAGCAGTGAGAGTGGGGCCAGGGACGATTGCGGGTTTGGCACAGCTGGATCGAAGTCTGGCGACGGCCGCGGGTCCGGCGACGCTGGGGTGGGACCCGATGGCGCCCGCGAGTCTGATGGCGCCGGGAAGAACTCCGATGGCGGCCGCGGGTCCGGTGTCGCTGGAGCGAAGTCCGACGACGGCCGCGGAGCCCGTGGCGCTGGAACAATCTCCGACGACGGACGTGGATCGGGCGTCGTGGCGGGAGCTGGTGGAGGAGGTTGGTCCAGGCGCTGGTCGCTGAAGTGGTCGGATCGTTCTGTCACGGATCGGAATGGAGCAGGGCGACCAAATGCAGCTTGGACCAGGGTTTATTGAGGGAAAAGGTAGTTGGAAGAGAGTATAAGGGGAACAAACTAACAGAACCGGCAAACTGACATAACTTAACGGACCAACCAACAGACTGGCTTACCGAAACAGAGCTGGCAAAGACAGGAACCAAAAGAAACAAGAAACAAGAACGACATCAAACGTGAAGACATCAACGATCCGACAGGGAAGTGAGGGGCAGACAGGACTTATATACAAGACAGGTAACAAGAGGCAGGTGACTGTGATTACATTGATGGAGGTCAATTATGAATATTTTGAAAAGGGCTAATATTGGCTAATTATCAGTCGGCTGAAATTGTGAGTTCGACTGCAACTGTCTCAACCTGTCATTGATGATGAAAATAGTTGTTGAATTGATACATTGCTGCATCTGCGATGGTCTTTATTGCGTAAACAAGCCCAAAAATGTTTTCAGTCTGTGAAAGTGGCTGCCCCCACGCAGACAGGCAGACGCAGACAAAACGGCAGTCAGCACGACAGGTGGCGGTGCATGCACCTGCAGGGTTGAGGAACGTGACTGATCCCAGTTTCGTTTTCTCCGACATGGCTCAACAGGAAAGCACACGCGCGATTTGATGTGACGTCCCACAATGCGCGGCTGCCGCTTGCTCTCGCGGGCCGAGCGGACGGACGCAGAAGAATCTGGCTGTTGGCCGGGCTGAAATCATGGAATGCATCGCCATGACGACTTGCCGACCTTCCAATCTGGACTGTGACTAGCCCGCTCTTGGCGAGTGCGTGCGTGCAGGAGATGTGTTTTGGGACTCAAAGCTGCTTGAAGCCTTTGAGAAGGGAAAAAAAAAAAGGGAGTTTGTTTTTGAATCTTTGAACGTTTTTCTGTGACGCCTTGAAATTTATGGAGTGACGTCAGCACGGCAGAAGGAAGTGTGTGAGCTGTCTGTGGTTGTGAGAGATTGGTATGAATCATGATGACCACCAGCAAGCGTTTTCACTTTTTTTTTCTCTCGTAATAGTAGCCTTGGCCCCTCCCCCTCATTGGCGCCATCCCAGAACTGCGTGAGCGTTTGGGAACGCGGGCCAGCTGCTCTGTGCCCTCACGCCACCACACAAACATTCAGAGAAAGGAAAGATTCCAAGGAAGGTCCCATGTGTTTCCACTGCAGCCCAGGCGGGGCCGTTAGTGCACTGATGCTAAGCTAAGGCTAACTGTAACTGCCAGCAGGGTGTTAGCGTACCTATGATGGTAAGCTAAGGCTAACCGCAACGGCCTGCTGGTTGTTAGCGCACCAATGCTAAGCTAAGGCCAACCGCAACAGTCTACTGGCTATTAGCACACCAATGCTAAGCTAAGCCTAACTACAACGGCCTGCCCACTGGCTTTGCCCGTGCTTGGATCACAAGACTAGATTTTAGCCTTTTCCGGATGTGGTCTGCTGTTTTTTGACCAAAGTCATGCTCGTGTGACAACTTGATTTGACAAGATTTGGCCGATCTGTCTGTAGTGTCCTGTCGCAGCTTGTCATTTGATGGCAGTAGGCGGGCAAAGGCAAAATATCTGGTTGCTCTCCCAAGAAAAGGGCTGCCAATCAATTCCATTCAGCCTCCTTCATTCTCGCCATGAGACGTCATGCTAACACAGTTAGCGGATCTGCTTCATGTTTACGCAGGTGTTGCCATGACGATAGCAATGTTGTCTGTCGCCCTTGTGAAGCCGAACGGCAAAGTCGTGCGTCGTGCTTTACGGAACTTCTCGAGTTGGCACAATGGAGTCGTCTGTCTGCGCACACTGCGACCGTTCAGTAGGGCTGGCAGCCGCTTTGGGGACTGACAGGACTTTGTCTGCCTTTTCATTTTCCCACCCGGTAGAGTGGCGGGGCCATTACTTTCATGGACTTAATTGATTATTCAGAGTGACGGGATCCAAAAAAAAAAAAGAAGGCTCTGACGTGTGACTTGAAGCCTTAACGCAGACTTGACCTTCATTTCAAGCCTTGTGTTTGCTTTGAAACCCTAACCTGCTCTTAGACGAGGGGTGAGCAAACTTTTTGAATTGCGGGCCGAATTGGGTTCTAAATTTGGACCGGGGGGCCGAACCAGGAGCAGATGGATGTAGTGTTTGTGTGAAGTAAAATAAACGACATGTAAAGGTCATCGCATAAAAGGTTTTGGCCTTTAGTAGGTAGTAAAGCATGGATATTCAAAAAAAGCTTTTTCAAAACAAATGAATTTATTAACAGCATTAAAAAAAAATTTCACCTAAAAACTGCCATCAGTTATTCTCGTAAAATACGACACTGTTATTATGAATAACAGTCTCCATCACTTCAGCGCCTGCAGGTCAGATTAATGAAAGATGTTTATCTTATAAGGCATCAAACGGCAAACATTCCGACCAAATATATCATCTTGAAGAATCGGTGAAAGAATTCATCCAAATAAAGTAATCAAAACAGCAACGCGGTGCGTTGTTTGAAAATGAGAATGGTCGCTAGTTTCAATCCCTGCTATTTGTACAATCATATTCAAAATGCATTATTTTACAACAAACTTGAGAGCCTCCCCTTCATTTTCAGTGGGAACAGTGTTGTTGGTCTCCCATTTTTTGCTAGTGCGTCATAGTTTGGAGTAAAATTTGTTGTGGCAATTCTTAGGAGAGATCCGAGCTGTTGGTCCGTTTGCGTAGATCTGTGACGGGTTGATGTTGATGTTCATGTGGCTGAAGGTCACGTCGCGTAGGTGGAGCCAAATTGTCCACTCTTTTTTAAACACTCGGCACTCAGTGTCCACCTTGCTTTTCCTTGGGCCACTCATTTTAATGGAAGGATTCCAGGGGAAGGTTTGTGGGTGGCTTTAGCGTAAAACTATCTGAAAGCTCAGCGCGCGAATTACAAGAATGCTGACGTCACAGCCCACGCTCTAAATTCGGCACTGATAGAAATAGAGCGCGAGTGCGCCGTGTCCGTACTACTGAGTACGTACACGCACTTGTGAGAGTGCACCAAGCTTTCAGACACGGCTTCCGGTAGTAAATGCGCAGGCGAGCGCTTCCCCATCTACTGGGGAAACGCAGTCATTGCAGGCAAAATGACCCAAAAAATGACAATTTATTCAGGGTTGGCGGGCCGGATTAAACGGCCCCATGGGCCGGATGTGGCCCGCGGGCCGTAGTTTGTTTTAGACCCTAATCCTAATTCAAAACCTTTATCTGAGTTTGACTTTGAGACTTTTCCGACCCCCTCGAGCGCTTTTTGCAAATGTGAGATTTGAGTGGACTTGCCGAATCGCGCAGCCCTCGGAACGTTTCGAGCACGCTGTGCACATTTTAAAATGTACGGATGGCAATCTTGCTGGTAGGGTAGCGTCCCCTCAGTCGGAGTGTGCGTGATGGGTTCACAATTGTATGTGCACGCTAACGTGAGCGGACAACACATTAGGAAAAGAGCTTCTGAAATATAGATTAGCATCAAGCACGAGTGCTAGCACAGGTTTGATTATTGCCCAAGCTTCTTTTGTTTAGTTTTTTATGCTTGCTCGCTATTCACCCCCAAGTCACGTGCCAACTGAGGACAATGATGTCATCTTGACTTAGTTTAAAATTGTGTCATTCTTGTCAGTCATCAGTAATAATTGACATTTATCTCGCTCTATCGCTCTTCCCTAATGCTAATTGCAACTTCTATTGTGAACTGTTGTGAGCTGTGTGCGTGCCAGCGCCAGTTGCTGATCACTTCCTGTTCGTATTCGCCATGTCTCTTTGAAGACTCGCCTTTCTCCCATCCCGGCAGCGTGTCCCCAGACGCCTCGTCAAGTCCAGGAACGGGAAGGGGAAGGCAAAGGAGCGCGTTTGCTGCTAATGCATACATCGGCTCTTGTTTTGACGATACATAGGCCCTGGCTCGTAATGTTGATGTCATTAAAAATGAAAGGGTGCTTTCATCTCGTCGTAAATCTTTGGTGCTTTTAGTGTACGCCGCGAGTTCGATCGCAGCACCGCCCAACTGCGCGATCAATGGATTGATCAGCGTAACCATAGCAATGGCTAACTGCATTAGCGCTGGACCCTCTCTGCTAATCTAATAGCGCTGATGTGAGAGCGAGTCTGCGGGCTTAGGGAGGAATCCTCAACAGACACATTTGTAGAAGTTGCGGACTCACCAAACATGGCCGTGCGCGTTTGCTTTCACGCTTGATGGCTGGGCAACTACTCCAGACCAAAAACCTATTTGGATAGCAAGCACTCCAGACCAAAAACCTATTTGGATAGCAAGCACTCCCATTTTCCAAGCTTGTCTTTCCAGGTGGCTCTCGGAGTTCGCGGGTCATTCGAAGGGGTTGTCGGGATGAGGCTGTGAGCAGCTGTTCCACTTGCCGCTTCCGGTTCAGGCTTTGGTCGGATGCGGCGGCATACTTAATGCCTCTGCTGGAGGAAGAGCTCAAGGAGGACGAGCTGAAGGATGACTTGCGGCTCGCTTCGCTGTCCTCAATTGAACGTCCGCCTGTGCTGACACCTGATTCAAAGATGTTCAACCTGATCTGCTGCAAAGAGTCCAAAAGATGCCAACTCAGCGGGCTAACTGGAGGCAAGCGGTACAGATACAGATGGTACGGGTGGATGAGTGGGTCGGGGGTTGGTTCAAATGTTGCACATGTGCTCTTTACTATGGGAGCGTTTCAAGAAAGCGTGCCGTATCGTTCGTGCTGCAAACACCCAAGATGCTGAGAGTAAAATATTCCATGTTTCAGCGTTGTCAAGAAGCTGCTCTTATAGTCATGGTGCCGTAGTCTACTTGGACTCTGCTGTGTCCTGTTGGGACTTGAGGTTTGTGCTGACCCACTTTTGTCCAAATCAAACGTGAGTTGCTCGACGCACTGTTTCTCGACTATCCGATATCAGAGACTCCCCTCTCAGTCGAGGCCACGTTCAAATAATTCTGCCCTTTGTTTTGGGGTGCTCCCTGGTGGCCCAACATTGAAGTGCACATATAAATCTGCCCTTGTCATGGAGTCTAATCTGTGGGCCTGTGGCATATAGCAAATGGGCCGGTGATTGCAGCCTTGGCTGAGTATGGATGTTGTCCTCGCTTCCTGCGAGTTGCTGTAGGCAAGGGAAAAGGCACTTCGGCCGGCGGCTTCAAGACATATGCTGTTTGACTTTGACTACATTTCCATAAGGGACAAACCAATTTTGCTGGGTCTGACTGAACAAAATGCCACATCACTTTGGTGTCTTTTTCTTTGCCAAGGACGTGTCGTCACTCACATGCCCCCACCCCCAAAAAGGACATTGCGACTATGAAAACAGTCGCAATGTCCCTTTTTTCCCTCTTCAGTGAGTGTTGCCCAACAGTGCGTCATAGCGCGCCGTGGCCAAATGGGGGTGCACTTGGCTCGTCTCTGCAATTTGTTTGTCACATGGCAGTGTGAAACGGTCATTTCACTTCTTGACATTTATGATGCACACTGAATTCGGTTGTAGTTGAAGAATTACTTCAATTGAAATTTATTTCATTTATTTATTGAATATATTCAATTTCAAATAAACTAAATAAGGGTCACTCATTTCATATAATGAATGGCTGAATGTACAGGGTCCGGCAAAATGATCTGACACATTTGTAGGTTTAATAAAATGCAAATAAATTTAAGAAAAAAAACGTTTTTTTTTTTTTTGTTTTTTGTTTTTTTCGAAAAGTACATGTAATGCCGTTTTGTTTCTTGTCATTTCATTTTCGTTTCGTTTTCGAATAATGTTATTTTGGTCTTACCGCTGCCACATTTTCTGGAGTTCTGGCGGTACGAGGTTGGCTGATTGATTTTCGTTTCAATGCTGATCCAATGGCTCTGAAGTTAGTAACCCATAACAAGACCGTGTTTCGAGCAGGTACGGGATCATGTCTATCATGTCTACCATGTCTGAAGCGCAAATGGAATGCTCGTTGTGTTGCAATTACAGATTCGTTCTTGATAAATGTTTCCACAATGAAAGTGCGATGCTCACCGAACGAAACAAAATAACATTATTCAAAAAACGAAATGAAAATGAAAACAACACAACAAAACAAAATGGCATGAAAATAAAAAAAAAAAATTTTTGTTTCTTTAATTTATTTGCATTTAATTAAACCTACAAATGTGTCAGATCATTTTGCCGGACCCTGTATTTCCTTTTTGAATGAAATGGTGCAAGTCAGGCCAGCGCCTTATTGAGTTTATCGTTGGTACGTTTGGCTGCAGGTTTGCCAAAGCAGCGTCTGGGCCCGACGCCGTTGAGGACGCAAGGAAGGAAGGAAGCGAGCGAGGAAGCAAGGAAGCAACGGCATAGTGGCGTTGACGCGGCCTCGGAGTGGCGATGACGTCAGTAGCGGGCGAGTTGGAGCACATGGAGATCCAGCAGACGTACGGCGAGGCCGTCAACAACCGCTGGGACGCCGACGACTGGGACAACGAGAACAGCTCGGCCAGACTCTTTGAACGCTCACGCATCAAAGCACTCGCAGGTAAGCCAGGCCACGCCCCCCCGCAAATGGGCAGGGTGGCGTGAAGAAATGAAGAAACTTTGAGAAGAGAGCATAAATGAGGTGGGGGCTGGAACGTGGACAACATCTAAGGCACAACATTAGCTAGCATGAATATTTTAGAATGGTGCATTTATCTGAAGCACATCGTACTTTGAACCACGTCACACCTTCATGATCCTGATCATCTGATCATTAACTCCCTTGGTCATTCATTGCCTGTGTGCGTGCGTGCGTGCCGTAAATATCAGTGAAGCTTGGCGTAAACATACATCTGTAATTTGGGATTCCAAATAGGAATCAAATCAGAGTACTGAAGAAGTGGTCGCGCGTGAGCGGCGTGGTAGTTGAAGGCGAGAAGAACTGGCGAGTCTCGTCTCGTGTCACATACGAATGGTGGTTGCTCAGTGGTGGTGAGACGCGAGGAAGCTGGGCGATGGCAGGAAACGCAGCGTGACGCTCGGCGCCAGGTCGACGCATTCTACTGACTTCGTGCAACATCTGCTGTTTGTTTGCGTTGCTCTCTGACCTTTCACCTGTGCACTCCGTCACTCTCTTTCTTCCTCCTCACTGCGGATGAGTTTCGTAATGAGCAAAGTAGCGCTGGTGAGCCTCGGAGGAGCAACGACACTTGAACGTGTGCAACTATCAGCGCTAATGTTAGCGGCTAACATTAGCCGCTAGCATTAGCTGCGCTCATCAAAGTTGTAAAGTTGCATGTGCAGCCTTACCATCTCAGTGGCCTAGTGGTAGAGTGTCCGCCCTGAGACTGGAAGGTTGTGGGTTCAAACCCCGGCCGGGTCATACCAAAGACTATAAAAATGGGACCCATTGCCTCCCTGCTTGGCACTCAGCATTAAGGATTGGAATTGGGGGGTTAGATCACCAACTGATTCCCGAGCGCGGCACCGCTGCTGCTCACTGCTCCCCTCTCCCCCAGGGGATGGATTAAAATCACACGGGGATGGGTTAAATGCAGAGGACAAATTTCACCATACCCAGGTGTGTGTGTGTGACGATCATTGGGACTTTAACTTTAACTTTTAACTTTAACTGATGAGCCGTATAGAGAACGGATCGATGGGTTTGGGTTAGGGTTAAACAATGTCTGGCCACATGCTTGGCGATTTCTAACATCCAGTAAGTGCGAGGGCAGCTAATGACCATATCGTGCTTACATACCGTATTTTCCGGACTATAAGTCGCTCGGAGTACAAGTCGCACCAGCCATAAAATGCATAATAAAGAAGAAAAAGACATACATAAGTCGCACTGGAGTATACATCGCATTTTTGGGGGAAATTTATTTGATAAAATTCAACACCAAGAACAAACATGTCATCTTGAAAGACAATTTAAAATAAAAATAGAATAGAGGAAACAACAGGCTGAATAATTGTACACGACACATAATCAACGAAATGAGAACGTGCCTGGTATGATAACGTAACATATTGAGTTATTCAAATAACTATAGCATAAATAGCATGCTAACAAATTTAGCAAACCATCTGTGTCACTCCAAGTCACTATATCAAATGAAATCTTCATCCTCTCTGTCACTTTTAAACAACTCCGCTAACTCCGGAAGTAGAAGATGCGGCGCTTCCTCTTCTACATCGCTTACGTCAGAGTCCTCATCAGTTGCCGTTCCAATTATTCCACAGGCCTATCGTGCCCTCTTGCGGTTTAGTGTGAAAATAACATGTGAAATGAGTCAGAGTCAGCTTTATTGTCAATTCCTTCATGCTAGGACACACAAAGAAACCGAAATACCGTTCCCCCTATCCCACGGTGACGAGACACAGCACACGATTAACACACAAGTAAAACAACGGGGAGAGAGTTCAGGACCCCAACAGCCCGGAGATCACAAACTTCGCCAGTGGCGAGCAGTGCTGGCATCCCACAACAAAGTCCCGGCACCATTCTTCACGGATGTAGACGCACAGTCCACCTCCACGCGATGTTCCCCCTCGTACAATGGCCCGGTCCGCCCGATAGCGCGCCATCCGCTCCAGACGCACAGCAGCTACGCACTGTCCGGTCCGCAGAACTCAGCAGGCATGTTGATGTCCAGCGATCGAACGTCCGCCAGAAGAATGGAAGGCACGGCCGGGCGAGCTGGGGTGGCCGCCAGCCAGGCCCGGACGCCCAACCGGGGGAAGAATAGCAGGCGAGTCCGGCGACGCTCCAGGACGGCGCAGACCGAGCACCTTTAATGTCCCCGCTTCAAAGTGCAGATCGCCACAAAACTCGCTTTCGCCGATGTCGAGCAGAACCAGCCCGCCGCACTTGAAGCACAACCCGGTACGACGAGACGAACACACAAAACTGGCGGACAAACCCACATTAAACGACAAAACAAAACACCGTTCGGGACAGAGAGAGGCCGCAGCGTGTGCACGCGCCGCCATCTTTGAAAGCAGTAAATGATGTAATGTGTTAATAATTTCACACATAAATCGCTCCTGAGTATACGTCGCACCCCCGGCCAAACTATGTAAAAACTGCGACTTATAGTCTGGAAAATATATGGCAATTTTAGTCAACTTTTTAAAAAATATAAATACCCATAAGCTACGCTAGGGAACATGCTAAGAAACACGGGTGGTGTTGACATTCTGCCAGGTGACCTTTGCCCTCAGCATCTCTGTCAATCATCACCAAGTCGCCAAGGAGGGAAGCACCGCTCACAAGTGGATGCGGCATTTAATCACTAAGCCACTAAAACGCGCACTTGAATCAATTAGCGTCGCTGTGTGATGCGTGACTCGCTAAGCACAAAATGCCTCCGCAGTTGCGTCAGTTCAAGTCAATTGTCCACCATTTGAAATCATCAAACAGGAAGTAGGGACGCGGCTCAGTCAGGAAGATGACAAGTCAACGAACCCCGCTAAGATCCGCGGAAAACTCTTTTCAGGATGTTTGGACTCGGGCTGGCTGTCGAGAGGAAACGTCCGTCCGTGCGCTCCTCGCCCGCTTCCTTTTTCTACTCGGCCGTGGTGTCGGGATCATGCCCATGTCGACTTCTTCACCTTCAACCCGCCAACGGATCAATTTGATCCTGAACGTTCTTATCATGAACGTTCTTATCATGAATGTTCTTATCATGAACGTTCTTATCATGAACGTTATCATTCACTGTAAGCCGGTTTGTCGCTTGTTTGCGTCAACAATGGGACGTTTCCTCCTTGGTGGAGGAAATAAGCCAGAGTCAAAAGTTGTGGAAAACTGCAACAACTATAAGTAGCATTATGATGAGCAAAGAAAAATAATTGTGAAAAGTTCGTCAAATGTTTGAATAAACAGCAAAAAAGATAAAGCCACATTTATTATGAGCATATTTTCAACATAATTTAACAGTTACAATTATTTTCAAGTTATATTCAATAGTGCATGGGAAGCGAAATAAAAAAATTGCTTTATAGTTTAAGATTACACAGTAAAGAAGCCCCAAAAACTATTTAGGTTGAAGGAATATAAATAGATTTTTTTTTTTCTTCAGTAGCCGAAGACCTATTCCAAATGTAACAGTTTAAAACAGTCTGAAAAATGTTGCATTCAAGATGGAATTGAAAAAGTGAGAGTTCAAATTTCTCCTTTTCAAAAGTTCCTTGAGTGTGAACGCCTTTCTCTTTTTTCTGGCTGCCTGTTTGCCTTCCTCCTCACCCGGGTCCGCCTCTTATGCAAACAAGGCAGGCCGTGATTGGTTGTGCTTTCTGAGGTCCCCCCCGGCCTCCGCTGAGGTCTTTTCAGTCTGGAGCTTTTCAGTGTGTGAGCGTCTTGCTGGTGGATAAACACCTTCCGTTCCTTCTTTCTCTGCCACCGTCTGTCCGTCTTTTCACGCCTCCGTTTTGGGCGCTCCTTGCATGTCGTTTCCGGTGGGTTGATCGGCATTCTTCTTGCTAGTGGCGGGTGAGTTGAACAAAGGCTCTTGTTGTCATGCGCACACATGGATGCTCACGCATGGACCAAAGCTCCTGAAGCCATTAGATTGATCTGGATTCAATGACGTTGGCGTTCTTTTTATTTTTTTGTGGAGGTGGATTTCTTGCGGATGCTTGACTAGAACGGGTGTCAAACTTTGTTACCGATGGAGCTCCAGAGCGCCAGTGCTCCGTTCTCGGCTCCCCTGTCCCCCATGCAGGACTACAAGAGGCCCCTTTCCCCTTCCGTGGTCCCCGGCCGGATCCCCGCGCGGATGTCCAGCCCGGGGCCCGGAGGGGACGAGGATGGGGGCGGCTTCTCGGGCCAGGCGGTGTTCAACTACAACCAGCTGGAGGGACGCTTCAAACAGCTGCAAGGTAAGACGTCTTTGCTTTCTTTGGGAACGGAAACAATAAGAAAGATGGCTCAAAAGCAGGAATTTTTAACAACTTTTCTTCTGCTCTGAGGGAAGCTTTTGCTCGCTAGGTTTCGGGATAAAAAAAACGCACCAGAAAACAGCAGCGGAACAAATTTCTGAGAAAAAAAAGTCTCTTCTCGATCCATCCGTGTTCAGACGAGACGAAGTTCCGGGATGTCGGATCACCAAGTTCAGCCTTTCAAGCCCTGCTTATCAGTCTCAACTTCCGTCTGTTTGAACACAAAGTCTCACCTTGGCGCCGAAAGAGTCTCCAAGTCTTAAGTTCCTGGGCTCTTCAGCTCAAAAGTCCACTTTTGGCCACTGTCGGTCGTCCGCCCCTTCGCCTTTGGCGCCATCTGTTGATGACGTTAAGTTTGGAGCATCCACTGGACGTGGATCCCAGTTCCACCCGGGTCGCACATTGAGGAAATGTGTCATCAACACAATCAAAATGGATCTTCAGGTTGAACATAAATCTGGAACGTTTTTGTTTTATGTCCAATGTTGGCAGCCAACCTCACGCTCGTCCTCGTCGCTCTTCCTCCCGTGTAGGCTCCTCGTCTTCCTCATCCATCTTTCATGAGCGCCGGTGTCACACAGCCCTTGTAATTAGAGATGAGCTACAAAGGTGTATACATATATAAAGGTGTGTGTGTGCGCGTGTGTGTGTGTCTATATATATATATATATATATATATATATATATATATATATATATATATATATATATATATATATATATGTATATATATATGTATATGTGTGTATGTGTATACATAGTATGTGTGTGTATATATATACTATATATATATATATGTATATATGTATGTATATATGTATATATGTATATATATATGTACAGTATATATATGTATATATATATATATATATATATATGTATATATATATGTACAGTATATATATATGTATATATATGTACAGTATATATATATGTATATATATATGTGCAGTATATATATATGTATATATATATGTACAGTATATATATATATATATATATATATATGTATGTGTATATATATGTGTATATATGTATGTGTATATATGTATATATATATATGTATATATATGTATATATATATGTATGTATATGTATGTATATACTATATATACATGTATATATATATGTGTATATATATGTATATATGTATGTATGTGGACCTGTGGAATATAACGATATATGGAATATATATATATATATATATATATATATACACATATATATATATATATATATATATATATATACACATACACGATCTCGGGGATGGAGAAGCGTTTGGCCGACAAAACAAAATGCCTAGCCCGGGCCTAACCTCTGTATGAGGAACTTTCTCAATGACGCCATTGATAAGTTTGGCCATGTGGCTCTCACATGAGCTTTGGCGAAAGCAGGACAACACGTCAGTCAGCAAGGCTTCAGCCATTCGTTCTCACCGCTTAACTCCTTCAATGGTGACATCACCGGCAGAACGGCAACATTGTCGCTTCCAAGGTGACACTGGGACGAGGTGATGGAGGACTGCCACGCCGTCTGCCTCAAACCGCCGTGCGAGCGCGCGCTCGTTCTGTACCATGAAAGAGGTCTTTGATAGAAATTGCCCACCGAGCGTGCTCCCGGCTGCGCATTGGGTCCACCGGGCTTCCAGGCCACACTTAGACCAACAGCAAAAAGTCAATGTTTAAAATACTAATTGTGTGTGTCTGTGTCTGTTTGTGTGTGAGAGAGTGAGAGTGTGTGTGAGTGTGATTGAGTGTGTGTGTGTGTGTGTGTGTGGGGCCAGCATGTCACGTTCCTCAATCCGGTATTATTATTACCGTTTTTTTCCATGTATAATGCGCCCCCATGTATAATACGCACCCTAAAAATGTCATGTCGATGCTGGAAAAAAGCCTGTACCCATGTATAATACGCACCCAAATTTTGACTTTTTTTTTTTTTTTTCCTTTTTTTTTTTAAAGTCCCAATGATCGTCACACACGCATCTGGGTGTGGTGAAATTTGTCCTCTGCATTTGACCCATCCCCGTGTGATTTTGATCCATCCCCTGGGGGAGAGGGGAGCAGTGAGCAGCAGCGGCGCCGCGCTCGGGAATCATTTGGTGATCTAACACCCCAATTCCAACCTTTAATGCTGAGTGCCAAGCAGGGAGGCAATGGGTCCCATTTTTATAGTCTTTGGTATGACCCGGCCGGGTTACTTAAGTCCGTAAACGTAAAATTATTTCAGAAAAAAGATCATCTTTGGGAACAACCGGATGTTATTCTGCCGGTCAGTATCACTGCGCATGCAGTAGCAAACTCGATAGCGAAGAAATATGTGAGACTCTCAACGGGATCACCAATATTTGAGTGATGTTCCAGTTATTTATCACAATTATTTATTATTATAATAATAATATATATAATGTATATAATAATTATTTATTTATTATTCACAATTGTCATGGTGATCTTTCTGGTGATTTCTTAACTAGGCTGGATGTATTTTTTTTGTTGGCGTTTATTTCTCCGACTGCCCAGAAAGGCACCACCGCGATCAGTTAGGTTAAAATGAAAAGAGGGGAAAGTGACGTTGCAAAGAACCATCCGTGACAAGATTTTCTTCAAAAATTGTTGTACCATGATTTTCTTCAAAAAAAAAGAAAAAAATTGTACCCATGTATAATGCGCACCCCAGATTTTAGGACAATAAATTAGTTAAATTTTGCGCATTATACATGGAAGAAACGGTATTATTTTTTTTGCAGTTTGATGGTCACAAACAATACCAAGTCAAAGATGAGTGGCATTCCTCAAGGCTTAATGCCAGGTCCCAAGATTTGTTCAGCAGACCCAAAACTGAAGTGCGTAAAGACGCATCAGAACTGGATTTTTGGGTGCTGTATTTTAAAAAGTGAGTTTTTCATCATAGAAGCACCCTCAAAATGGTTTGTCGTAAGAAAATTCCGGGCAGAAAAAGTTGAGTTCATTTTTCGGAGTACCTGTGCGGCAGCTGCTGCCTCGCCAACCCGAATGAATAATTCAAGGAGTGTCCCAAAAGGGATTGGTTGCTTCTTTCGTGATGTCACAGATGTCAGGCTGCTTGACTGACAACCTGACACCGTGACTGACTGAGGCCTCTAGTTGCCACAGCGACAGGGCAAGCAGCAACAACACTCTTGTCACCGGCTCCTCCGTTTTCTGACAATGACCGTCCGTCCTCATTGACGCCTATTTGTGCATCACCGCTGCGCGATAACAAGCACACCCCGCTTAGTTAGCGCCGCGGCGCTATGTTCAAAAGAAGCTTTGCGTGCTCGACATTCCGGAATGTCACACGCACGCACACAACTTTTGCTTGTTTAAATTGCGTCAACGGTCAGTGAATCTCCGTTAAATTTCAAAAGGGACGCACAAACTAAATCAAATGTAAAATGGTGTGTCAAGGTAGAAGCGCCTTGACTTGAATGTTTTTGTAGATACCAGCTTGTGTTTGAGCTCAGTGCTGCTCGGCATGTTGTTGCGCAACTTCCACTTGGGGGACAAAAGTTGAAATGCGGCCGGCAACGATGAAGCGCCAAATAGTGGCCTGGCCTCACGTTCAGATTTTAGTGCTTGGGTCTCGCCCAACGCTTCCGCACGACGTGACTAACTTCCTTTCTCTGCCATGACATTGAGTCACCGAGCTCTTGTTTTATGCGAGACCCTCTTTGACGGTCGTTGCGATCACAACACGCACGTGTCCGTCATTGCCGGGAGCGGGCCGAGACTCTCTTGAGACAGCGGGAATGTTGGAATGCTGCAAGTGTGTGTTTTTCCATGACCGCATGATGAGTGTGTGTGTGTGTGTGTGTGTGTGTGTGTGTGTGTGTGTGTGTGTGTGTGTGTGTGTGTGTGTGTGTGTGTGTGTGTGTGTGTGTGTGTGTGTGTGTGTGTGTGTGTGTGTGTGTGTGTGTGTGTGTGTGTGTGCGTGTGTGTGCGTGTGTGTGTGTGTGCGCTTGGCTCGTGTCCAATTGGAAACCTCTGTTTAAGAGACGGGTGCCGTAGTGGTTCCAGATGTTGGACACACGCTGAATGGTTTTAGGGGTGTGGGGTGCTGGCCTTGTCACTGACACACACCTGCATGCCAAGGCTTGAGCCACACTTGCACACTTTCAATCATCACAAATTTGTTACACCAAGGACCAGCCCCAAAAACCAATTGCTCCCAAGTAGCCCCAAAACCAGACAAATTTCCAATAGTATCAGATCAATTGATTTGTAATTCTTCGATCGGGGAATGCGATTTTTTGTTTCTTTTCCTCTATTCAGAAATAGCAGAAAATGCCCAAGCATAAGTTGATTGAGTCACTTCCTGGTTTGGTTTAGGACACGCAAGTCGAGTTGCCTTCAACGAGGTCTTTGCTTTATCGATCATCGAAGCAGTTGTCATTCAATTTGAGAGTGGTGAATTAAAGTCTGTGATGAATAGTATAGCAAAAATGTGTCCAGCCACTAAATGCGTGCGTGTGTGTCCACGCGGAGGAATGCGTGTGCTGTCTCAGGATGCGGCACAATTATTGCTTGTGTTTGCAAAGTGATGACCAGCCAATGCATGCCTCCTGACCATTTGGCTGCACCCGGCTGGTCGTCTGTCCGTCCGTTTTTGTCTGTCTAGCTATGTCTACATACGTGTGTCTTTATTGACGTGTGTGTGTGCGTGTGTGCGTGCGTGCGTGCGCAGTCGTGTTTGTTTCTGTAATTGTGCACGGGTGTATGTGTGAGTCCATCGTCGTAACCATCTTAGTCAACAAAGCGCGTGTGCTTGCAATTGTGTGTGTGTGTGTGTGTATATGTGACTTTCTGTACACTAGTGCATTTGTCTTCCTGTCAGTGTGTGCATGTGTATGTGTTGTGGTGTGTGTTTTTGTGCATGCTGAAGTCAATTGATTGCATTCTGTTCTCTGTCCCCATGGAGACCAACGTCGCCCCTCATGTCTGCTAAATGTGTTTCTGCGTTAATGTCGAGTCCCAAGTCAGTGTGTGTGCCCAATCAATCCTGCTGTGTGTCGCCTTACTGCTGCTTCCTGTGTGTCGGGCAGGAAAAGAAATTCAAGCCTTTGACTATGAGTTGTGCTGCGAGTGCATGCCAAGACAGCTTTCGTTGGCTGCACGGCGCCTTGGGCTTGTGCTTAACGTGGGCCAATCTTTTGGCAGTCAGAAATGAATGCAAAGTCATGTGAAGATGACCTTGTGACTTGTTTGTTGTTTTCCTGCCTCCCTTGTTTTTTCTTGGAGCTTTGTTTGGCCGGAAAAGCCACACAATGCTTGTCATGTCTCTTGACAACTTCTGAACGCACGCACACACACACTTTGCTTTTCCATCTTTGTTTTCTCACACACACGCACGCACACACACACACGCACACACAAACACACACAGCTCAGAGCAGACGGAGTTGCATCTGAATATTCAATGATGCTGTCTTTCATCCAGCAAGTTTCCACATTCCATAATAAAGCTGAATGTGCGTGTGCGTGTGTGTGCGTGTGTGTGTGTGTGTGTGTGTGTGTGTGTGTGTGTGTGTGTGTGTGTGTGTGTGTGTGTGTGTGTGTGTGTGTGTGTGTGTGTGTGTGTGTGTGTGTGTGTGTGTGTGTGAGTATTTCTGGATTTTCCTCAACTCCCACAGGAAGCCCCTCCCTCACGCACACTCACACGCACACCAGGGAACAATGTGAGCGCTCACTACAGAGTGACAGTCTTTTGTTGTTGTTTTTGGTCAGACGAGCGTGAGGCGGTGCAGAAGAAGACGTTCACCAAATGGGTGAACTCTCACCTCTCTCGAGTGTCCTGTCGCATCACCGACCTCTACGTGGACCTCCGCGATGGCCGCATGCTCATCAAGCTGCTGGAGGTCCTCAGCGGCGAGAGACTGGTATGCACACCATCACACACGCACGCACGCACGCATGCACGCTCACTCACACACACACACACACACACACACATCTGATACAATTTGAGTATGAGAAATGTAAATGTGTGCATGTCTCTATGACAACAGTCACAGGCATACTTGACAATCCTCCGCCCCCTCCTGGTCACTTGCAGTATTACCGGCCAGAAATCGTCCATTCGTCTTTTGCTCAAGCCGTCGTCGTCTCACGTTGTTCTCAATGTTGCTGACCGTTTTCCAAAGTCCAAATGATCGTCAGTCTGCCTTTAAGGAGGACTGCAGAAACGGGAGAAGACTTAGTGTTGATAGGCGGACATTTGGTCTCCAAACAATAAATAAATCACAACAGAGGGTGTGATTTACCGAAGTCAAATTCCTTGTTTGGCACGCTCAAACATGGCGAATAAAAAACTCTTGAATCTTGAATAAAGGCAGCAGCGCCCGCCAATGGATGAGTTGCTGACGAAGGTCTGAATTGGTTGACGTTGTGCCGCTTGCTGTCGCACAGCCCAAGCCCACCAAAGGCCGCATGAGGATCCACTGCCTGGAGAACGTGGACAAGGCCCTGCAGTTCCTCAAGGAGCAGCGCGTCCACCTGGAGAATATGGGCTCGCACGACATTGTGGACGGCAACCACCGCCTAACGCTGGGCCTCATCTGGACCATCATCTTGCGATTCCAGGTAGCCTGCGCCCACTAACGTGCTCGTTAATGCCTCTGCTGCCTCCAGAACGCTTGTGAGACAAAAGCTGCACTTTCTTCCTGTGGGAAATGTTGACTCCAGGATCATGAGCACTTTCTAATCATTTTCCCTTCTTTCAAATGTTTGCAGATCCAAGACATCAGCGTGGAGACAGAGGACAACAAAGAGAAGAAGTCGGCCAAAGATGCTCTGCTGCTCTGGTGCCAGATGAAGACGGCCGGGTGAGCGGTGGCATAACGTGACGGGACAGCGGCCATCCCAGTGCTCAATCAGCGTGTGTGCGTGTGTCGCAGGTACCCAAACGTCAACATCCACAACTTCTCCACCAGCTGGAGGGATGGGATGGCCTTCAATGCCATCATCCACAAACACAGGTGACTATCTTGCAACACGCCATTGTCTTCCAAAGAGAAGTCAGTCCTGTCACCAAAGGGAGAGTCGCAGTCCAGTTGTCACGCAACACGTGAGCTTGGTGGAGCTCCTTTGTGGAAATGCGAGCGGACGAAACACTTGTCAAATTTGTGTCCCCTGTCAGACCGGACCTGATCGACTTTGACAAGCTGAAGAAGTCCAACGCGCACCACAACCTGCAGAACGCCTTTAACCTGGCCGAGCAGCACCTGGGCCTCACCAAGCTGCTGGACCCCGAAGGTTCTCCGCGCCCCCTCTGCCCTTGCTCTAATTTGCCTGCAAATACTTGGTGGTTAGCATTAGGCTAACGCAGTGGTTCCCAAAGTGGGCGGTACCGCCCCCCTGGGGGCGGTGGAAAGATCTGGGGGGGCGGTGAGGAAGAAAGGGGCGGTAGGGGGGCGGTAGGGGGGCGGCAGTCGATTTGTACACAACACGCCGCTCTGGCCCAGTCAGATCCGACAGCATAGACTACAAAAGCAAAAGCTCAGGTTTGTAATTTCAAGCATGTAATGTTCAGAATTTTATCTTATAATAAAAACCGCATTCTGGCGGTCAACATCATGCAGTCACCTTGCTTCTTTCCAAGCAAAGAAACCGACTGAAAATTACTGACCGCGGGGATCTACGACTTCTTCTTAGTGAGTTCCAGCCTGATGTTGAGAAGCTTATGTCCCTGCACCAAGCACATCCATCCCATTAATATTACGTGTGAGACAATGAAGGTTACTGGTGGAATGTTTATTTACGATTCTATGTTGCTGAAACAGTTAAAACTGCTAAAAAATAAATTGGTTTACTAAATACTAAATTGGGTTTTATTTGTGAAATACACATTTGTGTTTAACCTTTCTCTTTTCAAATTGCAGCAAACCAAATATCAAGAAAGAGGTGTTTGTTTCCATATGTGCCTTGGGGGGGGGGGGGGGCGCTAGGAATTCACTGGGGAGCCAAAGGGGGCGCCAGCCTGCAAAAGTTTGGGAACCACTGGGCTAACGCTAGTTGCGATGGCATTGCTGTCAGCTTGCGCGAGACGACGCCGTGTCACGCCATGGAGATGCCACCACTGACTTTTGGCTCTCGCCCTCTGCTGGCAGACATTAGTGTGGACCACCCCGACGAGAAGTCCATCATCACTTACGTGGTCACGTACTACCACTACTTCTCCAAGATGAAGGCACTCAAGGTGGAGGGCAAGCGCATCGGCAAGGTGAGCGCAGAGCTGTTGGTCAAAGCGCACTTCAGGAAAAAGGAAAGAAAGAAAAAAGCATCTGCACCGTGTCGCGTTTTGCGCGCAGGTTCTGGACAACGCCATTGAGACAGAGAGGATGGTAGACAAGTACGAGTGTTTGGCGTCGGAGCTCCTGGAGTGGATAGAGCAGACCATCATCATCCTCAACAACAGGAAGTTTGCCAACTCGCTGGTGGGTGTCCAGCAGCAGCTGCAGGCCTTCAACACCTACAGGACAGTGGAGAAGCCTCCAAAGTGCGTACGCCATGCATCACAGCACAACAATGTTTCACATTCTTATCCGTTTTAACGAGTGTTTGCGTTTGTGTACTCATGATACACTCGCTCTTTAACTACATCAGATTTCAATGAGCAAAGACCTTTCGGTTGTTTCTTACTCATATCAATGGCGTTAAACCTTCCCTGTGTCGTAGCTCCGACTGCTTACTCCATATCACGCCAATCAGTTTTAACGTGATATGGACGTTCCCTCTAGTGGTACACAAAAGAATCTCTGAATTAAATACAAATCGACCGTACACTGTAGTTTTGTCACAAGAACCGATACTTTCAGGAGCAATTCGGTACCAACACGCAAAAAATGCGTCGATACCTGCTTTTTGTGGTACCAAATATTTAACTTTTAACTCGGCGAGCTGTGTCGATTCTTGCCAGAACTGAAGGGGGCAGTATACGCATGCGAGCAGCACGGAGCAGCAGTCGGCGGCGCTGAAGAAGAAGAAAACATTCGTTCTTTCATAACAATGTGGCTTCAGCAAGTGGGAGTGAAAGTCCACCACGCTTGTTGAGAAGCCAGGTCGCTCAAAGAGTGGTGTGTGGAAATATTTTGCATTCGAGGCAGATGCAACTAGAGCAATTATAGATTTGTCCATTTACTATCACTGTTGTGCCACGTTACGTTATAAATACGTTAACCCGAATATGCCTACGTGCCGTCATTTCGGCACGAGTCAGCTGGGGCGGTACGGTTACCAAACGTATTTAATGTCAAACACATAGGCAAAGTGCGCAGACAAAGGCTCAAATATGCAAAATTACATTTGCGCACTTGTTAAGGGTGCGCGCGCAAGCCTTCTTGGCTATAGCAAATGGAGTAGTGAATTTAAAAGTAAGTGGATTCTGTTGTTTTGTTGTTTTTTACCGTGGTACCGAATTAGTATCGAGAAATGTGGAAAATTACGGGTATTGGTACAGACTCCTGAAATTCTGGTATCGTGACATCCCTAGTACACTGTGGAAAGTCACTTTTTGAGCATAGTACATCTCAGTTGTATTTAGACTTTTGACGGCGATACATTTACTCGTAATAATAAAGAATGGTTTGTTTGTTTTTTAATGACTAGTTATTCAATTAATTACTAAAGTAATTCCTTCAACTTATGTGCTGCACATTTTAACTGAATCCTGATCATAAAGTCGTGTGTGCGTGCGTGCGTGCGTGCGTGCGTGCGTGCGCGTGTGTGTAGGTTCACGGAGAAGGGCAACCTAGAGGTTCTTCTGTTCACCATCCAGAGCAAGATGAGGGCCAACAACCAGAAGGTGTACACGCCTCGTGAGGGAAAACTCATCTCGGACATCAACAAGGTAGCAACGCCCACCCGGACGTGGTGGAGTGACATGACATGCGCATGGTGTGACCGAATGACACGCCGTTTGCTATAGGCGTGGGAACGTCTGGAGAAGGCGGAGCACGAGCGCGAGTTGGCGCTGAGGACGGAGCTGATTCGCCAGGAGAAACTGGAGCAGCTGGCGCGCCGCTTTGACCGCAAGGCGGCCATGCGGGAGACGTGGCTGAGCGAAAACCAGCGGCTGGTCTCGCAGGTGACGGCCGCCGCCGTGCCGCCGCCACCATTCAGCGATTGCAGTGCGCCCGTTTTGAGTGTACGTGCATGTCTGTTCCCACAGGACAACTTTGGCTTCGATCTCCAGGCAGTGGAAGCGGCCACCAAAAAGCACGAGGCCATCGAGACAGACATCGCCGCCTACGAGGAGCGCGTTCAGGTGCTCGAGTCTCACCTGGTTCTCCCCCCACAATATTGTCAGATGGCGACTTTTTTCCCTTGTACTGTCATGAAAACCTTTCGTGTAACATTTTATTTTTGGCAAATGTTTCTCATTTAAAGGTGGTGAATCGAAGCGGAAGCTTTTTGATTTTGGCTGGAAGAGACTTCATTCAAGGCCTCGTTTTGTGCTCCAGGCGGTGGTGTCGGTGGCCCGGGAGCTGGAGACAGAGCGCTACCACGACATCAAGCGCATTGCGGCCAGGAAGGACAACGTGATCCGCCTGTGGGAGTACCTGCTGGAGCTCCTGAAGGCGCGCCGGCTGAGGCTGGAGCAAACGCTGGGCATGCAGAGGGTCTTCCAGGAGATGCTCCATATCATGGACTGGATGGACGAGATGAAGGTGCCGTCACCTTGTATTGGGCCGAGGCCACCTTCTCATACGTTGGCGGAGGATGCGTGCCTTTTGTCCCCATCCGCACCTTGACCCCAAGTGGACAAAATGGATGCCTGCACGTCGGGTCACTTGCAGTCGCCGCTGGGGCTGAATCTTGCTTTTGGTCATTTGGGCACAGATGCTGCTGCTGTCTCAGGATTACGGCAAACACCTCCTGGGTGTGGAGGACCTGCTGCAGAAGCACGCCTTGGTGGAGGCCGACATTGGGATCCAGGCCGACCGCGTCCGCAATGTCAACGCCAACGCGCAGAAGTTTGCCGGCGACTCCGACGGTGAGACCGAGCTTAGTTCCCAGGCTTGCACGAGCCTCAGACCCACTCTTCTCTTTGTCTTTGTCAGGGTACAAACCTTGCGACCCTCAGGTCATCAGGGAGCGCGTGGCCCACATGGAATTCTGCTACCAGGAACTCAGCCAGCTTGCGGCTGAGCGGCGAGCGCGCCTGGAAGAGTCGCGCCGCCTCTGGAAGTTCTTCTGGGAAATGGCCGAAGAGGTTTGTCGCTCTGCAAATCCTTTTCATACGCTGTTGGGTGCCTGCCCACCACCTTCAACATTTTCACACCCAGGAGTACTTTTGTTTGAGTGCCCGCAAAGAGTTTGTAATTGTCGAGTGCTTGCCGACCTCCCGCACCGGGTATTGCGTTGGCGGGCCCTTTCTGTGACAATCACGCCACGTTGTTTGCGGTGGTGTGCGTGCGGCAGGAGGGCTGGATTCGCGAGAAGGAACAGATCCTCCCCTCGGAGGACTGCGGCAAGGACCTGACAGGTGCCCTGCGGCTGCTGAGTCAGCACAAGGCCTTGGAGGACGAGATGAGCGGACGTGCCACCCACTTGCAGCAGACCATCAAGCAAGGGGAGCAGCTGGTGGCCGATAAGCACTTCGGCGCCGACAAGATTCAAGAACGCATCCAGGACATCCGGGTAGATGATAAATGACACGACATAACATGACATGACATGATGGCTTGATTTTTTTTTTTTATTATTGTTTTGGTGGCGTGCGCATGGCAGGACCAGTGGGCGGCGCTGGAGCAGCTCTCGGCCGTCCGCAAGTCTCGACTGCAGGAGGCCTGCAACCAGCACCAGTTCCAAGTGAGGCGTTCCACATAGCCACGCTATGCCGCCCTTCGCTTTTTGCACTTTGACCGGATCGCAGATTTTGAAGTCGTACCCATGCGTCTCGGTAGCGAGGCAAAAAAACTTTTTGGGCTTGAGTTGAGTTGCATTGGTTTGTTTTTGCAGGCGGACGCCGACGACGTGGACACGTGGATGCTGGACGCACTGCGCATTGTGTCTAGCGTGGATGTGGGCCACGATGAGTTCTCCACGCAGGCGCTGGTGAAGAAGCACAAGGACGTGGCCGAGGAGATCGCCAGCTACCGGCCTGTCATCGACGCCCTGCACGAGCAGTCGCGTGCGCTGCCGCCCGAGAAGGCGGACTCTGGGGAGGTGAGCTCCCGGCTCCGGGGTCTGACAGCGCCGAGCGTGACCGGAGGTGGCTTACGGCAGGTGCAGAGCCGTCTGGCGGGCATCGAGGAGCGTTACAAGGAGGTGGTGGAGCTGGCACGCCTCCGCAAGCAGGCGCTGCAGGACGCGCTGGCCCTCTACAAGATGCTGAGCGAGGCCAGCGCCTGTGAGCTGTGGGTCGACGAGAAGGAGCAGTGGCTCAACGGCACCGACATCCCAGACAAGCTGGAGGACCTGGAAGTGGTCCAGCACCGGTAAAGCCAACGCCCGACTTGTGGCTCTATGTTTCTAGGCTCTCCATTTTTCATCGTAGAACCTTGGGGCCATTTTAAATCAAGACTAAATACTGCGATATCCGCTCCCTGTGTACGCAGGTTTGAGAGTTTGGACCCCGAGATGAACAATCAGGCCTCGCGGGTTGCTGTTGTCAACCAGGTTGCCAGACAGCTGATCCACAGCGAACATCCTGGTGAGAAGGAAATCAAGGCCCAGCAGGACAAACTCAACACCAGGTGAGTCGGCCGTCAAAGGCCACAATAGGCCACGTGGCGCTGAGCTCGTTCAAGAGCCAGGCAACGTTTGGGCCAGGTGGAGTCAGTTCCGGGATTTGGTGGACCAGAAGAAGGAGAGTCTGAGCTCGGCACTGGGAGTGCAGAACTACCACCTGGAGTGCAACGAGACCAAATCCTGGATCAAAGAGAAGACCAAGGTAGCCGCCGCATTGCCACTTCCCAAAAGAGCAGATAGTTGCCATCTTGCCCTGCTGCATTTTCACACCTTTACAGAAAACCCTTCAGCTCATTTTGCCAACGATTGATCATGTTTCCTCCACATGAAGAGACTTGTCACATTTAGCTTTTCCTTCCACATTTCTTGGCCATGCATTTCAAACCATCCCAACTCCAAGATTTCCGTCAGGAGATTCAACTTGCAGTGAAAGCGTTTTTTCCGGGTCTGGGTGGGAAACGCTTTGCAGTTAATGTGTGCTTGTGACCTCTCCCGAGGTGATCGAGTCCACCCAGGAGCTGGGCAACGACCTGGCGGGCGTCATGGCGCTGCAGAGGAAGCTGACGGGCATGGAGCGAGACCTGGCCGCCATTGAGGACAAGCTGGGCGACCTGGGCAAGGAAGCAGAACGCTTGTCCTCAGAACACCCGGAACAATCTCAGGCCATCAAAGGCCGCTTGGACGAGATCACCGGCGTGTGGGAGGAGATGAAGGTGCCCTGCCTAACGTCTTTGCTTCTTTCTGCCTTGGCCATCAAATCACAAACGTTTCAGTCACAGTTTTCAAGTCCTTGTAAAATGGAAAAAAAGGATGTCTTACATCTGACACTCTGCGGAGAACAGGCTTAGTACCTACTGTGCCAAATTGTAATGACTAAAAAACGTGCACACGACGAGGCGCTCTAAGGTGGCTGTGTCACACACTCACTGCCAAGTCGGTCTCTGAATTCAGGCTACATGGCCGTGACGAGGCTCAAGGCGAAATTGTAAGGTTTGACGCGGGCATGTGTTCTCAGGGCACCATGAAGAACCGTGAGGAGTCGCTGGGCGAGGCCAGCAAGCTGCAGCAGTTCCTGCGCGAGCTGGACGACTTCCAGTCATGGCTGTCGCGCACGCAGACGACTATCGCATCCGAGGACATGCCCAACACGCTGGCCGAGGCCGAGAAGCTGTTGGGCCAACACGAGGCCATCAAGAACGAGATCCGCAACTACGAGGAGGACTACCAGAAGATGCGCGACATGGGCGAGATGGTGACGCGGGGCCAGACGGATGCGCAATACATGTTCCTGCGCCAGCGGCTGCAGGCGCTGGACACGGGCTGGAACGAGCTGCACAAGATGTGGGAGAACCGACGCAACCTCCTCTCCCAGTCGCACTCCTACCAGCTCTTCCTCAGGGACACCAAGCAGGCTGAGGCCTTCCTCAACAACCAGGCAAGACGCAGACACTAAGCGCTCACTTGGTGGATGCCGCCATCTCCAAAACGCACTTGGGCGGCAATATTTTGGCTGACTACCAGAAGACTTTGTCTTCACAAAATATGGTCAGGCGTCTGCAAACAAAGCGCCCCGGCATGTTTGAGCGCAAGTGTGCCTTGGCCGGATGCTTTGGCTCTCTGCTTGCTTTCGTGTCCCTCACATCTGTGTGCCTGCGGCAGGAGTACGTGCTGGCCCACACGGAGATGCCCACCACGCTGGAGGGCGCTGAGGCGGCCATCAAGAAGCAGGAGGACTTCATGACCACCATGGACGCCAACGAGGAGAAGCTCAGCAGTGTGGTGGACACGGGACGACGGCTGGTTGCTGACGGCAACATCAATACCGAGCGCATCCAGGACAAGGTGGACTCCATCCACCAAAGGTCCGACACACCCTCCCTGCGTGCTTGATTGAGATGAAGCCATTCCAATGAGGGTCCTGGCAGCTGAATCTTTGTTTGTGTCAGGCACAAGAAGAACCGAGCGGCGGCCAGCGATCTCCTCATGAGGCTGAAGGACAACCGGGACCTGCAGAAGTTCCTGCAGGACTGTCAGGAGGTGAGCCAGTCCAAGCGTGCGGACATTCTTGTGCTTCTTTTTTCTTTTTTCTGCTCGGCTAACGTGGGCGCACTGCACTCAGCTGAGCCTGTGGATCAACGAGAAGATGCTGACGGCTCAAGACATGACATACGATGAGGCACGCAACCTGCACAGCAAGTGGCTCAAGCACCAAGCCTTCATGGCCGAGCTGCAGTCCAACAAGGAATGGCTGGACAAGATCCAGAAGGTCAGGTCATTTAGCCAACGCAAACTTGCCGGCCTTCTGGCGGTGCTTTGACGAAAAGCTTTTTTCCCATTTTCCCCATTCCGACTTGCTCCCACCAACGTGCGGCGGCAGGACGGCGAGGCATTGATGGCGGAGAAGCCCGAGACTGAAGCCATGGTGCACGAGAAGCTGGCCGGGCTGAAGAAGATGTGGGAGGAGCTGGAGTCCAGCACGCAGATCAAAGCCGAGTGCCTGTTTGATGCCAACAAGGCTGAGTTGTTTGCGCAGAGCTGCGCCGACCTCGACGAATGGCTGGCCGGCTTGGACGCGCAGCTGCAGTCGGACGACTACGGCAAAGACCTCACCTCCGTCAACATCATGCTCAAGAAGCAGCAGGTGGGCGGGCGGGCGGCCGTTCGTGGAAGGCAGCGTCACATGCCCAGGGGCTGACTGCAGGCCTCCCTCGGCAGATGCTGGAGAGCCAGGTGGAGGTGCGCCAGAAGGAGGTGGACGAGCTGCAGAGCCAGTCGCAGGCGCTGAGTCGCGAGGGCAAAGGCTCGGAGGAGGTGGACAGCCAGCGCAGGAGCGTAGAGAGCAAGTTGGGCACACTCCGGGCACCGCTCCAGAGCCGGCGCGACAACCTGATGGCCTCCCGCGAGATCCACCAGTTTAACCGCGACGTGGAGGACGAGATCGTACGCCACACTTTCCCTTCAACCTTTGTGTCCCTGCCTTCTCCTCTGCCTCGTCCTCACCCTCCCTCCTGCTTACCCTCCTCTCATTCTTTTGTCTTCCTTTTGTCACGCATCTTCTTTCGCCTCCTTCATCGACTTCCCACCACTACGGTCCTCCTCCCGTCCTCCTCCACGTTCTCCTTTTCGTCCTCTTCTTGTCATCCTCATCCTTCTCGCCCTTCTTTGGTAGCTTTGGGTGGAGGAGAGGATGGCTCTGGCCACGTCCACAGACCACGGCCACAACCTCCAGACGGTGCAGCTCCTGATCAAGAAGAACCAGGTAGGAATCCCGTCCGGTCTGATCTTATTTTCTTTCGAACGGAGGGAACCAGAGTATCCTTTCACCCCCCCTTAGACCCTGCAGAAGGAGATCCGGGGCCACCAACCGCGCTACGATGACATCTTTGAGCGCAGCCAGCACATCTTGCGGCAGGAGAGGCCCACAACCGAGCTTCTCCGCCGGCGTCTGGCCGAGCTGCGCTCGCTGTGGGAGCAGATTCGCCAGGAGACGGAGAAGCGCCACGCTCGCCTCAGCGAGGCCCACGAGGCGCAGCAGTACTATTTTGACGCTGCTGAGGCCGAAGCCTGGATGAGCGAGCAGGAACTCTACATGATGTCCGAGGAGAAGGCCAAGGTGGGCTCCCCGCACCGCTTAGCCACATGCTAATGCTAAGACCGCTTTGTGCAAGTCAAGACCAGTTGAGGTGGTTTTCAGGACGAGCAGAGTTCGGTGGCCATGTTGAAGAAGCATCAGATCCTGGAGCAGGCGGTGGAGGATTACGCCGACACCGTCCACCAGCTGTCAGCAACCAGCCGAGGCTTGGTGGCCGCCGAACACCCTGACAGGTAAGGCGCCTGCCCGCCCAGCTGTTTGGCTCGCGCAAAAGCACGCCCTAAGCTGACCGAGCGGCGCCACAGCGAGCGCATTGGCATGCGCCAGTCGCAGGTGGACAAGCTATACGCCGGCCTCAAAGACCTGTCGGAGGAGCGCCGAGGCAAGCTGGACGAGCGCTTCCGCCTCTTCCAGCTTAACCGCGAAGTAGACGACTTGGAGCAGTGGATCGCCGAGAGGGAGGTGGTGGCCGGCTCACACGAGCTGGGCCAGGACTACGAACACGTCACCGTGAGTCGAACCGCAGAGTCACCTAGCCAACCAGGCACACTTGGCGCGCCAAGACCAGGAGGGAGAGAGCCACGGAGCCTCTGTGTCCCTCCGAATCTTGGCCACTTGCACCGACTTGTGTTTTTCTCCCAGATGCTGCAGGAGCGCTTCCGCGAGTTTGCTCGGGACACGGGCAACATCGGGCAGGAGCGCGTAGACGGTGTAAACCGTCTGGCAGATGAGCTGATCAACGCAGGGCATGGCGATGCGGCCACGGTGGCAGAGTGGAAGGACGGCCTAAACGAGGCCTGGGCTGACCTACTGGAGCTGATTGACACGCGCACGCAGATCCTGGCTGCCTCCTTCGAGCTGCACAAGTTCTACCACGACGCCAAGGAAATCCTGGCCCGCGTGCTTGACAAGCACAAGAAGCTGCCCGAGGAGCTGGGCCGCGACCAGAACACAGTGGAGACACTGCAGAGGATGCACACCACCTTCCAACACGACATCCAGGCGCTCGGCACGCAGGTGGCACTTTAGCACTTGTTCTTGTGAACTGAATTCATGTCGTCTGACCCCCTTCACCCCCAAAGCAAGTTGTTTGGTAGCGGCGCCAACATTTTGCAATGGCGGTAAGGAAACGTGTCGGGCGTTTCAGGTGCGTCAGCTTCAAGAAGATGCCATCCGTCTGCAGTCAGCGTACGCAGGCGACAAAGCAGACGACATCCAGAAGCGAGAAGGAGAGGTCAGCCCAAACAAGGCCCACACGCACATGCACACGCAGTTGGAATGGCCAGAAAAGTTGAAGGTCCTCTCGTTACATTGCTGACTCCAAAAGGGCCACTTGATGCCCTCCAAAGGCAAAGCTGATGCTGTGTTGTGACCATTGTTGGCTGTGTTGCGTTTGTTTTCACACCCTCCCTTGCTTCCTTTCCTTCCTGTCCGTGCAGAAGCAAAAGGGAGAGGTGAGCTTTGAGCGGCCACTTTGGCTTTGCGTCCGTGTGGCTGCGCCGCCTCATCCAAGAGAAACCCCTCTTTGGGTTTTGACTCGCACTCCAATGAGCCATTGTACTTGTTGTTGCGCTTGCTCTTGGCCATGCTGGTCCTTGTTTTGTTTTAGCGTTGGATTCCTATTTTTAAATTGAGCCTCGTCCTTTGATAACTTTGACATGATGCGGCCAAGTCTCTGGAAAGCAGCAGCTATGCGTGTCGCAGCCACCTGAAGGTTCACGCAGTTGCGTTTTCAGGGCCATAAGTCACACAGTGAAAGGTCCAAGTTTTTTTCCACTTGTAGTCATTCTATTTGATTGACAGTTGGGTGGGGCGTGCTTTCAGCGCCTTCGCACAGTCTTTGAGAACAGCTAGATTTTTTTCTTCACCTCTTTTATTCTTTTTTTGGGCAGGCTAGTCGGTATCAAGCGTCCGCTACACTAAGTGGCCCGATGTTTTTGTTTTCACTTGACAAGGACTTTAAAACTCAGCATGGAGCAGCTTTGTCTTTCTTCTCATCAACATCAATCAGATGCCGCCCATCAAGTCTATTGATGGACTTCACAATAGCATTTGGGCTACGTTCACACTGCAATTCGGTTCCATTGTTTTGTTTTTGCTTTGCTCTTGGTGGAATTTCTTTCATGTCATCATCATGTCATCATGCTTTTTCATAAAGCATACATTTGACGTAAAGCAAATGGTATCTATCTATCCACGGCGTGCCCGTCATTCCATCTGACGCATTCCGTTCACATGACGAGTCACATTGGTTTTTCTCACGTGAGATCAAAATTCCAAATTGGGCTTCTCGACTTGCAGTGTGAATGTCGACTTAAAGTCTTCATCATCACATGCCAAACATTCAACGTCAACATGACCGACTTAGCCCAGCCCTATGTGGGCTCACAGTGATTGAAAAACACACCAGCTATGAATTGGGAGCATCATTATCATTTTCGATCAGATTTTATTGTGTTGTGTGTTGACATGATGACGTACACTTCTTTGATTGGCGGCCGTTGACGGGATGTAACCTCATCAACGTAGCCGACGGGCACGCGCAGCTGAGCGTTTGCGTCGTCTAAACGTACACGTGGCCCCGTATGCTCGTGCGTGCCGTTCAGGTCTTGGAGGCATGGAAGAACCTTCTGGAAGCAGCCGAGGGCCGACGGGGCAAGCTGGCCGACACGGGCGACAAGTTCCGGTTCTTCAGCCTGGTGCGAGACCTCATGCTGTGGATGGACGACGTCATCCGACTCATCGAGGCGCAGGAGAAGCCGCGGTACGCTCGCACACTCACTTGCAGCTGAAACAATTCATTGAATAATTTGATGACAAAAAAAGCCGGCTGCTAACCTGAGTGCACAAGAGCCAACGCTACACGCAGCACCCACGTCACTCACCGACTATGGATGTGCCACAGTGTGAGCGTGAAACACGCAGGCGACCCCAAGCGGACAAAAATCAAACCTGCGTGCACATTGTTCTAGTAACAATGTTAGCCAGCCGCAGTCCTCTCCTCATGCGTGCACGTAACAAATATGGTTAAGTGTGGGCCCTTGCGGCTGGCGTAGTAACGCGTGCGGCGGTTGTGTAGTGACGTGTCGTCGGTGGAGCTTCTGATGAACAACCACCAGGGCATCAAGGCCGAGATCGACGCACGCAATGACAGCTTCACCACCTGCATCGAGCTGGGAAAATCTCTGCTGGCCAGGAAGCATTATGCCTCGGATGAGGTGTGTGCGTCCACATACACACGACTACCTAGCTGTCATTTGCCTGAATCCCTTGTTTCCAGTAGTTTAGGAGATTTAGGAGAAGTCTTAAATTGGCTTTAGTCCCAGTTGTGTAAACCTTTTTATCATTGTCTGCTAAAACAAAAAAAAAAAGCAACAAGCAACAACTTGAATTTACGTTTGTGTTACATTGCGTGTGCGTGCACGCGTCCTCAGATCAAAGAAAAGTTGCTGCAGTTGACGGACAAGCGGAAGGAGATGATTGACAAGTGGGAGGACCGCTGGGAGTGGCTGCGACTGGGTGAGGCCTTGCGCCTGATGGTGGCAAAGTGGCAAAACCGATGGCGGCAAAATGGCGCAACCGCCGCCACCTTGCCCCTGCCTTGTCGCGGGTGACTTCAGGGCCGCTTTGTTTTGTTGCTGACAGTGCTGGAGGTGCATCAATTCTCGCGGGATGCGGGTGTGGCCGAGGCCTGGCTTCTGGGCCAGGAGTCCTACTTGTCCAGCCGCGAGATGGGCCAGAGCGTGGACGACGTGGAGAAGCTCATCAAGAGGCACGAGGCCTTTGAGAAGTCGGCTGCCACCTGGGAGGAACGCTTTGCTGCCTTGGAAAGGTTGACCACGGTGAGACGCGTAGTTCTGGTCTTACCAGAAGAGGCCCAGCCTGCTCGCTCCGACTTGACGGTCAAGCTGATGCAAAACAAAAGGCAATAATTTCACCACCCAAGTGTTGAGCCTAACTCTAAGGCGAGCATGCCAAGCGAAACAAGCATTTGTGTTTCGCTCAGTGAAAGCCTTCAAGTCCAACAGTGCCAAACCTGTCAAGGAACAAGTGTGTGTCTGTCCTAATGTGTGCATGCCTGCGCTTTCAGATGGAATTATTGGAAGTGAGAAGAAGGCAAGAGGAGGAAGAGAGGAAGAAGCAGCCGGCGGCGACCGAGGCGACACCCGCCGCGCAGCAAAGGTGAGTGCCAGCGCGGTCATCTTTCTACATCGGCAGCTACGTTCACTTCATGTGTCCACGGCGCACATCTTCAGAGGGGTCCTCAGCAAACCATTCACCTCAAGGAAAAGCAAAATTTTCCAGCCACCACTGGGGCTGACAAAGATCCCATTTACTTCGACTTAGGTCTTTAAGGTTACAAACCTTTGGAGTGCAAAGGTTTTGTCGCGTGCTAACGTTTGCATGCTAACATTTCCAAATTTTGTCGACACACGTGTTGTTTTCTTGTGTATTCAGGGAGGGTGACGTGGCGAGTCAGAACGGGCCGAGTGGCGAGCCGGACTCCACCAGGGTTAGTTACCGCTCGCCCACCTACCAGCAATACTACAACACCCAAAAGCGGCACGCGCGCGGACACCCACCGTTGCAGTAGCAACACACATACAAACATACTACATGCCCCTGGGCGCACACCCTCTCTCCCTCTCTCCCTCCATCCCCTTCACATTGGGAATTTGTCACTTAATCAAGAGAAAAGCATTGAGAAAAAACAACCGGCAGTTCCATCCAAAAGCAAAGCGAGGGAAGCAAAGTCTGGAATAATCTGAAAATGGAGATTCGCCATGCCATCAAAGATGTGCTTGAAGACTAAAACGCTGTCATGAACGGCAAGCCAGCGAGTAAAATCGAGCAGGACGAGCTGAGCAATAAGAGGGCTCAAGGTGAGGATGCCCACAAGCCTCCCGTCTGCCAACGTTTTCTCTGCACCGAGTGCGACAAACAAGCTGGAGTGCTTTCATTTTTTTTTTCCTTTCTCGTTTCTTGTCTTTTGTGTTGACTTGCGTATATGCATGGTGCACATAAGGCGCAAGTTCACATTCTTTTCCTCCCTCATTTTTTTGGGCTTTTCTTTTTTCTTCCTTTCCTCTTTGACCCTCCCATCCCCATCCCCCAGCTTGAACCGCCCATCCTCCTGTCCACTCAGCTCTTAATGTCCTTGCTTCTTCTCTACGTGACCTTCTACAAACTCATCAACACGTGAGCGCAGCAGACATGGAAAGCGCTTTAGCTCCTCCTCAGATGTCGCTCAAGTAAAGTCGACATTCGCTCTTGTACGTCTGGGGCAGGGGTGGGCAAACCTTTTGACTTGCGGGTCGAATTGGGTTCTAAATTTTGACCGGGGGGCCGAACCAGGAGCAGATGGATGTAGTGTTTGTGTGAAGTAATATAAATGACATGCAAAGGTCATTGCATAAAAGGTTTTGGACTTTAGTAGGTAGTGAAGCATGGATATTCGAAAAAAAGCCTTTTGAAAACAGATGCATTTATTAACAGCATTAAAAAAACATTTCAACAAAAAACTACAGTGATTCTCATTAAATACGACACTGTTATTATGAATAACAGTTTCCATCACTTCAGCAGCTGCAGGTCAGATTTATGAAAGATGTTTATTTATCTTATGAGGCGAAATCACATAAAACGGCAAACATTCTGACCAAATACATCATCTTGAAGAATCAGTGAAAGAATACATCTAAATAAAGTAATAAAGAAATCAAAACGGTAACACGGTGACGGATATCTGAAAATCAGAGCAGAGCTTTAACTCACAAACACCTGGTGACAGAGGTGAGGAAACGGGAAACACTTCCTTAAAGTCGGCCTTAAAACCTTTAAAAGTTAAGATTAGTCGCAAACAGGTGGTGCATCAATGCCCTTGAGCATTCTGTATTGTTTGAAAATGAGAATGGTCGCTAGTTTCAATCCCTGCTATTTGTACAAATTATTTTCAAATTGCATTTTTTTTACAACAAACTAGAGAAACTCCCCTTCATTTTCAGTGGGAACAGTGATGTTGGTCTCCCTTTTTTTGCTAGTGCATCATGGTCTGGAGTCAAATTTGTTGTGGCAATTCTTAAGATAGAGCGTGTCCGTTAACCTAGATCTGTGACGGGGCTTTGTTGATGTTCACGTGGCTGAACGTCTGCTCACACACGCCAGTCGAGCCAAATTGTCCACTCTTTTTTAAACACTCGGCACTCAGTGTCCGCCTTTCTTTTCCTTGGGCCACTCATTTAAATGGAAGGATTCCAGGGGAAGGTTTGTGGGTGACTTTAGCGTAAAACTGTATCTGAAAGCTCAGCGCGCAAATTACGAGAATGCTGACGTCAGCCCACACTCGAAATTCGGCACTGATAGAAATAGAGCGCGGAGTGCGCCGGGTCTGTACTCCTGAGTACGTACACACACTTGTGAGTGTGCTCTGAGCTTTCTGACACGGCTTCCCGGAGTAAATGCGCGGGCGCCCGTTTCCCCATCTACTGGAGAAATGCAGTCATTGCAGGGAAAATGACCCAAAAATTGTTTAATCATACAATTTATTCAGGTTTGGCAGGCTGTATTAAACGGCCCCGTGGGCCGGATGTGGCCCGCGGGCCGTAGCTTGCCCATGTCTGGTCTGGGGTCTTCACGACAGTTGTGTCTTTTTGTTGTCATTTTCCCACATGTTTCTTTTTGTTGTCTTCTCATCTCATTTGAACCATTTCATTGTCTTAATTTGTGCATGTTTTGACACGTCACGTCTCCATTAACAAAGGCAATAAAAGGTCTCGAATGTCCCGACCCGAGCGCCGCCCTCCACTTTTTGTTTGTCCGTGTGTCACATGCCTCTTCATGGATGCGCGCAGGCGTTGAAAACACAAAAAAACGTTTCCAATGTCAAACATGACACTCTTCAATGAGAAGCTCCGCTGTACTGTTCTGTTTTCGGAACTAATGGGAGATTTAGATTTACAGCATCACATTTGGTAAATCGCATGAATGAAGTCAGAGTGCGCCGCTTGTCATATTTGGAAGCAGACGGACATCATTTCGTCACTAGGTTGTCGTGAGCATGAATTAATAATCATCAAGAAGCGTCCGTTTTCAGACCATGCGCTGTATTGGTCGCCAGCCAATGCCAGAGCACTTAGAGAGCCAGGCGAGTGTTGACGTGGTCACCGAATCGAGCCGCGCGGGCCAGTTGAGTGGCGTGGGCCAGTTGAGCTCGCCGCCGCTGCCAACTTGACTCGTTACGAGCGACCCTTCCGGAGCACCTCCAAGGTTCGCTTGGGAAAACCCGTCTGCGCGAGTTCCCGCTGGAGCCGGAAGCAGGATTGGTCTTCCGTCCCTCCCCGCTCGGCTCCGGCCCAGCGAAGCGCTTGCAAGGCGTGGTAATGAACCGACCGACCAGTCGTTTGGGATCGGCTTGCCGTGGGCGAGGTGTGGTTCCAAGCAATTGCACCCAAGTGGGACTTGATTGTTTGAGATGGTTTTACCGCCTTGCATGACGCGACCGCATGAGCCGCTCACACTCCTTCTCCTCCTTTGTCGTCTTCTTCAACAATTGAAACTCTTTCCTCGGCTGCCGGCGTTTGCCCCAAAAATCTGGCTACGCAGGGATTAGACCAGGGGTGCCCGAGTCTGGTCCTCGAGACCCCCCCCCATTGACCCAGCCTGTTTTGGGTGCAGCCTAACTGTGACATACCTGATTAAAATCATGAGGCTCGTCATCAAGCACTATCAGGTTGCACCCAAAACTGTCTGGACCGGATTTAGGCAGTCCTACTGTCGACTAAAAGAGATCTGGGTTGAAATTCAGAATTCAACCAGGACCACACCTGCATTCAAGTAATTCTGCACCGGGACCAAGACTAGACTACACCTTGAACGAACCACGATTTAACTCAAACGAGTGAATGATGGATGAATCCTTCTCAAAACCTGGATTCATCCCCGTGCTTTACCGGGATTTAACCCATACTGAATTTAACGATAAATAAACCTAGGTTATTAAAATAACGATGGGTGAATCCCAGCATTAACCATAAATGAAGCACAACGAAATCAGGATTAAACATGAACCAAAACAGGACTAGAATGACTCTTGATTGAGAGTGTAATCAGTCCAGCGGTAAAGCACAACGGGGCCAGGATGAAACATGGACTAAACCTGGATTAAACATTGCCTAAACATGGACTGTGCCAGGATGGGACATACCTAATCCTAAACTATTATCAGACAAGAAAATCTGAAAAATCAGTGTTGAATGATACTTAAATCTGACTGAATAAAACCCAGATTCATTCAGGAATTCATTCTAAATGGAGCAGGACTAACCCCGACCTGGATTTACCCTGGATTCAAGCAGGACTAAACCTAAACAAATCTGGTGGTCAAACAGAAAGGGCCCAGGAATCAAGGTTGCTAAGAGGCGGCCAGCCGGCCATTGTTTCACATACGCTCTTTCTTGATCTTTGGTGCCGATGTGTGGCGTGTCTCCACAGCAACGCTGTGATTGTGCTGTGCTCTGCATGCCGCCGCTCTTAATCCCTAAAACAAACCAATTATTCTAATCTTGCTCCTAATCATACGAGTAATAATAGTAATGATCCTCTGCGGGTGTGTGGGCCCTGACGCTGCTGCGGTATTTCCAGGAGGATGGCGAGGCGATGAACGGTGTGTCAGAGCCCAGCCCCGCCGGGTCCCCTGGGGCCACCCACAAAGGCAAAGCCGGCCAGCAGGCGGCCACGCTGCCCGTCAAGAGCCAACAGGAGGCGCTCTCGGCCAACTCGCAGATGGAGGGCTTCCTGCACCGCAAGCATGAATGGGAAGGCCACAACAAGAAAGCGTCCAGCAGGTACACCTTACTGTCACGCTAACATGCCACAGACAGGCTAACCAATCTGGCGTCAGTTTTGTGAAGAAATTACAAACCTTGAATCGAGACATATTGGAGCCCAAAAGCTTTTGCCACACCTACAGATGGACAGCACAAGAGAAGGTGTATGTTCATTACACTTAACAAAAAAGGCAAACATGCTTCGTTGTCATCTTCTACTGACCTCTGGTGGCCAAAGTGCACATGGCAGAAGAAGCAGGACAATAACCATGAAATGTGGACTACTGCATCCTGTCGTGGTGGTCACGGGGGTGATTGTGCCTGTGTCCCGTGCGGCAGGTCGTGGCACCACGTGTTCTGCGTGCTCAACCACCAGGAACTGGGCTTCTACAAGGACCAGAAGAGCGCCGCACAGGGCATCCCCTACCACGGCGAGATCCCCGTCGCACTCAAAGACGCCGCCTGCGAGGTGGCGCTTGGATACAAGAAGAAGAAACACGTCTTCAAGCTCAAGTCAGTCTATCGCCGCCGCCGTCACACCAACAAGCAACTTGCCTTTGCTTAAAGCTTACATATCACGTTTAGAAATTCTTCCGTTCTACGTTTTACTCATTAAGTTGTGGTCTATATAAAGTGAAACAGCAATGCTTTTATCTGAATTCCTCATTTTGATTGCATCACAGGTCCTTCCTTCTTTTATACTTCTGAGGTGCAGCTCAGAGCAAGCAGTTTTGGTGCGGTCTCTTTAAATGCAAATGACCCTAACCCCACACCCTCCAGGCCGCAAGATGTGCGACCCTTTCCGGTCGAGATATTTGTAGTTTTTTAGCCATGGTAGCGTTTACTTGCGCCACAAACCTTTTGATTGATTAAAAGATGTCAACTCAGATGACTTGTCCATACATACATAACACGAGACAAAATAAATCCCCTCACAATATTAATGAACACGTCTTGTAAACAAGCACTGCAGTCAAGCTAACCAGTAAGCTAATGCTATTGTTAGCGTGAAGATAACGAATGTATTTAACACATTGTGTTCCCCCATAATAATACAGCATCTTCGATGCAATTCATATGATACAACTACTCAAAATACACCAGGAAGTGAAAACAGTGCACAGCTCTAAAATCAGCAGAAAGACTGATGCTAATGCTATGAAAATGAGGGCATCATAGACACGCAATAATATGAAAGTGAAATACAGATCAATTTTGTGTCATTTCAAGTTTACGGCTTTACTGTGTGTCGTTTCCATAGATTGAAGGAACTGAACCACTAACAAAACTAAGTCTTTCGGCGAATCCTTCTTTATACTGACAAACGTTTTCTGAAACAGTCATCCTTGAACAAGCAGGACGTTGTCCACAGATGTGGGAACACTGCTTGAAAAATGATGGATGGATGGATATAGATGGATATGGATGAACGGACGGACAGATGGATGTCGGTGTCCTGTAATAATTGTGTCTTTGATCATTACAGAGTCACTGATGGCAACGAGTATCTCTTCCAAGCCAAAGATGATGTGAGTAACGACTCGTCCATTAATCTTCAGTTCTGATTGAATCAATTTTGTGCTCCGTAGGTGGTTTTGTATTGGATTGACAAGATTTAAGACAAGTGTTATTCCTGCTTTGATCATGCTACTGGATTAATCTCAGTTTAGTTCTGGGTAAATCCAATTTTGTCCAGATTGAATCCTGATTTTGTTCAGGTTTATTATCATTCAGTACTGCTTTACCCAGGTTTAATCCTGCGTTAACCCTAATTCTGTTACGGTTTACCCAAATCTTGTTCCAGTCTTGATGCAGTCTATCCTTACTACAGTTTTCGCCTTGCTCAACCCTAGTTAAATCCTCTTTCATTTTCATCCTGCTTGAGTTCAGGTAATGGTATAGTTCATTTTAATCCAGGTTTAGCTGTGGTGTGATCCTTGTTCAGTCCTTCCTTTCATTAAAGGTGCGGTCTAGTCCAATTTTGGTCCATGATTAATTCGGATTCAGTCTATGGTTAATTCATTTGTAGCTCAGGTTTAGTTCAAGTTTTAGACGACAAACACAAATGTTGCCCACGTAAATTCACGTCACAAAAGAAGTCCCATGAATGCTAATGCTAACGCTCATGTCGTTTGTGTGATATTTTTGCTGCGCAGGAGGAGATGAACTCGTGGATCTCCAGCATCTCAGCGGCCATTATGGGCGAGAAGGGCGAAGTGACTCCAAGCAGCCACAGCACGCCGGCGCCCGCCGCCACCCGTGCCCACACCATGCCGGCCTCGGCGGGTCGCACGGTCACCGTGCCCACCTCGGCTTCGGCCGAGGTGGCGGCGGCTGAGTCCAGCCCGGGCAAGCGCGACAAAGACAAAGAGAAACGCTTCAGTCTCTTCAGCAAGAAGAAATAAATACCAACAACTAAATCCTCATTCCCCCTTTCCTCTTCTTCCTCTTACTGTTCCCGTTGGTCCCTGTGGTGCCGATCGGCTCGTTCCCGGCGGCCTGTGGGCTGTTACTGTGTCAACCCAACTGTCTCGATTTTACGCCGCTCATAGTCGTAAAATGTCAACTATGACGAAGACGTCATGACGATAACCACTTTAGTCTCGTGTAACCTTTCCACTTTTAGCCGCCTGGATGCTCCCACGGATTCCTCTTGTTCCTCTTCCTCCCTCCCTTTCCTCTCGCCCTTCCTCTTTGTCTTCTTCCGATGCGAGCCACGCCCTCATGGGTCCCCTTGGAGCCCATGTTGTCCACTCTGTGCCTAACGACAATCCTCCCCGGCTCAGAGCTGTACGTAGTCCTGCTTCAAACTAGTTTTTGGTTTGTTTGTTTGTTTGTTTGTTTGTTTGTTTGTTTGCTTAGTTTTGGTTTCATACTGGTCCCGTCCAAGTTTAGTTCTGGTTGGACCCAGGTTTAATCCTGGTGCAAACCCTATTTTGGTTCAGTCTGGGTTGTACAGAACTATGTTTTAATCTGATTTGGTCCAAGTCTAGTTAACCACAGATTGGACCATTGTTTGGGCCAAATGGGATCCAGATTTGGTCATTGGACTGGTCTTTAATCCTAGGTTTGCTCCATTTCTGGTTTAGTCCAAGTTTGCTCCTGGTTTATCTGAGATTTAATCATTGGTAGATGAAATTTAATCCAGGTTTGGTCTAGTCCGGGTTTAAAATTTGTACAGTGAATTCAATCCAGATTTAGTCCTTGTTTCTACCAATTTTGGGTCTGATTGGGACCACTTGTGGCTTGATGACAGCTTGTTGAAGGTTTTTGAGTGGTCCCGTTCTGTCGTGGTTTCATGGTGATCCTGTTGGGCCGCGACTAGTTTTGCTTGGTTTATGAGACGTATGTACAAGTTGTGTATAAGAAAAACAACAATCAACCTATTCTCCATGTTACAAATGTGTGTACTCTACAGAATTTAGTTCACGTTTAAACCTCATTTGGTCCCAATTTAACCCAGATTCAATTCAATTCTGCTTTAATCCCAGTTCGGTCTCCAATCCTGGTTTTGTCCTTGTTGAATCCAGATCTGATTCTGTCCAGATATAATCCTGGTCCAGGTTTTAATTTTACCTGCTGAATATGTACAAGTTGTGTATAAGAAATACTAATCTGCCGTAGTCTCGCCTCTACTAATCTGCTTGATGGACTGAAACTTTGTCAGTGAAGGAAGAGTAAAACTGAAAAGGATTTTGATCTTCCTGACGTGTGCTGGCCTTTCAAAACTTTTGTCTTCTTCTCATCACATTTAGAAACACTAAAGTCGCTTGGCGCTTTTTGATGGTTGCTTGCGTTTTTTTTGGTTCTCATTTCCTTTTCTCTCTCTTCCAATGAACTGCTGACCAGAACAAGTACCTATTCTGCCTGGTAACAAAGCAGCCAATGAGAGGCAGCCTGGCTTTTGGGTGCGCTCCTTCCCCACATCTGACTGGCACTTTTTTCCTATCCCTCCCAATCTTTTCAGCGTGTAGTGTGTATGCGCGCCGTGCCGTGGTCACCGTAAACGTAGTAACCAGCACCGATGCGTCGTTAGTTTGTCCCACACCATCGATAATGCCACGGCCGTGTGTTGAGCGGTTGTGGGGGGTCACTGCTAGTTAGATGAGCACCGCCATATTCCCCCCTTCCTCCCCTCTCCTGCACTCTCTTTCTCTCTCTCTTTCGCTCTCCCTCTCTCTGTTACATAAATGCAAAAAGCCATTAAAATGCTTTTAAATCAAAAGCACACTTTGTGTTTCTTGCAACGTCCTGTCCGTCTCTTAAAGGTCAACAATTTGAACGTTCAATAATCCAGCTGGGGCAAGTCAGAGGTTGCGGGTTCGATCCACAGCCATTGCAACCATGTAAAAGTGTTCTTGAGCAAGGAACTGAACCACCAGGTGCTCGTGATGCTGCGACGTCAGTAGTCGAATGAGGTAACTGTGTAAATGAAGTGCTTTGAGTACGGAACGTAGAAAAGCACAATATGCGGTGAGTCTCCGTTCTGTGTTCAAAAGGACCATAAATATCAAATCGGCATACATAGAAATGCGGAAATGATCATGCAAGAGTGACAGCAACCAGCTCGTTTCCTAACCCACATCCACTATAAAAAAGAAAAAAAGGAGAGAATAATTCACATGGTAAGAATTTAATTTTTGGGAGGAAACACAAGATGACAAGAATCACGTGATTGTATTTTTACATATAGGCTACAAGCCTTAAAAACACTTTTGTTTTTCAAGTCTTCATTGGGCAACAATGATTGTATTTTTAATGCAAAACAGCCAGAAGTTATTTATTTTTTTAATTTGGGAAAACAAGTCCAATAGTCTAAAAGTTATTTAGTTAGTGAGGGGGGGCCTAATACAACCAGAATAAAAGTATCCCTCTAACAGGTTGTTACCGGCAGTGTCAACCGATTCCATATCCCAAATTGGATTGTCGTGTTTTATTTTATTTTAATCAGTAATCCTTCTCCGAGAATGTGTCAAATTTTGATAGTCGACTTTTTTCCCCACGATTTCAAACGCAAAGCGATCACGTGACAGAGGAAAACAAAGACGAGTTCCACGGAGGAAGTTTGAAGGCTCACGCTGCTTCGATAGTGGATCACCAGGTCTCCCCGCAACCTGTCGTTGACACGTACAGCACCTGAATGTAAGTCAAGCTTATTTTCCATGTAACAAATTTCTCGGTATTCAGAAGCTTCAGGGACTCGCTGTCGGTCAGAGTTAGAGTTTTGCTGGACGGTAGTGAGTCGTGACAGCAGAATAAACCATCTCGGATGCTCGCGAGAGCAACTACTCGCTCGCACAACTAGCTAGCTAGCTAGCTAGTTCACCGGCGTCAGGCGATGAAAGCGCGTGAAGGTTCTGCGATGGCATCGAATTCGCTGGTGCAGAGGATCGCGAGGCAGGCGCTTGCCACCTTCTGTAAGCCGCTTCACGTCTTCCCCGACAAGCACCAGCAGCTGCTTGACCTCATGAGCCAGGCGCGAGCCGCCGACCTCCACCTGCAGCCGCCGGCCGTCGACTCACCCCCTCCAAGCGGCGCCCCCCCGGTCACCTACATGCACATCTGCGAGACAGAGCACTTCAGCATGGGCGTATTCCTGCTGAAGAGCGGCGCCTGCATTCCCCTGCACGACCACCCGGGCATGCACGGCGCGCTCAAAGTCTTGTATGGAAAGCTGCGCGTCAGCTGCTTCGACAGGCTGGACAGTCAGTCAGCTTGCGCCCACTTGCGGCCCTCCTCCAGGCCGCAGGTGGGCGCCGTGCGGCGCTCGGTGCTGCGATCCAGCGCCGAGTACACGGACGTTAGTGAGGCTTGCCTGCTTGCGCCCGACCGTGACAACCTGCACCAGATCAACGCCGTGGAGGGACCCGCCGCTTTCTTGGATGTCCTGGCGCCACCCTACGACCCGGACGACGGACGTGACTGTCACTACTTCCAGGTGCTCCAGGGGCCCAAGCTGCATGAGCGCGAGGTCTGGCTGATGGAGATCGCGCAGCCTTTGTCATTCTGGTGCGGGACCGAACCCTACCCGGGCCCCGAGGTGCGCCTCTGACATCCCGTCAAAGCCACCATGTTTCGCCTCCTGGCAGTGATTGTGACCAAAGACATTCTGATTGCTCAGCGTCTGATTGACAACTTGAATGTATAGAATGAGGTTGCCCGAGCATTTATTGAGTCAACTGGTGCATATGTTACACAAGTGAAAGGTCAGAGACTGAAATACATTTGTTAATCAAGGCTGCAGTATATAGTGAATGAATGGATTATTCGCAAATGTACCTGGTGACAATTGAGTCGTTGTTTAATGGAACGCAAATCTTCATAGTCAACGGGCTCTACTTGTCTAGCGCCTTTCGACCTTTTCTGTTCCAAGAGCTTCACACCTATTCCTCATTCACCTGTTAACGAAGACAAGCCATCAGGAGTGACTGGGGCAAGGCCGTCTTGGTCAAGGGCACTTCCACAACATTCGAGCCGCTTGACAGAACTGTGAAGTTTGCCTCAAACATTTCAATGTGAAAGCTGGTCAAGAATTGAATGTAAGAAATGAGCAATGAATTGTCATTACTAATAAATGCAATTGGACACTGCACATATTGAGTTTTTTTTTTTTTTTTGTCGATACGAGGTGGTCAATTAACCATTAAAGCCCACGTATCACTGTAATAAATTCTACTGTTTTACTCATTCAGTTGTCTATATAAAGCGCAACAGCGATGCTTTTGTCTGAATTCCTCATTTTGATAGCATGACAGGTCCCTCTTTTCTACTTGTTCTGGGTTGCAGTTCAGAGCAAGCCGTTTAGGTGCGGTCTTTTTAAATGCAAATGAGATACCGTATGTTTCGGACTATAAGTCGCAGTTTTTTTTCCTAGTTTGGCCGGGGGTGCGACTTATAATCAGGGGTGACTTAAATGTTAAATTAACACATTATTACTTGATTATTAACACATTACTTACTAGTCGTTTAACACTTCACATGTAATTCTCACTTTAAACTGCATGAGGGCGCTCTAGACCTTTAGAATAATTGGAACTGCAACGGACGATAAATCTGAATCCATCCACTGACTTCCGGAGTCAGCGGAGTTGTTTATAAGTGACACAGAGGACGAAGATTTGGATGGATTTAATGATTTGGAGTGACACGGATGGTTTGATAAAATTGTTATTTATGTTATAGTTATTTGAATAACGGTTAATATGTTACGTCAGACACGTTCTCAGTTCCTTGTTTGTGTTTATGTAACTATATATACTGTATACTGCCTGCTGTTGCCTATTCATGTCTGTTCTTGGTGTTGGATTTTGTGAAATAAAGTTCCCCGAAACAGCGATTTGTACTCCGGTGCGACTTATATATATGCTCTTTTTCTTATTTATTATGCATTTTATGGCTGGTGCAACTTGTACTTCAAAGCGACTTATAGTCCGGAAAATACGTGCCTTCCCAGTTGACATATTTGTAGTTTTTTAGCCGAAGTAGCGTTTACTTGCGCTATAAACTTTTTGATTAATTAAAAGATGTCAACGGCAGAAGACTTGTCCATGCATACATGACACGTAACAAAATAAATCCCCTCACAATATTTATGAACACGTCTTGTAAACAAGCACTCCAGTCAAGCTACGAAGTAAGCTAATACTAGTGCTAGCAAGAAACTATCGAATGCATTTAACACAGTATTGTGTTCCCCAAGAATAAAACAGCACCTTCGATGCAATTCATCTTATACAACTACTCAAATACACCCATAAGAAGAGAAAATATAAAGCGCACAGCTCCAAAATAAAAAGAATGACGCTAATGCAATGAAAACGAGTGCCTTGACACGCAATATTATTGAAGTGAAATACAGTTTATTTTTGTGTCATCGCAAGCTTACTGCTTTGCTTTGTCCGTTGTTTCCATAGCTTGAAGGAACTGAACCATCAACGAAACAAAGTCTTTCAGCGAATCACTCTATACTGACAAAAGATTTCTGAAACACTCCTTGAACATGCAGGACTTTGCCCACAGATGTGGGAACACTGCCTGAAAATTTAAATTTGACCAGGCACTTCTTTGAGGTTCTGATGTTGGGGGATGGCGCAATGATTTGTGTAGAATGATGCATCCAACAACGGAACATATTGATCTCTTCACTTCGGCATCCTTGAGTTGTTTGGACTACAAAACTCTTTCAGAGTAATAAAGATGGTGGATTTGCAAAACCGTTTGTCAACACCCATTACCTTGTTTGGTTTGTCCCGCCTGACCGGATGTGATGTAATAGACAAAACTACGTAATAGAAAACGGAGCAATCTATACGGAGTAAAAATAGCCCCCAAACAGATCATAAAATTATCTCTGCAAGACCTGGAGGGATAGATTACACTTTTCTACACTCCTGGAGACTCCAAATACACAAGAGATTATTTTAAAATCAAAATAAGTAGATTTTCCATTAGATGTTGTAGTATATTTTTACTCTGGTATCATGCAATGTATATTTCACTTCTAAGCCTAAGTGTGACCAGGTCACGTTCGTGTGGGATTTTATGGGGCCTGGTCCAGGAAGGCAGACTTCCTGGCACCAGGATGTATAGATACAGCGGTTGGCCATCTGTGTAGCATCAGCAAGGCAGGCCGGCGGTTCAGAGGTCATCCAGCAGCCCTCGTGTGCGTGCGCTCGAGTGAGGTGGGGGCGCGTGGTATAAGATTCGAGGGCGGGAAGACTTGGGGGGACTTGACACTTTTGGCTAGAGAGATACACTTCAATTCTGACATCGGTTGAATAAAATCTTTTCCCAATCAGCCGTGTGTCACTGAAGTTTTCCTTCCCCGAGCCAGCCATCTTTCCACCGCTTGCTTTTGAAGACCAGCTGACCACCGAAGCGAATTCACCACATTTTTGGCGTCACGAACAGTTCTCGTGTTCTCAAGGGAGCCCTCGTCCGCCTGGGTGTGAGCATCTAGCGTCCGGCCGGCAGGCTGAGATTAAGGTGAGAAGCTTTCACTCACAGTTATCGCGGTATGCTCGTGCCTAGTGTGTGTGGGGGAGGAGGGTTAGTTCTAAGGGGGATAGTTAATGGATCTTGTGTGGCCGTGGCTGTCTGGGGGGGATTTGTCTCCCCTAGTCAAATGTCATCAAAATATAAATTTTGAAAGGGGGGAGTGGCCCCTAAATGTAAATGACAAAATACAATGAAAATAGAAAAAAGAAAATACTAATAAAAATGGAACAATAACATGAAACTTAATGGGGAACGTGCACAGTCTGGTGTGAATGAAGGAAGAAGAAAAATAGGAAAGTCCCATAAAACGTGGACTTAGTTTGGATACAGGTCCCAATTAGAGGGTGTAGAATAGATCTTTATTTGTCGTTGTACATGTGACAATGACAAATAAAGATCTATTCTATTCTATAAATTTTAGCCTGCGTGAATGGATAAGGGTGAGAAAGCACCAGTTTGGCTACAAATCCTATTGAAAGGATGCAGATTTTAGCTTGTGTGAATGGATAAGGGTGAAGAACACCAGTTTGGCTACAGATCCTAATGAAAGGATGTAGATTTTAGCTTGTGTGAATGGATAGGGGTGAAGAACACCAGTTTGGCTATGGATCCTAATAAGAGGATGTAAATTTTAGCTTATGTGAATCGTTAGGGGTGCAAAAGGCACCAGTTTGGATACAGACTTAGCTGGGGTGAATGATTAGGGGTGCATGGTAAGCACCTGTTTGGATACAGGTCCTTGTTACGGACGTAGATTTTAGCCGGGTGAATGAAAGATGGAGAGAAATCGGCCAGGATTTGAGAGCCAAAAGAGAGAGAGAAAAGCACGCAATCCACGTTATGTTTGGGCACTGCTCGGATTAGGGGTGCATGTGGGTCACAAGGCCTCCCGGCGGACAGCTGCCGCGTTAGCCTTTTTAGTCTAAACTACCGGGGTGGGCTGGTGCGTTGCGGTTGTACCCAATGTCGACACGGTCCGATCCCGATTGTCGAGACGCACTGTGGTAGCATGCACGTCTGTCAAAAATCTGATAAATTTTTACAGCCAGCAGCAGACCGCAATTGGCAGATAGGAGAAGTGCGCAGCCTTGGAGAAATGGAAAACGTGGCAGGAGAGGCCTCGGAGGGTTTAATATTGGTATGCCATGTAAGAAAAGTAATTTATGTGTGCACACTGAAGTTAAAAATCTGCAGTATAAGGGGGAAATACAAAGCGCTTTTAGAAATAGTATGGGGTACGAAACAAAGACAAGTAAGACGTGCAAAGGGCGTGTTTGTGGTCCGTCTGAGCATGTGTGTGCACCAGGGCTGTGGACTCGGCTCGGACTCGGGGACTCGGACTCGGTCATTTTTGCCGGACTCGGACTCGGTGCTGATTTTGACCGAGTCCACCGAGTCCGACAATAAAAAAAAGAGGCAAGCCGCAGCCAGAGAGTGTCAGGTTACAGTCAGCGCGGTAGGAGTTGGAAGAAGCAGTAAAAACTCCACCAAACTCGTCGTAATGACCCGTGATATATGTTATATCCTTACTATTTTCCAGGTTCTTAGATAGCAAGAATAGGTCGGACAACGACGTGAATGATAACTGCTTTATTCCTTACTCACAGTGCGTTCACAGGGCGTACCAGAACAACACAGAATGCCCATCCCACTTCCGGGGTTTTTCTACTACGGAATTTGAGCTAGCCCAAAATACACAACATCTCTTCCCCTCTTACAATGAACGTGCTATATGCATGAACAACATAGTCTTATGCACCTATAACTTGACATCTTCAAGATCTATCAATAACTACCATTAAACAATTATCATATATAGTCCAGACAATTATGACAATAATATTCCCATGAAACCTTAACTTTGGGTGAGGGTGGACTACCTCGAATTATACCGAATCAGAGGCGTAGCCAAGCCGGGGCGAGCCGGGGCGGCGCCCCGGTTAGGACTCCCTGCGCCCCGGTTGAAAAAAATCGAGCTTTTTCGATTCCTCATTTTCATGCCGTTTTTTTCTTTCGGTCTTGCGCGAATGTGCTTGCGCTATTCTATGTGCGCGATGTTATCCATTCACCGTTTGCCTCCCGGACCCGGATGTTGTTTTAGCGATCAGCGAACGGCGTGGGTGATGTTCGATTTTTTTTTCCTGTGGGCGTGCGCCCCTACTGGAAACATTCCTGGCTACGCCTCTGTACCGAATTATAGCGAAAAACCGATGTCGTACGGCGTCAACACTATGTTGTTTTCAATAAAAACATGAAGAACTCACGTTTGCGTCAGTCAATTTTAATTTTTATAAAGGATTATTCTCATTTGATGTCTTTAAATTCATCCGCGTTCTGCCATTGAAGCGGGGTGCATTCAAAGACCAGTCGTACAGACGGAAACGTTTTGTGATCAAATCTTTCATAACGAGAATGATTTGAGTGAATTGATTTGAATGAATAATTGAGAAGAAATTTCAGTTCTGAAGGTTCCTTTTGTCCCAAGCAAAGTGACAGATGATGGGGAAGGGGGATAAAAATTGTAAAATCAATTCACTCAAATCATTCTCGTTATGAAAGATTTGATCACAAAACGTGTGTGGCTTTTTCTTAAATGAACACGTTTGACATTGCTATCGTGTCAGCTTTTAATTATATTGCGCTGTCATGTTAAAGCAAATTAATAAATGCAACAATATTAATTTGCTTTGAAAATACCTGAGTAATAAAATAAAATGGATGGATGGATGGATGAATGATGATCACAATTAAGTATAAAGTCTCCTTTGTAATATATACTCCTTGTAGCCTGTACCCAAAAAGAGGAGTTTCTTTGCATCGAGGTTTATGCAAAGAGCTCACGTAATTATATTGTTGCGTTTTGGTGAAGTGAATGAGTGTTCCGTCTGTACGACTGGTCTTTGAATGCACCCCGCTTCAATGGCAGAACGCGGATGAATTTAAAGACATCAAATGAGAATAATCCTTTATAAAAATTAAAATTGACTGACGCAAACGTGAGTTCTTCATGTTTTTATTGAAAACAACATAGTGCTGACGCCGTACGACATGGGTTTTTCGCTTTCCAAATAAGGGGTCGTCACTAATTATTTGTGTTTAGATAAATGTCTGAGCTATAATGGTGTAATTAATGATTAAAACTTGAAAGTATCTGTTTATTGTATTCGTTTATATGTTTAATAAAGACAAAGCCATCACAAAACTGTTGTAATTATTTAGATTTTGATCTAAATTAGCCTTGAATAAAGACTAAGCAGTCACATGAATTAACAGAAAAAATGGACAGCCGGACTCGGACTCGGACTCAGACCCGGACTCGGACTCATGGTCAAGAGGCCGGACTCGGACTCGGACTCGGTGCAAAAATCCGCCCGAGTCCACAGCCCTAGTTTGCACGCACGCTGTGTGTGTGCGCGCGTGTGTGTGTGCGAGGAGGAAGAAAGTAGAAATGGAGAATGTTCGAGCAGGGAGGGGGGACTGATGACAGTGCCCGCGCTCACTCCAAGGCGGGTGGCCGTGGGACGGGGGTCCGAACTTTGCACGTGGTGTGGGCCGGTGGAATTTATTGCGCGGGCCTGGTCAGCCCGTGACGTCGACATTGATACGCCGGGCCCCCCCTCGTTTGTTCGGACTACCCGCCCCAGGGGCTGCGCGCTGAATTCATAGGGTGGGGTTGTGTTCCCCCGGGAAAGGTCAAAGTTGAGTAGAACTAAGACAAAATGATGGGGATCCACATGCTGATGAGCAAAGAATGCATGAACAACATTGGATGTGCACTACTGCAAAGGTGGTTAACAGTTTGCCAACAGGTGGAAAAGGAGCATGCTTGCACTAACCATTACAATACTAAAAGATGTGTAGCTGAGTGTCTTAAGAAGAAAGTTAGGCCGTGGCAACAATACCGTAATTTTCGGACTATAAGTCGCACCGGAGTATAAGTCGCACCAGCCATAAAATGCCCAGAAATGTGAAAAAAACCATATATAAGTCGCTCCGGAGTATAAGTCGCATTTTGGGGGGCAATTTATTCGACAAAATCCAACACCAAGAACAGACATGAACGAGCAACAACAGACTAAACGATACGGTATGCTAACGTGACAAACACAAACGAGGAGCTGAGAACGGGCCTGACGTAACATTCAGTTATTTAAAAAAAAACTATTACATAAATAACACGTTTATAAAACCATCTGTGTCACTCCAATTCATTAAATCCATCGATCGTCCTTTGTCAACAATGCCGTGTGCCGCGCCGCAGTTCAAATTATTCCACAGGCCCATACAACGATATATAAACTATATTTTAAATAACTATCACATAAACAACAATATTATCAAACCATTTGTGTCACTCCAAATCATTAAATCCATCGATCAAATTTCTCGTCCTTTATGTCATCCTGGTGACAGAGGACATGTCCAGAGGATATGGCGCTTTAAAGTGTTAATTACTTTATTTGATTTTTTCTCTCTATTTTTCATGTTTTGAATATCCATCCATCCATCCATCTTCTTCCGCTTATCCGGGGTCGGGTCGCGGGGGCAGCAGCTTCAGGAGGGACTCCCAGACTTCCCTCTCCCCAGCCACTTCATCTAGCTCATCCCGGGGGATCCCAAGGCGTTCCCAGGCCAGCCGAGAGACATAGTCTCTCCAGCGCGTCCTGGGTCGTCCCCGGGGTCTCCTACCGGTGGGACATGCCCGGAACACCTCCCCAGGGAGGCGTCCAGGAGGCATCCTGATGAGATGCCCGAGCCACCTCATCTGGCTCCTCTCAACGTGGAGGAGTAGCGACTCTACTCCGAGTCTCTCCCGGATGACCGAACTTCTCACCCTATCTCTAAGGGAGAGCCCGGACATCCTGCGGAGAAAACTCATTTCGGCCGCTTGTATCCGGGATCTCGTTCTTTCGGTCACGACCCATAGCTCGTGACCATAGGTGAGGGTAGGAGCGTAAATCGACCGGTAAATTGAGAGCTTTGCCTTTTGGCTCAGCTCTCTCTTTACCACGACGGACCGGTACAGAGTCCGCATTACTGCCGACGCTGCACCGATCCGCCTGTCGATCTCGCGCTCCATCCTCCCCTCACTCGTGAACAAGACCCCAAGATACTTAAACTCCTCCACTTGGGGCAGGATCTCATCCCCGATCCGGAGAGGGCATTCCACCCTTTTCCGATCGAGGACCATGGACTCGGATTTGGAGGTGCTGACCCTCATCCCGACCGCTTCACACTCGGCTGCGAACCGCTCCAGTGAGAGCTGGAGATCACGGCCTGAAGAAGCCAACAGCACAACGTCGTCTGCAAAAAGCAGAGACGCGATGCTGAGGTCCCCAAACCGGACACCCTCAACGCCTCGGCTGCACCTAGAAATTCTGTCCATAAAAATTATGAACAGAATCGGTGACAAAGGGCAGCCTTGGCGGAGTCCAACCCTCACTGGGAACGAATCCGACTTACTGCCGGAAATGCGGACCAAACTCTGGCATCGGTGATACAGGGACCGAACCGCCCTTATCAGCTGGCTCGGTACCCCGTACTCCCGAAGCACCCCCCACAGAACCTCCCGAGGGACACGGTCGAACGCCTTCTCCAAGTCCACAAAACACATGTGGACTGGTTGGGCGAACTCCCATGCACCCTCGAGGATCCTGTTGAGGGTGAAGAGCTGGTCCACTGTTCCACGGCCAGGACGAAAGCCACACTGTTCCTCCTGAATCCGAGGTTCGACCTCCCGACGGACCCTCCTCTCCAGCACCCCTGAATAGACCTTACCAGGGAGGCTGAGGAGTGTAATTCCCCTGTAATTGGAACACACCCTCCGGTCCCCCTTCTTAAAGAGGGGAACCACCACCCCAGTCTGCCAATCCAGAGGCACTGTCCCCGATGTCCACGCGATGCTGTAGAGACGTGTCAGCCATGACAGCCCCACAACATCCAGAGCCCTTAAGAAATCCGGGCGGATCTCATCCACCCCCGGGGCCTTGCCACCGAGGAGTTTTTTAACTACCTCAGTGACTTCAACCCCAGAGATTGGAGAGTCCGCCTCAGAGTCCCCAGGCCCTGCTTCCACAATGGAAGGCGTGTCGGTGGAATTGAGGAGGTCTTCGAAGTATTCTCCCCACCGACACACGACGTCCCGAGTCGAGGTCAGCAGCACGCCATCTCCACTGTAAACAGTGTTGACGTTGCACTGCTTCCCCCTCCTGAGACGCCGGATGGTGGACCAGAATTTCCTCGAAGCCGTCCGGAAGTCATTCTCCATGGCCTCGCCAAACTCCTCCCACGCCCGGGTTTTTGCCTCAGCAACCGCCGAAGCCGCGTTCCGCTTGGCCATCCGGTACCTGTCAGCTGCCTCCGGAGTCCCGCAGGCCAAAACGGCCCTATAGGACTCCTTCTTCAGCTTGACGGCATCCCTTACCGCCGGTGTCCACCAGCGGGTTCGGGGATTGCCGCCACGACAGGCACCAATGACCTTACGGCCACAGCTCCGGTCGGCCGCCTCAACAATGGAGGCGCGGAACAAGGTCCACTCGGACTCAATGTCCCCCGCCTCCCCCGGGACGTGGGAAAAGCTCTGCCGGAGGTGGGAGTTGAAGCTCTTCCTGACAGGGGATTCCGCCAGACGTTCCCAGCAGACCCTCACAGAACGTTTGGGTCTGCCAGGTCGGACCGGCATCTTCCCCCACCATCGGAGCCAACCCACCACCAGGTGGTGATCAGTTGACAGCTCCGCCCCTCTCTTCGCCCGAGTGTCCAAAACATGCGGCCGCAAATCCGATGACACGACTACAAAGTCGATCATCGAACTGCGGCCTAGGGTGTCCTGGTGCCAAGTGCACACATGGACACCCTTATGTTTGAACATGGTGTTCATTATAGAAAATCCGTGTCGAGCACAGAAGTCCAATAATAGAACACCGCTCGGCTTCAGATCGGGGGGGGCCGTTCCTCCCAATCACGCCCTTCCAGGTCTCACTGTCATTGCCCACGTGAGCATTGAAGTCACCCAGTAGAACGATGGAGTCCCCAGAAGGAGCGCCCTCCAGCACTTCCTCCAGGGACCCCAAAAAGGGTGGGTACTCTGAGCTGCCGTTTGGTGCATAGACACAAACAACAGTCAGGACCCGTCCCCCCACCCGAAGGCGGAGGGAGGCTACCCTCTCGTTCACCGGGGTGAACCCCAATGTGCAGGCGCCCAGCCGGGGGGCAATAAGTATACCCACACCTGCTCGACGCCTCTCACCGTGGGCAACTCCAGAGTGGAAGAGAGTCCAGCCCCTCTCGAGAGGGCTTGTACCGGAACCCAAACTGTGCGTGGAGGCAAGTCCGACTATATCTAGTCGGAACTTTTCTGCCTCCCACACCAGCTCGGGCTCCTTTCCAGCCAGAGAGGTGACATTCCATGTCCCAAGAGCCAGCTTCTGCAGCCGGGGATCAGACCGCCAAGGTCCCTGCCTTTGGCCGCCGCCCAGCTTGCAATGCACCCGACCCCTTTGGCCCCTCCCACAGGTGGTGAGCCCATGGGAAGGGAGACCCACGTTTCCTTTTCGGGCTGAGCCCGGCCGGGCCCCATGGGCGAAGGCCCGGCCACCAGACGCTCGCCTTCGAGCCCCGCCTCCAGGCCTGGCTCCAGAGGGGGGCCCTGGTGACCCGCGTCCGTACGAGGGAAAACGTGATCCATTAATTTTTTTCATCATAAGGGGCTGATGAGCCGTGCTTTGTCTGGCCCCTCACCTAGGACCCGTTTGCCATGGGTGACCCTACCAGGGGCATGAAGCCCCAGACAACATGGCTCCTAGGATCATAGGGGCATGCAAACCCCTCCACCACGATAAGGTGATGACTCACGGAGGGATGTTTTGAATATGTTCAAGATAAAGATAGTGATAGTATAGAAGTGATAGTATAGAAGTGATCAACTATACTAAAAATAACATGTGAAGTGGTCAACTATACTTGTAAGTGATATGTTAATGATCAAGTAAAAATTTGTGAAAAAAAACATATATAAGTCGCTCCTGAGTATAAGTCGCCCCCCCACCCAAACTATGAAAAAACCCGCGACTTATATTCCGAAAATTACGGTAATTTATGGCAGGAAGCCACAAATACGGCCTGAGGCAAGGGAGCTTTGCGACGCTAGATAGAGGAAGGAGGTGAAGAAATGGGGGTCCACTCATAAATAATAATAAATAAACTCATAATAAACACTGTCAGGAGCGGCAAGCGCCCCACTAGGCCATCTGGAAACTATTAGGTGAAATAGGAAAATAAATCTGTAGGGAAATAGCTCAATAGTCAAATAGATGTAGAAATGGACACGTTAAAGAAATTAAACCAGTTAAGAGTTGATCACAACAAATAAAATGAGAAGGAAGGAGTATTTGTTGGTTGGGATTAAATTAGGGGTTAAAGTAGGCCAATACTTTGTGATCAACAATGCGTTACATAAAAAAAATAAAAGAGTGGAGGAGATTTCAATGAGGACATATTGGGAGTAATCTGTTGGTCCTTTTTTAATACCCTTTAAATGGTTTCCTGGTGTAGATTGGTTAGCAACACAAGAGATTTAGAGGTTCAAAAGAAAGAGATTTAAAAGAAAATAACATTTTTGATTCGGACAATTGCAGGCTAACAGGAGCATGAGAAAGAACAACAGCCGAGAAGCGGCATCCGTTGGAGTTTAGGAGATTAGAAATTCAGAACACAAAATTCAAAGTCATATTTTTGAGCAAGCATGACACAGACAATAACGTTTGAGAGGTCAAGACATAAATCAGGGCTACATTTGGAACGCAGATGCTCGATAAGTTAATTTTGAATACTGATACTGAAGACACAACCTACATCTCATTAAATTACATTACATTTTTACACAAGAGTTGGAAACTGTATCCAAAATTGAAGGCTTGAAGTGGGAAAGACAGAAGGATGAGTTATCTAAGTGAGGTATGGAACGAGGGGAGCTTGGAGTCCCCCTGGGGGGATGTGGTATGCACATGGAGCAAGGAGTGGTCTCGATGAAAGAAAAACGCAGGATGGAAATGTCAATAGGAGGAAGACTATGATTGGAAAGTTGACAGAAGGATTGTTGGGGGAAAAGCGGTTCCAACTCAATTAATTAGAAGAAGGAAAGGATTAGAATCGAAAATAAGAAAACAGACAAAATGTATCTCAAAAACAGGATGAGTTTGCAGGACTTACAATATACAAACTAGATCAATATTACTAGGAGAATTTGGAATTTGATAAACAAACGTTACGAGGGCATTAATGGCAGCTAAATTTGGAGATAAGCTTACAAATTTGGTGTCCCAGTCTCTCCCTCCCAGTGCCCGTCAGTGGCCCTGAAACTTGATCCCAAGACTCCACCTGCAGCCGAGGACGACGAGAAAACGGTGCCTGGCTTTGAGGCACCTTTGATCTTTTGCAAGAATAAAGAAGGACTGTGTTTGTGCTTGGGGGGAGCACAGCTCTCCGGAGGACGACGACATCCTCGGAGATGAGTACAGACATTGAGAATTGGAAGAACTCACAATGCTGAAAATGGACTCATTTGGAAAGTGGACTCATTCGAGAGTGATGGATGGGTTGGCTCTGAGGCAACAACAAAAGAACAACAATTTAAGACAATGAGGTGCTGCGGAAGACACATGAAGTGTCCAGCAACTGAACCGCACTTCTTGCTGAGGCGTTGCCAAAGTTGGTGGAGCTTGGGTCAAAGTGGATGGAAGCTTGCTTGGGCACTGAGTTTGACATTACTGAGGAGTTTTGATAAAAACGGAATAATGTGTAGCGTTACTGAGAAAAGGCATCGTAACCAGGGGATTAATAGATTTGGATAAAACAGAGGGGCTAAAACGCTAGGAAGCAAGAGTGGGATCAGATATTTTGGCACGTCAGGCTTAAGAAGTAGAAATTTAGGCATGTAAAATTTAGAATTTGGGATAGGACATTTGGACCCAATTGAATTTAGTCAAGAGGAATCTAGGTTGCTCAATGCACTTACACAATACAATAGAAGTTAATTACACCTCAGTGGAAGTTACGTGGTAAGAGAGCTGCGTATGTTTGAAGGAGTAACGACCATAGGAACTTTTGACCTTTACACAATTAAGTCACACAAGGCGATAGTTAACAAGATGATGAATGCGATAGGGCTCAAATAACGACTGCACCGACATCAACAGACCTGAGTGAGGGATTATGCGAAAAAGTCAGCTATAGGTTTAACAATAGCAAATAATTTCAAAAGCATTTCTAAGATTGGCATGTGAGGATACTAGGAGGACGTAGATTTTCGAAAGTTTGATAAGGGCAGACTCCATTGTCAAAGCTAGGATTAGAGCGAGTGTGAATGAGGACATTTTGGCATTTTAACAGGGATTGGCATTAGGGGAAATTGAGGATAGTAAATCTGTACAGCAATGACGTACATTACATTAAAAGCTGCTCATTCGATGAGGAGGAATTGGCGCTCCTTGTGTGGAGCTGCACTTTTGCAGAGGAAGGCAGGACGGCGTGAGAGAATGGATGAAAGAAGTTGTGATAGGCGATGACGTAAAGAATCAAGGAGAGGTGCTGGATGATGTGTCAAAGGCAGGAATTGTTTCCCAATCAAAAAAAAAGGGGGAGAGAGACTCGACAAGATGGGCAATGAAGAGAACCAAACAGAAAAACAAATTTGAGGTGGACAGCAGGTAAAAGGGGGGAGCAACTTGATGAAGTAAAAAGCCAGAGGGAGTGGTCTGACTCGTCTTTCCTAAATTTTTTATTAGGATCATTGATTAGGATTAATTTTTTTTAGGAGCCATCTGATGTGGCTGATGCTCCCCCATAACACAGGCCCCACCGTTAGCCTCTCAGGTAGACATATACTACGATTTTGCGAAGAATTTGATTGATGATTTATATGGGAAAAACTTTAATCGACGATGTTGCAAAAGATTTAATTGATGAGAATGGCCAAACGAGAAGGGTTACTTGTAGGATTCAATGTTTGCCTGCTCACTTACATACTAAAGTTGCTTGTTGTGGGATGAGAGCTAATTGATGAGGGCAAATGAGTTAGTGCCTGTGTGTCGGTGAGTGTGTAAGGGTGTGCGTGTGATCGTCTATACCTGTGTGTGCGTAATATGATTGGCCGAAGTAGTTTGAAGTTGGGGTGATGTGATCACAATTGAGGATAAAATCCCTCTCACCTGAAAGTATATTACAGATTGGAATATCTAAGACTTGTAAGTGATGGGTTCTAACCGTAACCATGGTTCGATAATTAACCAGAGGCACCATCGACGGCAAAATGATTCGATTTCAGTGACAAGACAGGACTAGCATCAAACATCAAGACAATGGACAATATGACGTGTGACGGCTCTGGACTCACCCGACAGAGTGACGGACTATGGGGACGGCGACCAAATGTTTGACACTTGAGCTTGCTTGCGACAAGAGCGCGCTTTGCTCTGTTTTTGTGCGTCACTTGATTATATTGCAGCATCAGCCGCCAGCCAAGGAGCAGGTTATGGGTTGTTTGTGTAACTTGTATTCATTTTTGCAGGTTGTCGATTGCAGTCTTGGAGACTTTTGTGTTGAATTTATGAGAATACGTTAACCCTTGCCCTTTTTGTTTTGATGATGGATTTTTTGATGGAATGGTTTTCAGGACAGAATCAATGGGCTCCAGTTTTCAATTTGTGTCTGTTGTTATTTTAATACTTGATGTCTGTGTATTTTTTGTTAGTGCAAGTGTCCACTGTCAGCAGGGCTGTAAGCTCAGCGACAGGAGTGCGATGATTTTTGTTTGTGTTGCCAAGTGTGTTGTGGACAGTCAATTTTCAGGAACTTGGGAGTGACGATCCTGGGGCCTGGACGAGAGCTGGAGGATCACCAGGTCTGGCTACAATGAGTATGATAATGTGTCGGGACACTTTGCTGGTTCCTTTTAATTCTGAGAGACACGTTGGGTGGATGTGTCAAAGGGGGGAGTGAGTGAATAGAAATAAGTAAGTAGAATTCAATTTGTAAATTGTGAGATTCAATGTTTTTTCAAATTCACTTGTTTTTGAGGCTTTAACAGGACATGCCAGAATTCAACATGCAGTGATGGAAGGAGCAGAAGAAGCATCGCGAAAGGGAGGGAGTTAATGGGAGACAACAACCTGGAATGGATGCAAAGCGTGGTAACAATATAGCGACAGTAAGGTTTGAGGTGTTTCAAAGAAAAAGCACGAAAGCCGACAAATCATACAGCTGATAGGGAGTAGACAGCTGCACAATAAAGAACAAATGTTTGGAAGGTCATTCAATGTAGGAGAAAACTGGACATGGAACAAGAAATAGGGAAAATTTCCGCACAAGCGAATGCATTGAAGCTGCTATTAAAGGGTAAACGTTTAATAACAGATCTTAGGCTGATTAATTTGCATAACGAACATTGAAAGGAATTGAGCGGTTGAACCATTTTGGGAGGATTGCAGGAGCGTTATTTCAAAATTGACGACTGATTTGAACAGTTAGGTGACTCGGACATGAGACAAAGATAAATGGACAAATCAAGAGAACGACAATGACGTGATTGGTACCAATTTGGAATTACTGAGCAAATTTTAAATTGAAGATAAAATTTGGAGCTGAAATATAGTATTTGGACTGGAAAAGAGTGATTTAAGTGACATGATTGACGGGACTTCAATGGGATTACAGTGGGATCGAGAAAGTGACATCTGCAGTAGGAAAGGCTAACATGAACAGGTAGAATTTAAATTGTAACCGGGAATCTAGCAAAACTGACAGCACGATGAGAAATAAGGGGGATAATTCATACCTCATGAGGGTTAGTGTTGGTTGTTTGTTTGTTTGTTTGTTTGTTTGTTTGTTTGTTTGTTTGTTTGTTTGTTTCAGGGACCACGTGGGCCTCTGGAACAGAGGGGTAAATGTCGGGAACCCTCGGAGGTTCCAATAAGCACTTCGATGAGACGATTGACACAGTTTTTTCCCCTTTGCCCTTTCATCGCCAAAGGTGTAGCTGCAAGGACTAGCAACACTGGAGCACGAGCTATTGGGTTGTGTTGCCCCGGCAGCGGTGGCCGACGGGGACAAGGAAGGATGTCCGGCTCACGCTGCTGCCTTTGCCATTATGGCTCAACATTTTTGCACTGTTAACGTCACTTGATGCAGGCAGTGGCTGTTGCTCATTGTAGGTAGCCTGGCCACTGACTTGCAAGGGAATCAATGGCCATTGCGGTCGGCAGGAGGACATTGAATGGACAGCCGGCCCGGGACAGCGCCGTCCCGTGCTACTCACCACTGATGGCTCAGTCGACTGAATTTCACATCTGCACGCGCTTGTACAAACCGGATTCGGTTGAAGTTGGGAAATTGTGTAAAATGTAAATAAAACCAAAATACAATGATTTGAAAATCCTTTTCAACCTATATTCAATTGAATACACTACAAAGACAACATATTTAATGCTCAAACTCATAAACTTTATTTAATTTTTCAAATAATTAAATTAGAATTTCATGGCTGCAACACGTGCAGTAGAAGTTGGGAAAGGGCATGTTTACCACTTCGTTACATCACCTTTCCTTTTAATAACACTCAAACGTTTTGGAAGAGAGGAGACTAATTCTCTTGGCTTCTCATGTGGACTTCTTTCCCATTCTTGCTTGATGAACCGCTTCAGTTGTTCAACAGTCCGGGGTCTTCCCTGTCGTATTTTACGCTTCATAATGCGCCACACATTTTCAATGGGACACAGGTCTGGACTGCAAGCGGGCCAGGGGAGAACCTGGACTCTTTTACTTCGAAGCCACGCTGTTGTAACCTGTGCAGAATGTGGCTTGGCATTATCTTGCTGAATTAAGCAGCGGCGTCCATGAAAAAGACGTCGCTTGGACGGCACCAAATCTGTATGTACTTTTCAGCATTTATGGGATGTGTCGTTTCTTTGCGTTTCTGTTGTTGGAGCTCTGCTACCTATTGTGGAATGTGATGTGTGTGCCGGGGCTCCGTTGACCTGGCTGACGCCAGGTGGGGGGGAGTCCCTGGGGGGGCGTAGGATGGACCTCCCTCTTTTTCCTCGTCATTAGATTGGCGAGGTTTTTTCTCGAAGGCGGTCCGGCAACCTTTTGGGGCTTCTAACGGGCCACAGCAAAGTTTTTATCTCCAAATTGACAGCGTTGTTAATGTAGTACCAAAGGGGGGTGTGCGGACGGCGTCAATTGGTTAACAGGGTTGGGGGATTCAATCTTGGTTAAGTGTGGTTCCTGAGAGGCCTCAGAGTGCTGCCAAGGAGTAATTTGGTATTAAATTAGGATGAGCTTTCCTAGTTAATGTAACCTTAAGTAGCATGCCTTGAGCGTGATTTAGGATGAGACAAATAGGTCCAAATTGAAGACGAAAACCACAAAATGGTTGGGGGAAGATTTTTGAATGTTTACCGATGTAATTTCTTGTCGGACTGTTGTTGAGACACTTCGAGTGTCTCGAAGGGGGGAACATGTAGTATATTTTTATTCTGGTATCATGCAATGTATATTTCACTTCTAAGCCTAAGTGTGACCAGGTCACGCTCGTGTGGGATTTTATGGGGCCTGATCCAAGAAGGCAGACTTCCTGGCACCAGGATGTATAGATACAGCGGTTGGCCATCTGTGTAGAATCAGCAAGGCAGGCTGGCGGGTCAGAGGTCATCCAGCAGCCCTCGTGTGCGTGCGCTCGAGTGAGGTGGGGGCATAAGATTCAAGGGTGGGATGACTTGGGGGGACTTGACACTTTTGGCTAGAGAGAGACACTTCAAATCTGACATTGGTTGAATAAAATCTTTTCCCAATCAGCCGTGTGTCACTGACGTTTTCCTTCCCCGAGCCAGCCACCTTTCCACCGCTTGCTTTTGAAGACCAGCTGACCACTAAAGGGAATTCACCACAATGTCTACAAGACGCACACGAAGAAGTAGCGAGTGGCAGATTTTATTTTGTTTGGAGCTCAAAGTATTAAGCATGTACACAAATAAAAGCGTACACTGTACTTGTGAGAAAGAAAGTGTTTCATTGAGAGTCAGTAGAAAAAGATGAGAAAACCCCAAAATAGCATTTTCTTAGTAATTCAAAAACATTCTAGCTTATGTGTGACGCTGCTACCGGACCGCGCCCCACAAGGGACATCGCTCATCCAGACTCCTTCTTCGATTTTGATCTTCTCGACCACACCACCGTACCCGATTTGCCAAATCTGACAGTCTGTCCAAAGCTGAGTGCGGTTCCACTAGGACGATTCCGAAAGCGTCCGCTCGGAAGCCTTTTTGCGTGATCGGGGAGTCGAGAAGGATGGAAGGTTGTGGACGCGTGCAGTCAGTCGCGTTCATAATCCCCGCTCATTCACGACTCCCGGATCACAAGATGTTTGCATTATGTATACAATTTCAAAAATATGGAATTGTCGAGATCGGGCTTGTGTCTCAATCCATGAAGATGTTTTGTTCTGATGCGGTTTAATTGTCGACTCCCTGAGTTGTCTCCGCATTCTTCCTCAAGATCATCAAGGGGGGCCGCGTGGCATACTCCCTGAAATGCGGACGCCCTCTGTCTGCCTCCTGGTGCGGGTGACGTCAGCGGGCTGTGCCCTTCCTGTCTTTGGCCCTCAGGTGGACGTTGACGTGCCGCCGCCGCTCGTCGCTGCGCGCAAACTTCCTCCCGCAGGTGTCGCAGGAGAAGGGCTTCTCGCCGGTGTGCGTGCGGACGTGCGTGGTCAGGTGGTCGCTGCGGCCGAAGGCGCGCATGCAGATGCGGCACTGGAAGGGCTTGTGGCCCGTGTGGATGCGCAGGTGGCGGCTCAGCTCGTCCGAGCGCGAGAAGCGCCGCTCACAGGCCTCGGCCGGACACGCGTACGGCCGCTGGTGCACGGGCGTCTTGCTGGGCCGGCACGGGTACTTGCGCGGGCGCAGGATGGGCCTGTAGGGGGGCGAGCGCCACATAACTGCATGCGCTCAAATTGGCTTTCCCCCCAAAAATGCCCCCATTTCATAAGGAGGAAAATTAACGCTCTCATGGTGTCCATGTGCACGGCAATAACGTAACGTGAGCAATGAAATTGACCTCTAAATGGCCTCGGGCACACTGTATAAATAAATTCTTATTTCACTATTTTGCAATATTCATCAGAAAAGGTGTGTTTAGACTAGTGAGGCGACGTAGAAGGTACAAGGAGGAACAAGGTTGCCTTAAGAAATGTTGGTGCCACACAATTTGGAGCACAGCTTATTTACATATCAACTGCCAAAGACAACTTAGGTTGGCTTTTTGAACCACTCAAAGAGCTTGAAACAAGTGCTGGCATTTCTCCTTGTAAACCCAATTAAAGGACATTAAAATCATTTAAAAAGGAAAAAAAGAATCCAAATTAGGTTAAAAAATAGGAGGTCCTTGAGTTGGACCGGAATTTTCTGTCAGTACCTGAGCGGGAGGTTGTGGTGGGCCGGCAAGGCGGCAGCGCACAGCTGGCCCTCGGTGGCGGAGGAAGTCATCATCGGTGGCGGCGGCAGTGTGGGCGGTGGGGTGCCCAGAGTGAAATTCCGGATTGTGTTGAGTGGTGTGAGCGGAGGGGCCACACGGAGGGAGTCCAAGGCGTACGCCGCCACTGACTTCCGGTCCGGGAAGGTGGCCTGTGGGCCGTAGACTCCCCCCACACCGTAGTCAGCCACCAGCGGGGCTTTTGGCGCCGAGTTATAGGCTGGCGCCATGTGATAGGTCACCGCGCTGCAGGTGGGTACGGCCAGGTAACCCTCATCGGAGGAATCCTGGTACACGTCACTGCTGCACGTGTACGACGAGGGCGGGTGGAGGTGCGCGTGCGTACAAGGAGGCGCGTACATGTGGCTGATGTCAGGTTGGCTGTGCGCCATGACGTCCGACGCTACAGGTGAGGTGACCTCCGTTCTGACCACGGCCACTGCAGCAGTCCACGCTCGTCCTCCGTCCACGCCCAACTGCACGGGGTGCACGCGAATAGTTGGTCCGTAGTGCACAAATGGACGATCACCTGGATGCGTGACAGACAGACAGACAGACAAGTTGTCAAGCGACAGACATGGACTTTTGTCGCCAAAAGCTTACCGGCTTCATCGTCTTGCACGTTCCTTTGCGCTTCTTGTCTTTTTCTCTCTTCGGGTGTGACAGGAAAGGTGAGCACGCGCTCTACAGAGCCCATTAAGGCGCTCATCGTGACGACACATGAAAAAAGCCATGCATGCACACTTGCGAAATCCTGCGTGGGTGGCTTTTAAATTGAATCAGTGACGTCATTGACCATTTGTGGACACACTGGCCTTGGCGCCAGCGCGCACTCTCAAAACAATGTGCAGCATCGTCGCAACGGCCAGAAACAGCAATTTATGACATTACGAGCGATGACCCATTTTGCATCAATCTGCCCATCCGATCCAGCCCATCACATCTCTTGCCGAATGCGTCGTGGACAAGACACTTTAATCAAATGAAATGAGAATTTGTCTCATGATTTAAAAAGAGAAATACTTTTTGCTTTTCAGTTGAAAATATAGGCTGTTTTGTCTGTCATCAAGTATAGGATTTCATGTAATTAGTCAGAACCTGAGGAATTTGACTTGCACGTTTTGACCTCAAAAACAAGCCATCAGGCTCCGCCTGTCACCTGTGGTACTTGACTTTGCTTTTTTTATGGCGTGGCAGCAACGCTTGCGCTGGAAAGGCCCAAACGAAGGAGAGGCCTATTTTCAGGCCGTAGGTGACAATGCAAATGCCCTGCGGGGCACATTGAAGAAGACAACAGCGGGTTGCGGGTGGGTACCCCGATCCCCGCCCCCAAGCCCGCTTGCGTGCGCTCGCCATTAAGCAGAAGCGCTGGCGACTCTCTTTCACATGCGCCTCAGCTGAACATGCATGCGCAGCCTGCGCTCGCGGCCTTTTCAACGCCCACGCCTCCAAAAATGTTGCAGCATGGCCATTGTGGCTGTGTGGCGCGCCGCCCACCCGCTGCCAGATGGGGGCTTGGTCACCACACAAACGCACAAGCATGCACGCACGCACACACACGCACGCACACACGCACGCGTACACACACACAAACACACATTCTTGGAGCTCAAAGCCTCCCACACGTACGTGCACCGTTTCTCTTTATGCCTGTGAGATGCACTATTGGTGCAAACACACACGGAGAGCTCCATGGGGACGATACCCCGCTTCCACCCTTCGCCCACGCGCCTGGGGAAGAGGTGGGGGTGTTTGGTTTTGTGTTTGGTGGCCGGAGCGTCAGCCGGGGGTCCGGCAGCTAGCGAACCGCAGCGTGCCGATTAATCATCTGTCATCGACGCTTGTAGTGAATATGGATCTTTGTCTGGCCCCAAGCCGCTCTCGACTGCAAATGCGGCAGGTCAAGGAAAGGGCCGGCAGACCTTCTGCCTCTCACGTTTGCTACGCAGCACCTGACCCTTGGGGCGACGCATCGCGGCTGGCGGCTGCTCAGCTTCGATGAGGCCCGAACGCCATCGCAGGCGCCAACCGACATTTGCGAGCTCAAGTTTGAATAGTCGTCCGAATGAACGTATTCATTCATCCGGACAGCCTGTTGTGGTCATTTGGTGCTGTTCCGCTTGCCTGTACTGTTTCCAGTGAGTGCTTACAGGATATACATTTTTTGTCCGATCAGATTTCAGTTGCTGCGTGTTGCCATGTCACTCTAATCTGCCCTGGGCCTTCCCAATCAGTTCCGCTGTCGCATGAAACTTTATTATAGGGCTGCAACTAATGTGCATTTGGATAACCAACTAGTCTATTCTTTTTTTCAATTAAATGATGAATCATATATGTATATTATGTGTGTGCATATATATAATCTAACACGGATGGCCTTTTCCAGATGTTCTCGGTGGGCTCAACTCATTGAAAAGATTCCCTTTCCTCTTCGCCGTACAAACAAATGTTTCAATTGTCGACTCAAATGTCAAACATGGCGCGGCCCGTTCGTTTCCCTGGAAGGACTGCAATCACATCCATTTGTTAGACTGACCTTCCATTTTCAGTAAAACATGAACACACTTGTGTGACTTTGCGTGTTTGATCCACCTTTTTAAATTCAAATAGGAACTTGATTGATGAGCTCCATCCAGCACAATTCAACTCAGATCTGCCGCTCAAAATGTTCTTGTTGCTCTCATCTCACTGATGATTCAACGTTGCAAACCAATCAATCCTTCAACATGTTAGTGATGAGAAATTTGTTTCCGATGATCAAGTTATTTGGAACTCCATAGTGATTGAATAGGAAGTTTGAATTAAAATTTTCATCTCCATTTGTCACTTTTCAACTTGGTCGTGCTGCTAAAAACGTTTTTGTTAGTCCCGTTTCCAAAAAGAACTCAGTGTGTGATGATTTGTTTGCAAGGATGAGTCAACTCGAGGGATGTAAAGCAAAGGAGAGCTTCCGCAAAAGCTTTTCATTTCAGTTCACGACCTTCAATTTGGAGGAGATAGCTGCATTCAAATCCTAAAGGACCGTCCGTCCCATACTCCACTTGTAATGTTTCCATCGGGTTTCAGCATGACCCAAAACATGCCACTCACCTCAGCAGCGCTCCGTTTCCTCTTCTCGTTCTCCTTCTTGGTGGGGTGGTCTCGGGGATCTCACAACCCGACGGCTCGGCGGCAGAAGCACAAAGAGAGCGGCCGGGACGTCCGGATGAGGAACACCGAGAAGCAGGAGGTTGAGGGAGGCCCCGGCGCAAAGTTGCTGGTCATCGTCACCCGGGTTCGAGTGGGCTGTGGCCACAAAGAGCCCAGAAGAAGAGGAGGAGGAGGAGGAGGAGGAGGAGGGGCATCGGGACCAACAATACGATTGTTCCATGCTCACGTTGAAAATTGTTAATTTGGAGTTTCTTCATCCCATTGCTCACGCAAGTCCATTTATTAGCTACTCCATGGCCATTCGTGACCTTATAGCTTAGATCGAGGGCTGCATGAACTATGTACATGATCTATTCATTCATCAACTGTTTTTCAATTCTTTGACAAATGGGAGTTTTTCCTTCTTTTTTCAACACATTTTTTATTTTCCATCCCTCAAGGACTGGTTACTATTTCAAATGGGCAATTCAGCAAATGCACCAACTGAAATTGATTCTGATGACCTTGTTCGTTTGGTCGGGAACATGGGTCCAAAAATTGGCCAGAATGTTCATTGTAGTTTTGTAAAGTAAAAGCTGATGTTTGGACACGCCCTACTTGAATTCAACACAAATCCCCGGCCTGCTTTCATACCGCTGAAATTGCACAATATGTACTGTTGCGAGGCCAAAACTCTGAGGTTTTAAAAGATTCAAGATTCAAGAGTTTTTATTCGCCATGTTTGAGCGTGCCAAACAAGGAATTTGACTTCGGTAAATCACAGCCTCTGTTCAACGTTTAGGTGACTAACAACACTCAGGACATGTGAAAAATGGCAAATATTCTCAAACATCCCCTGATCTTAAACTCCCAAGAGGGCAAGGAAAAACTCAAAACTCCAGCTAGGGGAAATGAGAAACCTTGAGAAGAGACCACAGATGGGAGGGTCCCTCTTCCAGGATGACCAGGCTGCAATGGATGCAGAGAGGACACATAGTACAAACAGTGTAGACAATTCAAAAAAGGTGTGGAGAGCGGGATGTTATTGCACAGTAATGACTCTGAGACTCTAAGAGTGGTGTGAGTTCATCAGAGCAACAGCCTGGGGGAAGAAGCTGTCTCTGTGTCTGCTGGTTTTGGCGTACAGAGCTCTATAACGCCGTCCGGAGGGGAGTAGTTCAAACAGACTACAACCTGGGTGAGAAGGGTCTGTAGAGATGTTACTTGCACGTTTCCTGGTCCTGGACAGGTACAAGTCTCGGATAGATGGGAGGTTGATTCCAATTATTCAAAATAGTCAACAAGGCCTCAAAACAATTGAAACCATTATCAAGTCATTGATTAATTTCATAATCAATTAGTTGTGGTTGAATTGAATGTTCCACCGCTAAATAGCATGATTAGTAGTCCAAACTGTGTCCCTCTGCCTAGCCGTCGATCCAGAGGTGAGTAGAGTAGTCAAGATTGTACTCCACTAAGACTATAGTCTTACTTTAGAAAAGTAGGACTCAAGTCAAATTAAAAAGTTGTCCTCCAAATTATTACCTGAGGACAAGTAAATGCATATTCCAGAGATGGGGACTCGAGTCACTGTGACTTGGACTCGAGTCGACTCGAGTCGCTGTTTTGATGACTTGTGACTTGACTTGACAAAAAATGAAAAAACTTGAGACTCGACTTGGACTTGGAAGTTAAATACTCGGGACTTGACTTGACTTGAGACACGATGACTTGAATGACTTCAGTGTTATTTAGTTTATGTTTTCAGTTTGAAAATAAAATTAATAATACATTTAAAAAAATAATATCGATAACACGGTAGGAGCGCAGGCTGAGAATGGCGTTGTCATGATTGGATCACTACCCTGTCAATCAATCAGTCGTGCCCTCTCTACCTACCGAACGTATTTATTGGAGAATCACGCCCCTTTATATCAGACATGCGCAAACATGTCAGCGGAAGCGGTACCGCGAGTCGACACCTTCGGCTATCGCAATTACTTTTATGACGGCAAAAGACGGACAGCACAGTGCGAGATCCATCCATCCATTTTCTGAACCGCTTAGTCCCCACGGGGGTCGCGGGAGTGCTGGAGCCTATCCCAGCCGTCATCGGGCAGTAGGCGGGGGACACCCTGAACCGGTTGCCAGCCAATCGCAGGGCACACAGAGACAAACAACCATTTGCACTCGCACTCACACCTAGGGACAATTTGGAGTCTTCAATCGGCCTACCAAGCATGTTTTTGGGATGTGGGAGGAAACCGGAGTGCCCGGAGAAAACCCACGCGGGCCCGGGGAGAACATGCAAACTCCACACAGCGAGGGCCGGAGGTGGAATCGAACCCGCACCCTCCTATCTGTGAGGCGGACGTGCTACCCAGTGCGCCACCGAGCCGCCAGCACAGTGCGAGATATGCAACAAAAACATTTCGGACAGCCAGACGGCAACTTAAAACTTTGTCCGTCATCTGAAGAGCCATTCTGCCAAGTAAGTGCTTTTCATTTATCTAAATAGGTGTGTGTATATATAGCTTTAATGCAATGAATATGATGATGAAACTGAATTAAGTAAATATGACTTAATATGGAGCAAGTTAATAAATAAAAACTACAGTTAACTTGACTTAGACTTGACTTGACCTATTTAAGGACTTGACTTGGACTTGACTTGACCTATTTAAGGACTTGACTTGACTTGCCCAAGAAAAAAATGACTTGGGACTTGAAGGCTAAGACTTGAGACTTACTTGAGACTTGCACGTGTGACTTGGTCCCATCTCTGGCATATTCCGCAAGAGAGAAAAAAACGAATCAAGTAGGCTACTGAGGAACTTTGGATGTTTGGATGAAAAAGAATGCATCTATGGCGAAGGCATTTCAAAATGCTGCTGCAGCTGCCGATTGTCATGTCAAACGTCAGGAAAAGTGTGTGTGTGTGTGTGTGCGTGTGTGCGTGCGTGCGTGACCAGACGTCCTCTTATTCCAAGACATGTCCTACTTTTAAGCCCTAAAAAAATGTCCGGGGGGAATTTCTAAATCGTCCAGGATTTTACTGGACTGCCTCAAACATTATACAGTAACATTGTCAATCGTCAGCTCCGTCCCATTTCTCTCAATTCCAGGTTTTTCTGTATGGTTCACAAATAAGTCACGCCCTTCTCTTCAAATCTAGTCACTACGCTACAAAGTAGGGTGGGCCGGCCAGTCTACACCAAGCGTTTACAAGCAATGCCGAAACGAAAATGCACGTACATGGAGGAGTTGAATAAAATAATTGCCGTGCTTTCGCCAGGGTCGTGATCCTTATGAAGTGAGGGCTTGACATGCAAGGCAGGCCCTTACGTGTCTGTGGCAAATAAAGGTGCCAACGCACCCTGCAAGAGAAGGACTGAAGAGGAGCCCTTTTTTTTCTTCAAATGATGCACCGGTGGCCGTATTTCTAACATCCATCCATCCATTTTCTATACGGCTTGTCCCCACAGGGGTCGCGGGCGTGCTGGAGCCTATCCCAGCAGTCATCGGGCAGTAGGCGGGGGACACCCTGAACCGGTTGCCAGCCAATCGCAAGGCACACAGAGACGAACAACCATTTGCATTCGCTCTCACACCTAGGGGCAATTTGGAGTGCTCAATCGGCCTACCAAGGATGTTTTTGGGATGTGGGAGGAAACCGGAGTGCCCGGAGAAAACCCGCGCAGGCACGGGGAGAACATGCAAACTCCTCACAGGGAGGGCCGGAGGTGGAATCGAAATCGCACCCTCCAAACTGTGAGGCGGTGTGCGACACCGTGCTACCTGACTGTATTTCTTTTGTCTTTTTTTACTTAGTGTACCACTATAAAACTCGAAAATGTCAGTGCACACATTTGTTTTTGTTAGTGTAAATATGTTTTGTTGTTGTATATGTCATATACGGTAGTATATGGAATGTGGGTTGCGCCTGCGCGCATAGCAGGGTTATTATGGGGAGCCTGGGGGAAGTTCATGTTGGCTGCACGGCCTGTGGAAAGGGAGTCGGGAAGTGGACGTTTGATGCCAATAAAAACAAGCGTGTTGCTCAAAGGTAGTTTGTCTCTATAAACGTTTTATTTACATCAGGGGTGGGCAAACGTTTTGACTTGCGGGCCGAATTGGGTTCTAAATTTTGACCGGGGGGCCGAACCAGGAGCAGATGGATGTAGTGTTTGTGTGAAGTAATATAAATGACATGTAAAGGTCATTGCATAAAAGGTTTTTACTTTTAGAAGATACTAAAGCATGGATATTAAAAAAAGCTTTTTGAAAACAATTGCATTTATTAACAGCATTACAAAAATATTTCACCAAAAAACTACTATCAGTGATTCTTATTAAATACGACACTGTTATGATGGATAACATTTTCCATCACTTCAGCGCCTGCAGGTCAGATTTATGAAATATGTTTATCCAATGAGGCGAAATCACATCCAACGGCAAACATTCTGACCAAATACATCATCTTGAAGAATCAGTGAAAGAATACATCTAAATAAAGTAATAAAGAAATCAATAGTATTGATTACTGGGGTGCGCATTATACATGGGTACAATTTTTTTCTTTTTCTTTTTTTTTTTGAAGAAAATCATGGTACAACAATTTTTGAAGAAAATCTTGTCACGGATGGTTCTTTACAACGTCACTTTCCTCTCTTTTCATTTTAACCTAACTGATCGCGGTGGTGCCTTTCTGGGCAGTTGGAGAAATCAACGCCAACAAAAAAAATACATCCAGCCTAGTTAAGAAAACACCAGAAAGATCACCATGACAATTGTGAATAATAAATAAATAATTATTATATATATTATTATTATAATAATAAATAATTGTGATAAATAACTGGAACATCACTCAAATATTGGTGATCCCGTTGAGAGTCTCACATATTTCTTCGCTATCGAGTTTGCTACTGCATGCGCAGTGATACTGACCGGCAGAATAACATCCGGTTGTTCCCAAAGATGATCTTTTTTCTGAAATAATTTTACGTTTACGGACTTAAGTAACCCGGCCGGGTCATACCAAAGACTATAAAAATGGGACCCATTGCCTCCCTGCTTGGCACTCAGCATTAAGGGTTGGAATTGGGGGGTTAGATCACCAAATGATTCCCGAGCGCGGCGCCGCTGCTGCTCACTGCTCCCCTCTCCCCCAGGGGATGGATCAAAATCACACGGGGATGGGTCAAATGCAGAGGACAAATTTCACCACACCCAGATGCGTGTGTGACGATCATTGGGACTTTAAAAAAAAAAGGAAAAAAAAAAAAAAAAAGTCAAAATTTGGGTGCGTATTATACATGGGTACAGGCTTTTTTCCAGCATCGACATGCCATTTTTAGGGTGCGTATTATACATGGGGGCGCATTATACATGGAAAAAAACGGTACTATGTTTTCAGAATTTGCTGCGGGCCAATAAAAACTGGACCGCGGGCCGCAGTTGGCCCGCGGGCCGTAGTTTGGACACCCCTGATTTACATGGTGTCGGAAGTAAAAGTGGACCATGGCAAAGTTCAACCCGCCGAGCAACTTTTCCTTTGACAAACCGGGAGAATGGCCGGATTGGAAGCAGCGTTTTGTAAGATTCAGAACTGCGACCAAATTGGACAAGGAAGATGGCGCTGTGCAGGTTAGCAGCATGATCTATGCAATGGGAATCGAGGTGGAGAATATCTACTGTTCGTTTGTGTTTGCAGAAGATGAAGAGGATTTTTCAATTGTTCTAGCAAAGTTCGACGACAACTTTGTCCCGTGGCGGAATGTAATACATGAACGGGCATGCTTCCATCAGCGTGTACAAAGAGTGGGTGAGAAAGCTGAGACTTTTATTCGTGACCGGATCGTAGTAGGAATCCTCGATAAGGAAGTCTCCCATAAATTGCAGTTGACCAAGGACTTGACACTAGCGCTGCCGCTGACCATAGAGACGGTCAGGCAGGCGGAAGAAGTCGCTTCACATGTCAGCATGACACATCCCCCTATGTGTCATGCTGTCATGTTTTGTGGGTTGTTGTTGTCTTGTCCTGTTCGTCGTATTGTCACTTCCTGTTTTGTTTTGGTAACTCTCCTCTCGTTTCAGTTCGTGGGTCCTTCCTCTGTGCGTCAGTCTACTTGTATTCCCTGATCCCAATTGTGTGCACCTGAGTCCTTGGTCCTAATTGTCTGCACCTGTGTCCTCACCCTTCTGTGTGTATTTAGCCAGCGTCTTCCCCTTGTCTTGTGCCAGTGCGTCTTGTCCCGTCTTGAGCACCAGCGATCGCGTGAGTTACAGATACCCCTTTAGAGAACCTACTTTAGAAGATACCTTTTTGTCAAGCCTAAGCTCTGTGTTTTTCAGTTTTGTTTTTTGCCATCGTGTTTTCCCTCTTTGTGAGGCGCTTTTGGTTTTTTGCTGCCCAGCTAAAAAGTCGACATGTAACTCCTGCAACAAGGTTGGCCAAGGTTTGTAGGAACAAGAAAACAGTGAGTGAAGTCAGAGAACAAACGGAGGAGCCACAGCAGAAGCCGGGGTCGGATCCGGATTTCATGGGGGCTGTGAGTAAGTCGGGTGGATCACCAGATCAGTGGGCCGTTAAGGTAATGATGGGTTCCACACCAGTCAACTTCAAAATTGACACTAGCGCGGATGTGAGTATCATTTGCGAGGAGACCTATCACTCACTCATCCCTTTTCGACTGCTGGAGCCTGCGGATATGCCATTGGACAGTCCAGGTCCACACCCACTCACGGCGTACGTTGTCCGCGGCCTTACTGTAAACAACCTACTCAGTAGGCCAATGTCAGTGACTATGAATCTAGTGAGAAGAGTGGAGGAAACTGTGGGCAACAAGGGCCATAGTGGACATGTGGAAGCATGGGACATTAAAGACTGAACCAGTGAAAATAACGCCGAGAGAGGATGCTCAGCCATATGCTGTTTAAACAGCGCGACGTGTACTCCTCCCTATGCTACCAAAGGTCAAAGAGGAGCTTCGGAGGATGGAAGAAAACGGCATCATAGAGAGGGTGACGCAGCCGACCGACTGGTGTGCGCCCATGGTGCCGGGCCTGAAAAGCTCAGGCAAAGCCCGCATCTGTGTGGATCTCAAGAGGCTCAACGAGGCTGTTAAAAGAGAACAGTACATCCTGCCCACCACCGACGACATCACAGCAAAGCTAAGCGGGGCGACAGTGTTCTCTTCCCTGGACAGTGCGAGCGGAGTTTTCCAAATTCCTTTGCACCCAGATAGTTGGAAGCTCACGCCCTTTGGCAGGTTTAATTTTAAGCGACTGCCATTTGGTATTACAAGCGCACCAGAAATCTTCCAGAGGAAGATGATGGAGACTTTGGATGGACTAGAATGCGTTGAGATTTTCATGGATGACATTTTAATCTATGGGGCCACAGAAAAGAAGCAAGACAGTCGCCTGGAGAAGGTGATGCGGTGCATAGAGACAGTGGGCCTGAACCTGAATCGGGAGAAGTGCTCCATTAGGCAGTCAGCTGCGGTTTCTCGGACACATTATCGACCGATCCGGGAACCGCCCTGATCCAGAGAAAGTGGAGGCTATCTGGTAGCTCACCCCGCCCACAGATGTGAAGAGTTGAGAAGAGTGCTGGGAATGGTAAATTACCTCGGTAGGTATGTCCCAGACCTCTCAAAAGTAGGAGGTTTTTATGATCTCCTAAAACACAAGACTGCATGGACTTGGGGACACGCTCAACAAACGGCTTTTGAACGGATCAAACAGCTTTTGACAACCGCACCGGTACTCGCTTTCTACGACGGGAGCAAGCCCACAGCCGTGTCTGCTGACGCAAGCAGTTACGGATTAGGAGGCGATTCAACACAATGGCGGAATACGCCCCGGGTAAGACAATGTTTGTAGCAGATACCCTTTCACGCAGCCCACTGATGAGCTCACAAAGAGACATTGAGAAACAAGATGAGGTGGCTCGCTATGTGGCTAGCGCAGTGGGGGGAATCCCAGCATCCCCCAGCAAGATGGACGAGATCAGAGCAGCGACACCAGCCGACACTGAGCTGCTGACTGTCATCAGACTCATCAAGAACGGTTGGCCTGAGCACCGGGCTGCCGAGCCGATTGAGGCGAGGGAGTACGCCCCCCTGAAAGGAGAACTGTCAGAGCATAATGGACTCGTCCTCAGAGGAAACAGGATCGTCAAGCCAAAACAGCTGAGGAAGGAGATCCTTGGCAAAATACATCAAGGACAGCAGGGTATAATAAAGTGTAGGGAGAGAGCGAAGTCATCAGTGTGGTGGCCTGGTCTCACTACTGAGCTAAAAGAGCTGGTGGCGTCGTCAAAGTCAAAGTCTGCTTTATTGTCAATTTCTTCACATGCCAAGACACACAAAGAAATCGAAATAACGTTCCCACTATCCCACGGTGACAAGACATATTACACAATATACATACAAGTAAACAACACAAAAAAATAAAAACAAGAAGGGTCGTGCGAGGGGTGCTGTGAGCATAGGAGAACCCAGCAAAAAGAACTTCTCCTGTCCACACCGCTACCAGACCAACCCTGGATGAGGATCGCAATGGACCACTGTGAGTACCAGCACCACAACTTCCTAGTAGTATCCGACTACTATTCTAGGTTCATTGAGATTCTCCACCTGACTGCAACTACCACAGCACAAGTTATCCAAAAGCTGCAGCCTGTCCTGGCGAGATTAGTGATCCCCAACGAGACCGTAACTGATAACGGACCCCAATTCTCGAGCGCAGAGTTCAAGGAGTGGGCGAGGCGTCTGGACATAAAACATTCCACATCCAGCCCGCATTAGCCACAAAGTAACGGACACGGAGGGAGAGCCGTACAGACGGCAAAGAAAATCTTTAAACAGGACGAGCTACAGATCTACTGCATGCTCGTCTTCCGGCTACTGTCCAGCTGAGCTTATAATGGGGAGGAGACTCCGAACCACCTTTCCCACTCTCGAGAAGAACCTCAACCCAAGGTGGCCCAGCAAAACAGCTGTTCAACAAAAGGACAAAGAGGAGAAAGGAAAACAGGCTTTCCATTTTAACCGCTGTCATGGGGTTAGAACTCTACCAGCCCTGCGACCAGGGGACGCCGTTCTCTCAAAGTTAGACCATGAAAAGACTTGGACTTCTCCTGCCGTGGTCACCAGCGAGAGCACTACCCCAAGGTCCTTCGTCATCAGGACACCGCAGGGAGCGGAGCTGGAGCGGAGCTGGGGCGGAACCACCGCCACCTCCAGCCAGGGCCGGCTACCCAGCTCACCTCAGCCGCACCTGCTCAGGGACTGACCCACATTCTGACACAGCCACCATGTTAGAGACTGTTCCTGTCAGTCAGAGTGTGGCTACACCGGCAACACCACCATCTGGTCAAACAGTGACACGATCAGGACGACTGAGTAAGCCAGTCAACAGACTTGATCTGTAGGTCGTCCGGATAAGATTTACTGTATTTACGTGAAAAAAGAGAAATGTTTGTGATTGCTGAAATGGTTGATTGTATAATGAATGCCCATGTTTATATTGTTTATTGTTTACAGATTTGGTACTAAAAGAATTGAAATGTGATTTATTATAGGACTGTAGTATATAGTTGAAGAGGTACAGTGCCTTAGAGACCAGAATGTCTCATATCTGAGTTTATTTTATAGGGTCATCCTATTGCACTTTCAGTTTAAGTATTCTTAAGATGTAATAGGAATAACATGCTAAAAGGGGGGGATGTCATATACGGTAGTACATAGAATGTGGGTTGCGCCTGCGCGCATAGCAGGGTTATTACGGGAGCCTGGGGGAAGTTCATGTTGGCTGCACGGCCTGTGGAAAGGGAGTCGGGAAGTGGACGTTTGATGCCAATAAAAACGAGCGTGTTGCTCAAAGGTAGTTTGCCTCTATAAACGTTTTATTTACAGTATATATGTTGTTTTGTGTTATTGGGGCCAATAAATAGATTTGCTATACAGACACCAAGTCATTTGTGTCATAACATATGACACAAATGACGCCCCTCCAAAAACAATTACCATGCCCCCGCCAAAAAAAGGTGTCCTCTTTTTCAGAAACCCAAATCTGGTCACCCTAGGGTGGACCCCCCGAAAAGATGGACAGTTGCTCAACATGGCTCAATTCATCACACACACACACACACACACACACACACACACACACACACACACACACACACACACACACACACACACACACACACACACACACACACACACACACACACACACACACACACACAGATGGGGGCTTGGTCACCACACAAACGCACACGCATGCACGCACACACACGCGCGCCCGCGGTGCAAAGCAATTTTTTTTTTTTTTTGTCCATCTGTAATAGTTTGGACTTTGGAATAATTAAAAACACAAAAGGACTGTCATAAATTATTAAAATATTCATATTTACAATCGCTTCATATTTACAATCTTATTATCCATCCATTATTATCATTATTAATATTAGTATTAGTAGTAGTAGTAGTAGTAGTAGTATTACGACTATTGTCATAATAATAAGAGACAAAAAAAGGCGTTGGCCTAAAGTTGCTTTAATATCCCATGATGCTCTCCGGGAGCAGTCACATGTCCGCGTCGCCCAATAGAAAAGCGTGTTTAGCCTTGCGCTTCTGTGATTGGTTGAGCGGAATTTAAAAACTATCTTTTGAAACTTTTGATGCCGTCTGAGCGCCATAACGTTCGTTTGCTGTGCTGTTCGCCAGGGACGGGATCGAATCCAACAGACCGTAACGAGCCAACAACAAACAAGCAAAACAGGTGTCGCAGCGAATCACTCGTGAAAAGCCTTCGGTAAATTTGGAGCTACTCTGTTTCAGGCTCGTGCGCTATCATCGCCGATGCTAAGTGTCGCAAGCGGTTAAAAAGTGGCTCCGTTAGCAAAGCAACTGGAGCCCATACATTGCACGTCTGTCTGCTGCTTAGTGAGCTGCTCCGTTGTCGTTTTAGAATAAAAACAAGACCTGTGTTTGCGAGGCATTAAGTTGTCTTGTGTCATCGCAGTCATGGCTTCAAATCACCAGAGTGCAGTTAAACGGGACGAAAAGGGGAGAAACATCCAAGTGGTCGTCAGATGCAGGTAATCAATCGATCGTCCCCTTTATCGTTATTGATTGATGTAACCGTATTACTTGTCAATAATTCTGCTTTTTGAATGTATGCTTGGAGTATCAGTGTGCCATTCTCTCGGAATATGAAAACTATGTCAAGACGGACGCTGAAATATATTAGATTCAGATGCCCCAAAAATTTGCCAAACGGAACAGAGCGTACACTACTCAAAAATACTTTTGACACTTGCTGTTCTCTTAATAAAGAGCTGCACGGCCTGGTTTGTTTTGTTTTTGAAGAGTTTACTTTATTAGAGGACGGCACGCTGTTGATCGGCAGTCGATCGCCATCTAACGGGAAGTGGGCACTGAACTCAGAACAGTAATACCACAAATAACACTCTCCTAAGTTGCCGAGTGTAGTTGGAATGGCCACTCCGACCCGAGTACGGAGGTGGAGAGGGTCCACAGTTAAGCGCCGGCTCCCAACGCAAACATTAAAGGCAGCAGAATGTGTTTGAAGCTAGCGTGCACCTTGTCGACTTTCAGACCTTTCAACACGGCGGAGCGCAAGTCGTCATACAACGTGATTGACTGCGATCCAAACCGGAAGGAAGTTGTTGTGAGGACGGCGAGCGACAAGGCGTCCAGGAAGACATACACTTTTGATATGGTCTGTCCATTTGCAATGCGCTTAATAGCGCCACTCTGCTGATGGAACTTTAGCAATGCCATTGCGTCCCGCAGGTGTTCGGCCCTGCTGCCAAGCAGATCGACGTATACCGGAGCGTGGTGTGTCCCACCTTGGACGAGGTCATCATGGGCTACAACTGCACCATCTTTGCGTCAGTATGCACACGCGCCCAAGCACGCTTGGCAGTCTGTAAAGCAGGGGTGGGCAATTCTGGTCCTCGAGGGCCGGTGTCCTGCATGTTTTCTATGTCACCCTGTTGCAACACACCTGATTCAAATGGTCAGATAATTAGCAAGGTCTGCAGAAGCTGGATAACAATCCCGATCATTTGAATCAGGTGTGTTGCAGCAGGGAGACCTATAAAACATGCAGGACACCGGCCCTCGAGGACCGGAATTGCCCACCCCTGCTGTAAAGGATTTTGCAGTTTTTTTCTGCGGTGGGCTAAGCGGCCCCATTTTGCGCAGCACTTGGCAAAACACGATCCAGAATGTTGGCATACAGGACGTGCTAAATGTGTGCCTATTTGATTGTTTTTTTTGCCTGTCCTGAATGCTCTTCTCTGACGGTGCATGGCAGTTACGGTCAGACGGGAACGGGAAAGACGTTCACGATGGAGGGAGAAAGAAGTCCTGACGAGCGGTTCACCTGGGAGGAGGCGAGTCATCACGCGAGGGCTGCGTGTGCGTGCGTCTCCTAACTGTCTCCCGTGGTGCCCGCAGGACCCCTTGGCCGGCATCATTCCCAGGACCCTCCACCAGATCTTCGAGAAGCTGTCTGAGAACGGCACGGAGTTCTCCGTCAAAGTGTCGCTGCTGGAGATCTACAACGAGGAGCTCTTTGACCTACTCGCCCCCGGCGAGGATGTCAACGAGCGGCTGCAGCTCTTTGACGACCCAAGGAATAAGGTGCCTTTTCCAGACAACGATGTCGGGATAATCGGCCTCCAAAAACACACTGGAAGTAGCCGACGGGCGAGGGAATAAGTGAAAAGGCGGTGAGAGAAACTTAACACAATCCGTAGGGGCTGCTGCTGACCACAGCCCACACTTGAATAGGAAACAGCGTTTCGATCCATTTTTGCTTGCATTGTTTTTACGGCAAGCAAACGCTAGCAACTGTGGCTTTTAATAGTATTGCACATGGGTCTGGGGTGCATACGGCTCAAAATGGGAATAAGAACATTGGACAGACACAAGTGACATGACTGACGACACTTGTTACTGCTTAAAAGGTGTCAAGCAGACCTGTCGCAATAGCGAGCCAACTTACGGGTCATCTTTGGGACAAGTTTGCATTGAGTGTTGGGCAAAAAAATGGAAGGTCCGAGCCCGCAGCGATTGCTCACTTGATGACAAGAGGCGAGCACCTTGGCCCATTCCAAAAAGGCCGCTCCCGGCGCAAACAAAGCCCCAACGAGAGCATTGCAGGCTGTTTATTTGAGGCGCTAAGCCAGGGGTGGGCAAACGTTTTGACTTGCGGGCCGAATTGGCTTCTAAATTTTGACCGGGGAGCCGAACCAGGAGCAGATGGATGTAGTGTTTGTGTGAAGTAATATAAACGACATGTAAAGGTCATTTCATAAAATGTCTTGGCCTTTAGTAGGCAAGTAAAGCATGGATATTAAAAAAAACGCTTTTTGGAAACAAATGCATTTATTAACAGCATTAAAAAAATATTTCACCAAAAAACTACCATCAGTGATTCTCATTAAATACGACACTGTTATTATGAATAACAGTTTCCATCACTTCAGTGCCTGCAGGTCAGATTTATGAAAGATGTTTATCTAATAAGGTGAAATCACATCAAACGGCAAACATTCTGGCCAAATGCATAATCTTGAAGAATCAGTGAAAGAATACATCTGAATAAAGTACTAATATAGAAATTACTAATAAAGAAATCAAAAAGGCAACATGGTGACAAATTTACTGAAAATCAAGCAGAACTTTAACTCACAAACACCTAGTGACAGAGGTGAGGAAACAGGAAACACTTCCTTAAAGTCGGCCTTAAAAACTTTAAAAGTTAAGATTAGTCGAAAATGGATGGTGCATCATAAACTTGCCCCTGTACTTGACTTTTGATCCGCAGTTTGTCGGTGAAAAAAGTTTTGCTGAGTCTTCAAATTAGCTGTGAACCTCAGCTGTAGCCGCTCGTTCATGTGTTGACTGCTAGCGTAGTTAGCATGCTTCGTAGCAAAGTGAAGGCTAATATTGTACTCCTTACAACCGTTTCTTGGCATATCAGACAAAACGGCATTGATCGGACTTCAGCGAAAAAATATTTTGTTGTCAACTCTTTTTTTAAACACTCGGCACTCAATGTCAACCTTTCTTTTCCCTGGGCCACTCAGTTTGTGGGTGGCTTCGCTGTAATACTGTATCTGAAAGCTTAGTGCGCAAATTACGAGAATGCTGACGTCACAGCCCACTGATAGAAATAGAGCGCGGAGTGCGCCGGGTCTGTACTACCGAGTACGTACACGCACTTGAGTGTGCACCGCACTTTCTGATGCGGCTTCCGGGCGTAAATGCGCGGCCGGGCGTTTATCTATCTACTGGAGAAATGCAGTCATTGAAGGGAAAATGACCCAAACCAATGTATCAATACAATTTATTCAGGTTTAGCGGGCCGGCTTAAACGGCCCCGCAGGCCGGGTGCGCCCCGCAGGCCGGATGCGCCCCGCGGGCCGTAGTTTGCCCATGTCTGCGCTAAGCTGTTGTGGTCCCGGCAGCGCGGCGTGGTGGTCAAAGGTCTGGAGGAGGTGACGGTCCACAACAAAGATGAGGTCTACCTGATCCTGGAGAGAGGATCAGCCAAGCGCAGGACAGCCTCCACACTCATGAACGCCTACTCCAGGTAGGACGGCCGTCGTCGATTCCCAAGACGTTTGGTGCTGACGTGTTGCTGTTACTTGTGCGCAGCCGCTCGCATTCGGTCTTCTCGGTCACCATCCACATGAAGGAGATGACGCTGGATGGCGAGGAGCTGGTCAAGATCGGGAAACTCAACCTGGTAAAGCAAACGTCATCGCAAAATGGAGAGTTAGGAAGCCCTTTGGAGCGCTCAATCGAACTGGAAGTGTGCGTCTTCTTTGAGAGCTGTGCATCGGGTTGAAATCGCTTTGCCTTTGGAGAGCTTTTGCACGTTGCATCTTTAAAAACTGGAACACGCATGCTCCTGACTCAAATCAAAGCGTTTCACTTGAAAATGTGCCGTTCTCCCATTGTATTGTATCTTGCCTGTTGAGCTGTTCTTTATTGGAGAGACACGCACGTCTAGTTTACTTTGTGCTCTCGTTGCATGTCGCAGGCAAAGGACGACGGCATCTTTGCACTTGTGCCTTTTTCAAACCTGGTCGTTCTTTTGTTGTTTTTTTGTCTGTCACGTGTGCGATCAAGGTGGACCTGGCAGGTAGCGAGAACATCGGCCGCTCTGGTGCGGTGGACAAGCGGGCGCGTGAGGCAGGGAACATCAACCAGTCTCTCCTGACGCTGGGCCGCGTGATCACAGCTTTGGTGGAGAAGAGACCTCACGTCCCATACAGGTGCAGCTTCCATCCTCAATGTCCGTGCCGCTGATGAGCCAACTGGTGCTGATCACCTTCCTTCCCGCAGGGAGTCCAAGCTGACGCGCATCCTCCAGGACTCGCTGGGGGGACGCACCAAGACCTCCATCATCGCCACCGTGTCCCCGTCCTCCAGCAACCTCGAGGTGAACACTCCCATGAAGTTGACGCGGCCTTGGACTTTGTTTCATTGATTCCACTGTTAGGAATCAATCAAGTCATTCTTGTCTGTACGAGTACTGCCTCAAGGGACCGCCGTCGCTCAAATGTGGGCCATCTGCTTTTCAATGCGCCAATTCTGTCTGAATCCTGAGTGGCTTTGTGCAGGAGACGCTGAGCACGCTGGAATACGCCAGCAGGGCCAAGAACATCATGAACAAGCCAGAGGTCAACCAGAAGCTCACCAAGAGGACACTCATCAAGGTGACTCGCACAGGGATTCCGCCAATCAGCTCCTGCCGTGTCAATTTGCCGTCGCGGCGTGCACTCGTAAGGCGGAACACGGCTCCGGTCTGGTCCAGGTTGAGCTTTAGTGCCAGCCCACGCTCGGTTGCTGAGAAATAAAGGAAGCGTGGCCGCTCTTTCTTTTTTTGTGGGGATGCCCCTTTTGTGACCATAATGAGCCAGTCGCTTTGTTAAGCGGAAGAGCTTTGCAGGGTTGTGGCAAATCTCCCCACAATGATGGGCGAGCTCGCGACTGAACACCGCTGTTGTCTTTTTGTCCTCATTCAGGAATACACGGAGGAGATTGAGCGCCTCAAGCGAGACCTGGCCACCACCAGGGAGAAAAATGGCGTCTATTTGTCAACCGAGAACTTTGCGTAGGTTCTGGTGTTGATGCGCATCGTCTGCTCGCGCTTCTTGAGCAAAGTTTTTTTCGTTTCAGGAACATGATGGAGCAGCTCACCGCAAATAACGAAAATGTCCTCGAGTACACCGAACGCATTGCCATCATGGAGGACGAGCTGAAGAAGGTAGACCGTGACCTCCTTTAATGGATCTACTCACAATTAGAGGTGGTCATGTGAAAGTTTGGTACCTTTCTGGTTTGGCTTTTTTTTTTTTTTATGCCCCCACCAATTCCTCTAAACGGTAATGAAGTTGATTACTTGAAGGGGAAAATTCTTAAATGTCACGCCAGGATTCTTCCGGAACCAGATTGTGTCCTTCTCAAATTCAGATGATGTGCGTGTGTGCAGGTGAGCGAGTTGTTTGTGGACACTCAAAGTAAACTGGAGCAGTGCGCCGCCGAGCTGGACGACAAGCAGCAGAGGTGAGGAGGCTGTCGCCCACGGCAACCGATCGGACGACGGGCAATGTTGACTTTCTGTGTGCGTAGGCTGGAAGAGACCAAAGACAAGCTAGCGAAGGAGGAGTTCATCAGTGGGGAGCTGCACTCGGCCCAGGATGAGCTTCACACCGCCGCCACGCAGGTCCCCCCCTTTGACCTCGTAGAATGTCGCAGTCTGTTTGAAGGCTTTAATTTTTTCTTTTTTAAACATTCCGCTAAAAGCCCACGTAAAATATTTCTCATTGTCCAATTTTCCTAATTCTTTTCTTAATTTCTTATTCAACTCTGGTCCAAATGGATCCAGATGGTGATGAGAGAAGATTCACATGTTTTGAAAAGACATTTTCAATGAAAAGCTTTTGGCATGTTGTGTGCACAGCTGCTGATCGCGGCAGATGCCAGCACCTGCGACGTCTCGGGTTTGCACGCCAAGCTGGACCGAAAGAAGCTGGTAATGCTAACTGCGCTAACGTGCTTGTGTAGCGTAGGAATGAATGCAATGTGTCCAGACAGTATACAATGTAATGTGGGCCACATCGTGCTCTTCTGGGCTGGCACGTGTTGTATAAATGTGCCTGAAATGTTAATACGCAGGTGGAGCAGCACAACACAGCGGAGCAGCAGAGCTTTGCCGAGCGCATGGCGGCGGCCTTCGGTGACGTGCAGCACGGCGTCCAGCGGCAAGGCGATAAACATCGACTCGTCCTCAGCAGCTACTCGCAGGCTATCGGTGCTTACGCTGCCTTCTCAATCTTTGTTTTCCGAAATGAGTGCATCTTGTGGTTTGGCTCCCCGGGAGGCATTCCCTTCACGACGGGCGGACGCGCTAAGCTAAGGGAGAGCGCTCTGCTCTGTCTTAGATGGCGCTCTGGCGGGCAGTGTGGCGGCGCTGACGAGCGCAGCGAGTGGTGTGGAGGGTCTGGTGGCCGACACGGGGCGACTGCTGGGCGAGGGCCTGGTGCGCTGTCAGGAGCGCGCGCAACGCCACCACCAGCTCAGCCAGCAGGACCACGAGGCCCTCAAGGAGCTTCTGGTGAGCGTACACGTTTGTTGTTTTTGCCCACGGCCTTTGCTGTGCTTGTCTCTTTTTCTGTCTTTTCTCACTTTTGCCGCCTTTTCTCTTGTTCTTTCTTCCAGTTTCTCTGGCTCCCTTTTTCTTTTGCTCACCCCTTTCTCCCTTGCTTGGTTTAAACTTTTCTCTTTTTCTGTTCTCTCCTGTGTTTTCTCATTTTCTCTTTTCCCTCCGTGCGTGCACGTAGGAGGAGCACCAGCGAGATATGGAGGAGGTCCTCCAGGTTCAGACTCTGATGGGTCTTTCAGCGCTCCAAGAGCTGAACGCCTCCCTCAGGACCACCGCGGAGGCGCAGCAAGACCTGGCCGACAAGGTCGTCGAGTCTGCTTTGAAGAAAAACACACAAAAGCAAGCAATGTTGTATAGAGTGCTGCGCATGTCGCCGTCGTCTCCTCACAACCTGCCTTGGCCGTATTCCCTGCGTCAGATGGAGGCCATGAAAGAGACGGGCAAGTTCTTCAGCGGCCTGGTTGCGGAGCTCGCGGCTCTGCGAGAAGCCACGGTCGAGAACGTGACCGTCCTGCAGGACCAACGTGACCAGCTAGAGGACCAGATTCAAAAAGCTCAGGAGAGGAACCGGCAGGTAATGAATGCGCGGCGGTTGTCTTTTGATTCTTACGTACAACATGATAGCTAACATTAAAATCTAACGCCTCACTCACACCGGGTGCGGAGCGGCTGCGGTGCGGTCTTGCGCCACACATCGCAAGGAATAGAAAGCATTGGAATCGACGAGGCAGCTTACACCGGTGGCGGCACGCCAGCGGAACGTCGCCGCCGTCGTCCGCAAGCCTTCTATTTTTTCCGTACGCCGCAAGCGTATTTTCATGAAGCTGAAGCAATTACACGGCTCAGACAGGAAATTTAGCGTCGGCGTACGAGGTGGATCAGGTATATTTAACAATAAAACTGTTCTGCGAACTTGGTTTTCTTTTAATTCATGAAAACATCCCATATCTACAACATACAGACCTTCCATTTCAGCTAACTGCCTAGTTGGGCATGAGACGGATATTTGAAAGGCAAAAAACAAGTTCAAAAATTAAACATGACAAAAAAACACTACATAAACACAAAATTTGCTCAACCATGGTGAAAGAGCCAAAGTCCCAGAAATAATGTCCCAGTAACGTGTCAATTTGAACAAAAGGATGGTTATTGTCTACAAATAGCTCTCCTTTACTCGCTTTTTATCACATGAACTCAACTCTTCAGCGTGCCCTTCCCCCGTGATCTCGTTGGCATAGTCCCATACAATTTCAATAATGTAGTGCTAGTTTTAAGAATGGTCTCGGTATTTTTTTACAGAATAAAAGGAACAATATGAGAGTAAGGTTTCATTTTAATAGCATAATATTTCTATTTGATCTTGTTTGTAACTCGCGCGCTTGCTGCCACCTTCTCCAGAGTACCAAGCAGACCATCCAGATGCTTCAGGACCAGCTCAACCTTCTTGCCGCGGACTCACAAGAGGACTACGACAACCTGTGCTCGTCCGCCAGAGCCCTGAAGGCTCCCCTCTGCAGCATTCGAGAGAAGCTCAGCAGGTGAACTGCCCCCAAGACTGACAAACCTCCGGCGGGTGAGTCGTCCTTGACTTTGAACGGGCCATCTGCCGGCCTCTTACGTGCCTCCTCAGCGCCTGCGGCTCGGTGGAGCATCGGGCGTCCACACGGGCGAATTTGCTGTGCTCCGATTCCTTGTCGCTGGCCTCCACGCTGCGCTTCCACGTGGACGAGAGCAGGCGGAACCTGGAGGAAACCGCCGGTTGCTGTGAGCACCTGCGGCGCAGCGTGTCAGGTACCCACGTCTGCTCCTGCGTCCCGGTCAGAGTTGAATGACAACGAGTGAACGATTTGCTCATTGCCAACGCCATCATAATCACTTAAGCGGGAGCCCGGGTGCAAAAATCTCACGTTAAGTGCCTTTTATAATAATCTTGATGCTTTGAAGTTATGCAATTATTACCAATTACGTTGTTGACAATATATTGAGCCTGTTTCTTTTTTGCTGCATGAAAAAACTTGTTTTGTTGTTTGCACTGGATTGGCGCAATGTTAAATAGCTGGCAACTTGGTCGTGTGTGTGCATATGCAGACGTGCTTCAGCGAGACCAGGACTGGAGCGCGGCACTGGAGCGGCACGCTGACGAGCGAGCTCAAGAGCGCCTCTTGCTGGCGGTCGAAGAGTCGACCCACGTACAGACCCTCCATCAGGTAGCAGCGGGCCGTTGTGCATTTTTTTCGCCTTGTCCCATTTCATCCACCTCAACGCGGCGGCACAGTTATACAAACCATGCAAGGAGGGAAACTAAAAGACGATACGTGCCTTGAGAGGTCAAAGCAGCTGCGCCAAAGGTTGCTGGGCGCCACTCAGGCGTCCTCCTCCATCCTTCCTCCAGAGTGTGAAGGCGCACGGTGTTGAACGAGTCCGCGCGTTGAACGTGGAGTTGCTTAGCCAGCAGGAGGAAGTGCAGCAGGCCCTGGAGTGCACGCGGGGCCAAACCACCTTGGATGCCGCTGCCCTGGACCGGCTGGAGGCTGACGTCCTCGATTACCTGGAAGCTGGTCGGCAGCTCGTGCAAAACTTCCTGCAGGAGGGGCTGCGCCAAGACGTACCCACCGGTAAAACCTTTTATACGAAGCCTGGGACACTGATTCCAAATGTCATTTCCGATGACTGCTGGGATAGGCACGGGACCCCCGTGGGGACAAGCGGTATAGAAGAGGGATGGATGGATAGATGGATTTACTTTTTTCTGTAAGGGGGAGGAGGAAATTTACACTGAATAGTTTTTTCTAAAATTCTCTTTAGGATTAAGGAAACCGATCAAAGATGTTTAATGTCCATCCCTTAATGAAAAAAATACATTCCAAATGAAAAAAACACTTCTAGTTGCGATTGGCTGGCGTCTGATTCAGGCTGTACCCCGCTTACCGCCCAAAAACTGCCACAACCCTCGTGTTCGGGTGACAAATGGATGATTCAGTGACTCGTTTTGACGGTAACAACACGTGTCAGAAAATGGATGCAAATGTTGATTGTTTGCAAATGGCTTCATTCGTGAAAAACATAGACTTTTTTTTGACTGGCTTTAAAATCTGAGCACATGAAATGGCATCATTGGGCCCTTGATTGACACCTGTCGCTGTGTGGCCTGCGACATGCTCTCAGGTCAGACGCCGCAGAGGCGGGACTTTGTGTACCCGCGCCAGATGGCCAAGGCGAGGAGCCGCACGGAGATCCTGGAAAGTCTGAGGCAGCAACGGGACGCCACCAAGGAGGTCGAGCAAGAGCACGACCGGGAATCTGACGACGACGATGACAGATGCAGCCAGGTGCGATGCCAATCAGTTTTTGGCTGATCATTTTTAAAAAAAAAAAAAATTTCCCTGCTTTAGTAGATTAGGTACCGACACCGCATTCGGCAATGTCCTTTTATCTTTTTATCAAATGGGACGAACGCAACGGGAAAAAAATTGCTTGGAGCTGCTCTAGGCCATAGCTCGCCTCTAGACACTCTCATGCCGATTAGACACTGAGCCCGAGTCAAGCCTCTGCTTATCAAATACTTTAGTATTCTTTTTAGGAAAAAAAATGTTGGTTTTAGAAAACCCTGCCATACAAAAACAACGTGGAACTCCACATATTTGAAGTTTCACAATTTCTTTTTTTTTTTTTTTTTTAACTCTTATTTAGGTTCTAAGTTCCTTCCCATTTTTTGTTTTTTTTCAATGCCAGTTCTAAGGAGCGTTGACTATTTGTCAATTTTTGGTCTTTGTGGTCAGGCCTGATCCCTCACCCACCAATAATGGGGGTCCTCTGATTGCATTTCAATTAATTTGAATAGGGGAAATTTGATTTTGACAATGCTATTTAGAAAAGGATTAATTTAACTTTAATTTTTTGAATTTCAGGGCTCAGTTATTTAAAAAAAAAAAAAGATTACTTCTCAAAATAAGCCACTACACACACACAGACTCAGTCGCTCACTACAAATGAGCTGGCCCAGCTGCCAGTCTTGCCCTTAAAACATGGCCCTCAAGCACAAAAGTGTGTAATGTTGGCGTGTCTCCATCCTGTGCCGTGTTCAGGACTCCCTGGAGGACGAGCTGAGCATGTGCAACGAGAACGCGGCCACGGAGGGCTCCTTCGTGGATGAGAACCTGGTCATCAACGAGAGCCAGCGCCTTCCCTTCTTCAAGGTGAGCACCCGCTGGCCAGCAGGCATGTTCAGTATAAAGGCATAAATCCCGTCCGGGCAGCGCCATAGCGACGGTGCCTCCCGTAACAACGTTTTAATGTGTTGTGCCTTCATTTGTGTGTGTACTCTAGCAAAAGAAGGCCAGCAAAAAAGACAGCAAAGTCCTTAGGCCCAAAGTTTGCGACACCCCACAGAACGAGACCACCCCACAGAAGTCCAAACTCCCGCTGCGCTGTCACAACTAGATTTGGCCGTGTTGGCTTTTAGCTGCCCGTTAGCCTTCTCGTTCACCAATTAATCGTAGTCTGCTTTATAATCTGTCAAATTAAACATGGTTATGTGTTCTGTGGTTGTGCTTTTTGTTATGAAATGAGCAACAGTTGTACTGATATTCTATATATTATATATTCTCCCACGAAGAATGTGGGAGCCTCCCAGGGGAAGATTCCAAACTTGCGGATGTGCCAGTCAATACTGTGATCCAAAAATGGGGGTGGTTGTGTAGTTATGGAACCAATTAGTCAAGGTACCACTGTATGTGAATTACTATCTTTGTACTGCCATTAAAATGTTAGTTTGATGTTATAAGTACAAGTTTCTTAAGTGTACGCATAGATAAACTAGTGAAATGGTCTACTTCAATTTCGGGGCTTGTTTGCTCATGAACAAAAATGTTTGGCTTCACTTTATAAATTCTTAGTACTCCTTGAAAACTTTGGATAGTTTTGAAAGGGAATTTGTTGATCAGCTGAATAGATTTTAAATTCATCCCCTGTGAAATGGTCCCAACAGGCATAAGTACTGTACTTAAATACTGAGATTAAAGAAAAACCTAAGGTTTTGAGGAAGGCATTGTCCAATAATGCTCATATTTGAACTACAAGAATATAGAAGTGTAGTTTACAATCAATATGGAGTTCATCAGACATCTATTGATATGCACGTTGCACAATAAGTGTACATTGAAACTTCAGAAAAATCAAAGACAAAGTAAAGAAACGTAACACATTTGTACGTTTGAACGCCAGTAGGCACGGCTCCAGGAGCTCCTTCCGCTGAGAAAATAATTTCTAAAATCGACGTGTTATTTTAGCTATTTTAACCTCAATTCAATGTTGTGTATTTTTTTCTTAGTATTATTTTTCTTATTTCAATTGAGTTTGCTGTTTTTAAACCGCAAGATGCTCCAAGATAAGACCTGTCAACAAGTTGGTGCTGCCCTCGTCGCGCCAGATCGCAAATCGGCATTTACAAAACCAGGCAATGACCCTTTGTCCTTTACAAGCTAGTACTAGCTAGAGTACTCATTGTTTGAATTGACGAATAAAATATTGTTGATATGAAAAAGACAACACACGTTTTAAATCAGGCATCGACACAGGCAGTCAGTTCGCTTCCTTCCCGTTGAACGGGTGAGTGGCTTAATTCTCCTTTGAGGAGTCGTCGTTTTTTGGGCCAAATAATACAAGCCAAGCCAATTTATTCTCGAATTGCTGCTGTCTAGACTCGATTTGGGCGTTTGAAGTTCATTCCCGGGTGCCATCAGCAAGTTCGTGGGTTTGCTTTGGCTCTGTTATTACTTTCGCTTTTGACGGTGCTTCCTTGGTCGCGCCCAAGTGAGCGTGCGCCACGAAGTAGCTCTTCGGCCACATTAGCTGGAGTGTTAATCGTTTGGATTTCCGACCAAGCTGCTGCTGAAAGGGCGATCACGGACAACTAGAAAGCGCAGTTCCTGTTTGAGGTGGCACCGCCGCGCGGTTGTCTAATCGAAAATCAAGTCGGTTATTTTATTTCAATCGGCAGAAGAACATGAAGAGCCAGGTTTTTTGGTGTCTATTGTTGTGGTCACGGCTTGGCTGCGCTGTGGACGTGTACGTCGCTCTGGGGCAAACGCTGACTGTACGGCCTGAGCTTCAAGGCCCCATCAAGAGCTTAGAGTGGAAGCGGAACCGCAACCTTCTCGTCGAATGGGACGGAACGAGCGTCACGTCATACGACGACCGAGTCTCTTTAGACGTGAGCAACGGCGTGCTGAAGCTTGTGCCCGCGGTGGCGACGGACGCGGGCATTTTTACGCTGTCATTGAACGCCATTCAGCACGATAAGGTCTTCGTCGTCAAGGTGATCAGACACGTACCTGAACCGGAAGTGCAGCCGAACCCTCTGGCGTGCTCCGAGAAATTAAAGAACTGCACGCTGCACTGCGGTGGGAACACAAGCGGCGCCGAGCCTATCACGTATTCATGGAAAACCGAACCCGTAACGCAAATGACAGGACGGAACTGGAACATCGACCGGACAAGCGACTCGATCAGGAGCTTCATTTGCATCATGCAAAACCCGTTGGGCCAGAAGGAGAGCCAAGCATTCCCCAATCCGTTCTACCGTGCTAAAGAAACTGAACCTGGCTTGGGAGCCGGTGAGATCGTGGGGGTGATCGTGGGCGTGATCGCGCTTGTGGGCGTGATGACCGCTTTGGTCTACTTGTGGCGCAAGAAACAAAGGAACGCAGAAATCAGCGAGCCCAACGGATCCGCGCGTGGTACTAACTTGGAAGCGTCAAAACCGCTACACAGCGACACTTGACCGGTGTGGTTGCCAGGACAACACAAGGACTTGATCGGGACTTCCAATCCAAGCGCAGCCGCCACAGAGACGGATGTCGACCTTTCCTTTGACCGCTTTAAGACTTTCTACTGGCATGAAGATGAAACTCACACAACTTGAATATGTCAGTTGTGACACACAGGAAGTCAAATGTAATCAACTGCGCTCTGCTATGTCTTCTTACATTTAGAGCTTCTGTTTGCTTGTGAAAGAACGCTTGCTCTGCTTTAAGTTTTGAGGGCTATCAAATGTTTCTATTAGTTAATCCCAGTGTGACTTGTCATCTATGTGTCAAACATTTCCCCCTCAAAATAAAGTATTCAGTTGAGTTCAAAGCTCCCCCTAAGGCCCTGAATTTGGATCTACACAACTGTTCTGTCTTTATGTACTTGGAATTAGCATTCTCTTTTTTGCAGAGAAATGAAGGGGGTGTGTGTGTGTGTGTGTGTGTGTGTGAAGAGCAGCAGGAGGAAAACAACCTAGAACCCAGCCAAAGGTGATCGCCAAGGCCGAAAGACGAGATGGAAAACACCCCCCACACACACCGAATCACCCATAATCCGCACCCACCCCCACAGAACCAGCTCTCACCGAACCAGCACCCACTCCCATGGAATCAAACTCTCCTGTGAACTTGCCACACCCCCTGACTCATCACCCATCAAACTCGGCCCACACTGGCATGTGCAACTGAATGTAAGCTGACCAAAGAACCTTGAACGTTGCCTTTTCTGAATGGAGACTTTCTGCTCTTGAGCATGGTCGCACAAAAGGCCCAGCGCTGTATTGTTCTTTCCTGAAAACAGAGCTTTCTTAACAATTGTGACTGAACTCAACTAACCTGTGTAAGTCTAAATTTTGTTTCGGTGTCTTAGCCTTTTCCTAAAACTGAAGAAATAAAACGAGCACGCCTTTTCTTTATTTCCCGGTCACGTCGACTCTGGAGCTATACGTGTAGCTCGCTAGTTTAATGTAACTTAGCGCTTTGTCCATGAATAAAATTTGCATTGATTTGCATTGTTTGATTTCCTCATCATGGAAAATGCTAGAAGAAATGCATAAGAGCGACAACGAAAGAGAGACTGAGGAAGTGTGTGACTAAGTATATCTGATGCTATTCCAATCCGACACTGAGGAGGTGGTTTCAGTGCACAGGAGGAAGATGAAGATGGCTCTGTGACTTTTACTGGTATTTTTTTTTAACCAGCCCTGTTAGTGCTGTGCTACCGTGTTGCTGTTTTGTTACCGCCGCGTCTCAGTGACTTTTACCGGTATGTTTTTTTTATCCAGCCCTATTAGTGCAGTGTTACTTCCGTGTTGCTGCGGTATTACTGCCGCGTTACAGGCAGTGTTTGGAAAGAAATGGTATGTTATTAAAACTTTAAAAAGGCTTTCTGTGTACCGTCTTTCTTTGTTAATAACTCGCGTGCACATGCAGCTTGGGGCTTATTTATGAAAAAAAAAAAGAAACTTCCCCTAATTTTTGCTCGTGCGGCTCATCATCAGGTGCGGCTTACAGTCCAGAAATTACGGAACATACTGTTTATGTAGGACATATCAAATAAACAATACAATCTGCTCGGCCAAACACAAGCGGAAAACAAAATAAACATCACTCTCTTGTGGGCTTTTGTTAGCCCCTTCTGCCACTCAGCGCTGGAGCCTGTTTTAATTCTAAAGCCATTGCTGTCCTTGTTTTATCACCCGAGGCCTTTTTGTGCATGTCCCCAACAGCTTCTACAAAGATGAACTCGATGGACATCGGGCACCACCCATTGTTGACCTTGGGATTACTCTGTAAAGAAACATGAAAAAAACGATTACCTACAAAACAAATGTTCAAAAAATGTCAGTCGCACATTTTGAATATGAAGCAATTGCACACGAATGAGCAGACAGGTTTTTTTCTCCATTTACCAGTGCTAACAAAGCAGTCTTCTTGATGGCCCTCTTTGCATGAGTCACACCACCACGCATATTGTGTAGAGTCTACAATAGAAGAAAATGTCAACATTGAGAGCAGTTACGCCACCACATCGTAAGGCTTCACTTTTGTCTTTTATAATCTACAGCAGTGGTCCCCAACCACCGGGCCGCGGACCGGTACCGGTCCGTGGGTCACTTGGTACCGGGCCGCCAAGCCGCACAGAATATTTTTTTTTTTTTTATCGACGATCAATTAATTCAGGTCAAGACACTCGTCCCGGTCACGTGACATGTTTCCCCAGTCGAGCCCGCAAAGCTAATATGTGGCGACAGGCTAACTAACCAGGCAATGAAGCATTCAAAACTGCTTCAACACATGGAGACCAAGCATCCTGCAATAAAAGACAAACCTTAATCACTTCGGGTGTCATTGTCTCCGATTACATCTAGATGGGACCGGCTCGTTTCTGAGAAACAAACTCAGTGCTCCCACTGATTCAACGCAATGGTGAGTTTTATTTTTGTCATTTGTACTTGGTTTTATGTCAGTCGTATCATTTTATTTCATCGTATTTATATATTTATTATAAATGTATTATTTATTTATATAAATGTATTATTTATTTATATAAATGCCGGTCCGCGAAAATATTTCTGACATGTAACCGGTCCGTGGCGCAAAAAAGGTTGGGGACCACTGATCTACAGTACAGATGTCAAACTAATCATACCTGTCCATGGTCTTCTTGGAAACATGCATGTCTTCAAATGGCCCCCCCAAACACAAGGCCGCTTTGCAATCTGTACATAACAAATTATGAACAGTGTCTCACAAGAGTGGAATTACTTTGGGCCAAAATTAAATCAGTGGTTCTTAACCTGGGTTCGATCGAACCCTCGGTGTTTGGTGAGTTGGTCTCAGGAGTTCGGCAGAGCCTCCACTGCGGAGGTCCGAACACACCTGATTTATCGTGTAAATTCATGATGACGCATATCTGAACTGGTCTCACAAAGGTAACACCAGAAGTCACACTGATTTGCAGGTATGTACAGAGGAGCCTCGGTTTTCGACCACAATCTGTTCCAGAAGGCTGTTCGAGAAGTGAATCGTTCGAATTCCGAATCATGTTTTCCCATTACAAATAATGGGGAAAAGAAATCCTTCCCAAGCAAAAAAAAAAAAAAAAAAAAACGCCTTTTTTAAGCATTTTATCATTTGCGCATTTTTGTCCGATCGCGCAACTGCAGCGCACCGGCGAACGCGCAACCGTAGCGCGTCGCCGACCGCGCAACTGCACCGCGCTGGTTGCATTATTGTGACAGAGCCGTCGCTGAAATTTAGAAAATATTTTTAAAGTCTTGATGTACTTTCCAAAATTTAAGTGGACCTCAGTGCGCAGGGCAGAGGCGTAGCCAGGAATTTTTCCAGTAGGGGCGCACGCCCACAGGAAAAAAAATCGAACATCACCCACGCCGTTCGCTGATCGCTAAAACAACATCCGGGTCCGGGAGGCAAACGGTGAATGGATAACATCGCGCACATAGAATAGCGCAAGCACATTCGCGCAAGACCGAAAGAAAAAAACGGCATGAAAATGAAGAATCGAAAAAGCTAGATTTTTTTCAACCGGGGCGCAGGGAGTCCTAACCGGGGCGCCGCCCCGGCTTGGCTACGCCTCTGGCGCAGGGAGCTTAATTTTGTGCGATCGCGCAACTGCAGCGCACCACCGAATGCGCACCGTAGTGCGCCGCCGACCGCGCAACTGCACCGCGCTGGTCGCATTATTGTGACAGAGCAGTCACTAAAATTCAGAAAATGTTTTTAAAGTCCTAATGGACTTTCCAAAATTTAAGTGGACCTCAGTGCGCAGGGAGCTTAATTTGGTCCGATCGCGCAACCGCAGCGCGCCAGGCGCTCACTGTCGCATTGCTTTAGGAGCGTCTTTGTGTTTTAGGATGGCTTTACTGCTCCCACTTGCTTCCTTTGGAGGCATGATTAGTAGGGGTGTAACGATTCATCGATACACATCGATTAATCGATATAATGCCCTACGATTTATTGGCATCGATGCTAAACGTAAACATCGATTTATATCGCCGTGTTTGACCTCGGACATTAGACGCGACTTTATTTTGAAATCCAGTTCATCGTTGCTTGCTTCCTCTTTCCGGGAGCAGTACGCGGCGTGTTGTGTGTTGTGAGCAGAGCAGGCACGTGAAAGGGGAGCCGACAACTACGCGGCTCCTGGGCTGGTGCTATGGCTAGTGTCCAAGAAGACGAGGAAATTCGCTCCCCTTTGGGCTTCAAGTCATTCGTTTGGAAGCACTTTGGATTCCAAAGAAAAAATGGCTCAACGGACAATTAAAATTATTGTAAATAAATAGTTCAGTAATGCACTTTAAAGTTAATGGTATTACAAAAAAAGAAAGAATATTCATTTTTCTTTACTTATATAAGAAAAAATATAGGAATTTGATCAAGTTCAGTGTTAAAATAAGCACTTTGTATACTACAATACTCTTGTAATTTCCTAAATAAAGAGTTTGCAGTACCTTGTTGATTTTGCGTATGAATTGTTATAAATCAGGATATTGTTCTATATTTTTTATTTAAAAAAAATAAAATAAATAAAAATATCGATCGTGGAGCACTAGATCGTGATGTATCGTGAATGAATCACAGCAGGCTTTAAGATATCGGCAAATATCGTATCGTGATTCTTTGTATCGATATGATATCGTATCGTGACAAAACCCGCGATTTACACCCCTAATGATTAGAGTTGATGCAATCCTCAGAGTAACGAGAATGTAATAACGAAGGGAGTCAGTTGGCATGCAGGTCCTCTCGGCTCATCTCGCGAGGTTCGACAACCGAATTTCATCCGACATCCGAAGCAAAAAAATCTCGAATTATTTGTTCGAATACCGATTTGTTCCAGAACCGGGACGTTCGAAAACCGAGGCTCCACTGTAATTTGTTGCGAGGTCATGCATTGTGTTGGTTTTGTTCTTTGAACAAGGTGATGTTCATGCACGGCTCATTTTGTGCATCAGTAAAAAACATCCATGTCTTGAATTTTAAAAAAAATTAAATATTTTTCACTAAAGAGGGGTCCGACGAATGCGCGTATGAAACTGGTTGGGTTCGGTACCTCCAACAAGGTTAAGAACCACTGATTTAAATGAACCATTTCCAATTATAAACTTTGCCCTGTTTGAAAAAAAATGATGGCACTCGGTCTGTGCCTTTGAATGTGGTACAGTTTAATTTGGCTGTTGTACATATCCAATAACGTTATTTTAAAATAGTACTGTGTAGAAATAAAATTGCTTGTTCTAGTTGTTATCCAAATGATGAAAATGTACAGGGTAAACCTGGTTTTTATTTTGCACTTTGACATCAGCCCCGGTTTCCGGAGTGTGAAAGACAAGGCAATGAATGACGATATTGAAGATTGCAATTACAACATACGCTTTTTGCATATGCTCGACAATAGCTAAGCATACATAAGTATGTATGTTCAAACCACCAATAACATATCAATTTCCGAAGATAACACAAGGCAGTTGAGATTACTTCTACAATCAAGAATAATTCTACAATCAATCTGTACCTTGTGGAGTTCGGTCAGTTTTTAATACAGATGCTCCTCTTTCTCCAGGCTTAGAGTCTGTGTTGTTAAAGGGAAAAAAGAACATGTCTTATTTGACAATTCACCCATTAACCGCTGTTAATCACATTACACAACACAATTTTAACTTTTGAACTTAGAGTTCCAAGCCCTGTTGAGCGTAAAACAAAGTTAGGTGCACATTTTAATGACATCAGCAGATAAAAACATATCTTTTCACGTGCCACTCCTTGAGCTAAATCTGGAGTCACAAATCACTACATGGGTAAAAAAGGGAAATTACATCTTTGCCATGCCATCAGAAAATCTCAAATTTGCCATCATCTCAAAGCTCATCCGGAGTGAATGGTTTTGTAACTTTTTTGTACCCCTGGGTTTTAACATCATTGCCATGCCATCAGAAAATCTCAAATTTGTGATCTATACTTACAGTTTGATCTGTTTTTTTTATTTTTATAATAGCATCGCGATTTTTGAAAGCGAGCTGGTGACATCTGCAAAAGCAATGCCATTATTTACATTAGTTTTGAATTCAAATATGAATTGCAAATGCATACAGCATAACCTTTTGTCAAAAATAAAATTTACTTTTTAAATGTAGGTTACTCATACAGTTATAAACTTTCAAAAATACTTAATTCACTTTAGATTTTATTTACTTTAGAAAACCACTACATACAATATGCATCGACATGAAAGAAACTTTTTGGAATATGAAGCAAATTTACTTTTGTGTCAGAAGCTCTTCTCTTCCAAATGATAAAACACCCCTAGGGGTGCGAGAATGCTTCCTAGGGGGTGCGAGGATACCCTGGGGGAAATTTACAATTTTTCGGGGATAATGGTCGGGTAACCGAAAAAAGTGTAAAATTCTGGAAATCAAGAAGTCATTGTATTAAAGTTAAAGTTAAAAGTTAAAGTCCCAATGATCGTCACACACACACCTGGGTGTGGTGAAATTTGTCCTCTGCATTTAACCCATCCCGGTGTGATTTTAATCCATCCCCTGGGGGAGAGGGGAGCAGTGAGCAGCAGCGGCGCCGCGCTCGGGAATCAGTTGGTGATCTAACCCCCCAATTCCAACCCTTACTGGTGAGTGCCAAGCAGGGAGGGAATGGGTCCCATTTTTATAGTCTTTGGTATGACCCGGCCGGGGTTTGAACCCACAACCTTCCAGTCTCAGGGCGGACACTCTACCACTAGCCCACTGAGCTGGTATTAATTGGCATTAGGGATAATGCTAATTAAGCCTTATAGCTGTGAAGTAAATTATAATAATTATTTAGGGTTAGGGGTGCGAGAACTGGTTGGTGAATTGAATGGGGTGCGAACAAGGAAAAAGGTTAAGAACCACTGCCGGGCAACAGTCGTCGACTTAAACTCCAACAAAAGCGCGGGTAAACTCTACTTCTTTGAAGCTAACCCGGAAGTGCTCGTCGTCGTACCTCTTGTTTGTTTCATCATCTTTGCTGCAGCTGTCTATCGGGATGGACGTGGAGGAAGCTTTTCAGGTGGTCGGGGAGTTCGGCGCCTACCAGAAACGAGCCGTCGCCGTCCTGGCTCTGACCCAGGTGAGAGTTGGCCAGCCTCAAACAATCGACTTGAGTAAAATCAACCGCAACACCAAAAACAGTGAACCCGAGCAAAATCAGCAAACACGTCCGAGTGGCGTTCGTGAAGTGACGTGGCGATTTTCGAACTCCTGTATGTTTGCATAAAGACGCGACTCGTTCAGATGTTGGGCCACTATGCAGGGACGAAACCGTTGTCGCAGCCCATGTTGTGCCAAACTACGCTATTGGGTTGAGCTTATTTTCTTTTGCGATGTTTTCGACAACGAGTCGGTAATTTATCCGAATCGCTCTTTCGATTTGGCTTTCGTTGAACATGTTTGCGTTGATTTGCTAAGGATTTGTGAACAAATTAGTCCAGGGTTTGTTGATTTTGGTCCCTCTGCGCGGACTCACGGCGTAGTTATTTGAAGTCGCAGCTGATGACGTAAACCACGAGCGCCCACTGATTCAAGTGTCAAATGTATGGCTCCACTTATATTAATGACTGCGCAGTCTGTATTCTCTTGTGTTTTCTTGTAAATTGAAAGATCGTTGAAAGAAACGTTAAACGTAATCGCTTCATGTGATTACAAGCCTGTGTTACGGTTCAACTCGCTCCCTTGTAAAATGACTCCCCGAATCCAGTTGCGGCCGTTAGGGCTAAACCAGTTCAATAATCTTGTGTTTCGTAACTGCAGATTCGTCACAAGCAACATTGAAATTGTCGGACGTCTATAAAATAACCTAAAATAACCTAATATAGATGTCTATTTTAGGTTTATATATAGACGTAATTTAGACGTCTATAAAATAACTTAAAAAGACGTCTATATAAGACCAGCTCAGTGGCCTAGTGGTAGAGTGTCCGCCCTGAGACTGGAAGGTTGTGGGTTCAAACCCCGGCCGGGTCATACCAAAGACTATAAAAATGGGACCCATTGCCTCCCTGCTTGGCATTAAGGGTTGGAATTGTGGGGTTAGATCACCAACTGATTCCCGAGCGCGGCACCGCTGCTGCTCACTGCTCCCCTCTCCCCCAGGGGATGGATTAAAATCACACGGGGATGGGTTAAATGCAGAGGACAAATTTCACCACACCCAGGTGTGTGTGTGACGATCATTGGGACTTTAATTTTTAATCTTAATATCAGGTTACAGAAATAACCAATTCACATGTACGGATCAATATGCTTGTTAAACTCAAATCCAAACAACTTCTGTACATTATTTATACAACTTACAGCTGGTTCAGACATTAAAAATTTGAAATATGATCATATTTAATGTTTTTAATTTAGACGTCTATTTTAAATCTATACCGTAACCAATTTTAGACTTCTAAATTAGGTCTAATAGACGTCTATATATATACACGTATATATATATACGTATATATATATATATACGTATATATTAGGGGTGTAACGATTCATCGATACACATCGATTAATCGATATAATGCTCTACGATTTATTGGCATCGATGCTAAACGTAAACATCGATTTATATCGCCGTGTTTGACCTCGGACATTAGACGCGACTTTATTTTGAAATCCAGTTCATTGTTGCTTGCTTCCTCTTTCCGGGAGCAGTACGCGGCGTGCTGTGTTGTGAGCAGAGCAGGCACGTGAAAGGGGAGCCGACAACTACGCGGCTCCTGGGCTGTGAGAAAAAATATAGGAATTCGATAAAGTTCAGTGGTAAAATAAGCACTTTGTATACTACAATACTCTTGTAATTTCCTAAATAAAGAGTTTGCAGTACCTTGTTGATTTTGCGTATGAATTGTTATAAATCAAGATATTGTTCTATATTTTTTATTTTAAAAAATAAATAAAAATAAAAATATCGATCGTGGAGCACTATATCGTGATGTATCGTGAATGAATCACAGCAGGCTTTAAGATATCGGCAATAATCGTATCGTGATCCTTTGTATCGATATGATATCGTATCGTGACAAAACCCGCGATTTACACCCCTAGTATATATATATACACGGCGATATAAATCGATGTTTACGTTTAGCATCGATGCCAATAAATCGTAGGGCATTATATCGATTAATCGGTGTATCGATGAATCGTTACACATATATATACACATATATATATATACACACACACACACACACATACAGTGCCTTGCGAAAGTATTCGGCCCCCTTGAACCTTTCAACATTTCGCGACATTTCAGGCTTCAAACAAAGATATAAAAGTTTAATTTTTTGTCAAGAATCAACAAGTGGGACACAATCGTGAAGTGGAACAAAATTTATTGGATAATTTAAACTTTTTTAACAAATAAAAAACTGAAAAGTGGGGCGTGCAATATTATTCGGCCCCCTTGCGCTAATACTTTGTAGCGCCACCTTTTGCTGCAATTACAGCTGCAAGTCGCTTGGGGTATGTCTATCAGTTTTGCACATCGAGAGACTGGAATTCTTGCCCATTCTTCCTTGCAAAACAGCTCGAGCTCAGTGAGGTTGGATGGAGAGCGTTTGTGAACAGCAGTCTTCAGCTCTTTCCACAGATTCTCGATTGGATTCAGGTCTGGACTTTGACTTCGCCATTCTAACACCTGGATACGTCTATTTGTGAACCATTCCATTGTAGATTTGGCTTTATGTTTTGGATCATTGTCCTGTTGGAAGATAAATCTCCGTCCCAGTCTCAGGTCTTTTGCAGACTCCAACAGGTTTTCTTCCAGAATGGTCCTGTATTTGGCTCCATCCATCTTCCCATCAATTTTAGCCATCTTCCCTGTCCCTGCTGAAGAAAAGCAGGCCCAAACCATGATGCTGCCACCACCATGTGTGACAGTGGGGATGGTGTGTTCAGGGTGATGAGCTGTGTTGCTTTTACGCCAAACATATCGTTTTGCATTGTGGCCAAAAAGTTCGATTTTGGTTTCATCTGACCAGAGCACCTTCTTCCACATGTTTGGTGTGTCTCCCAGGTGGCTTGTGGCAAGCTTTAAACGAGACATTTTATGGATATCTTTGAGAAATGGCTTTCTTCTTGCCACTCTTCCATAAAGGCCAGATTTGTGCAGTGCACGACTGATTGTTGTCCTATGGACAGACTCTCCCACCTCAGCTGTAGTTATCTGCAGTTCATCCAGAGTGATCATGGGCCTCTTGGCTGCATCTCTGATCAGTCTTCTCCTTGTTTGAGATGAAAGTTTGGAGGGACGGCCGGGTCTTGGTAGATTTGCAGTGGTCTGATACTCCTTCCATTTCAATATAACTGCTTGCACAGTGCTCCTTGAGATGTTTAAAGCTTGGGAAATCTTTTTGTATCCAAATCCGGCTTTAAACTTCTCCACAACAGTATCTTGGACCTGCCTGGTGTGTTCCTTTGTCTTCATGGTTCTCTCTGCGCTTTCAACAGAACCCTGAGACTATCAAAGAGCAGGTGCATTTATACGGAGACTTGATTACACACAGGTGCATTCTATTTATCATCATCAGTCATTTAGGACAACATTGGATCATTCAAAGATCCTCACTGAACTCCTGGAGTGAGTTTGCTGCACTGAAAGTAAAGGGGCCGAATAATATTGCACGCCCCACTTTTCAGTTTTTTATTTGTTAAAAAAAGTTTAAATTATCCAATAAATTTCGTTCCACTTAACGATTGTGTCCCACTTGTTGATTCTTGACAAAAAATTAAACTTTTATGTCTTTGTTTGAAGCCTGAAATGTGGCGAAATGTTGAAAGGTTCAAGGGGGCCGAATACTTTCGCAAGGCACTGTATATATGAACATGAAAAAGTATACGAGTTTGTCTAAACAAAATATGTACACGTTGCTGTTTCTTCTTCAGTGTGGAGAGGACAGAATTTCACAAAGGACTGTCTGTCATGTGACGCACGAAGAGGAAGCGGGTGGGATACAGAATTGTTCACCGCTGAAAAAGTACACTTGCACAGCCCCCCAGCCAAGGATGGCAGATACTTAAGGAATGGGTCAAAGGAATGGTTCACCGCTGAAAAGATACACTTGCACAGCCAAGGATGGTATAATGTTTTGTTAAGTTTAACATAAGAGCACTCTGTACAATACTGAAATTAAAAAGACCATATAGGCAGGTGAACACACACACACACACACATTTAGTTTAATATTCAGTATTCTATATTGTGCAAAGAGTGTTTTCATGTCAAACTTAACAAAACGTTCAAGCATCCTTGGCTGGGGGGCCGTGCAGTGTACTTTTTCAGCGGTGAACAATTCTGAAACACAAGATTACTGAACTGGCTTTTCTCTAACAGCCGCAACTGGATTCGGGGAGCCAGTTAACATGGGAGTGAGTTGAACCGTAACACCGGTACAGCGAATAACCATGTTTTCTCATCAACATATAAGACAAAGGCATTGGGACACCTACAGCAGTTTGATCACTACATTCATCAGTGATTTGGTGTTTATTATATGAACAAAGGAGGAAACTCTGTTCGATGAAAATCTTTGCTGTCCATTCTGATGGCAACAAGTTCGGGTGTAAGAAAGAGGTACAAAGATAATAATGACCAAAAGCAAAACACCACAAATAGAGTGAGGCATAGCATAATTTTGTGCGAAATAAAGGAATAGTTATGGGTTGTAAAGCTAAAGGAGAAACAGTTTCCAATATGTCCTTTCTATCCGACGAGAGGACTGTGAATGTAACGTACAGAATACTTGATGATCCAATCAGCACATGTAGTGCACATGTCTGACCGCACATGTGTGCGTGTGTTTCAGGTGTATATGGCGTGCCAGTCCATGTTGGTGGTTTTGGTGGGAGCGTCTCCAGAGGTGCACGTGGAGAAGCACGACGGCGTTCATTCACCGGTCACATTTTTCGGGGACGTGGACTCCATTGTGACGGAGGTAAGCGAATGTCCGTGCACTGCTCCCGCTCTTCCGGATCTTCCGGCTCCTGCTCCTCCGGCTCCCACTCTTTCTATCCCGCTTGTGTTCTTCCTCCGCAGTGGCTCCTGGTCAAGCAGCAGTCCTACAAGGTCAGCTTGGCTGGATCACTATTCTTCGCTGGCCTCCTGCTCGGGAGCTTCGTTCTCGGGCCTCTCTCTGACACCGTCGGCAGGAGACCCGTCTACCTGACTGGTGAGGGCGCATCCAAATCTAACCCGACGGCGTAACGATGAACAGCGTGACGTGTCTCTGTCACCCGTGACATGAGAACGTGACATATCACATAACATGAAACGCGGGACAAGAAAGGCCTGCCATGTCAATGTGACAGCAAAGCGTGATCGTGACAAGACAGGAAACAACATGAAATGCACGCCAGGGCATGTTAACACGCAACCAACATGAGGCACGGGCACATGCGAGGACATGTTGTGACATCCTGACATGACAACACGTGACATACCAACACAACAGGACAGGTAAAAAGGAGGAATGACCACTTGGCCTGAAACACATGACAGTGACAACATGACACGCAAAGACAAACCACAAAGCATGTGATGATAAAATTGCGCAAAATGTGACACACCGGTGACAGGAAACGTGCGGCATGTCATGAAAGCCATACGTCGTGACATGAAAAGCAGCACATTGACATGACGGGAAAACAATAGGTATGAAACCCGTGACATGACCAGATGACGTGAAACATTGTTTTGTTCGTTCAAAGCATTTAACGTGTATGACGACACATTTGACCACACAAACCTGCGACAACGAAACAACACACTGCATAAGGCGACACGACAAGAGGCGGCGCCCTTTTTGTGGCGAGGCGTGACTAGCACGGCGTTTTGGGGCGCAGCGCTGTTCCTGGAGGTGCTCCTGGGTTACGTGACGGCGGCGTCTCCGAGCTACGAAGTGTTCGCCGCCTCCCGCCTCCTGGTGGGCCTGATGAACGGCGCCATCGGCCTGGTCTGCTTCATCCTCACGCAGGAGTACGTGGGCAAGTCCTACTGGGCCGTGACTGGTACGACACCTGCTTCCTTGTCCTCACTTAGCCACCCAAAATTCCGCCTTTGAAGCTCTGGGTTAAGCCGAGCCCCACTTAAAAAAAAACGAGGAGCCGAGTGGAATGGCGTTATTTACATTGATTTGTTGTCTCTTTTTTTTCCCCGCGGCAGGGACGCTGACGAGCATGACGTTTGCGGTGGGCATCGCCCTCTTTGCGGCTCTGGGTTTCGTCATAAGGCCATGGAGGACGCTTGCGACAGCGGCCAACACTTGGGGAGTCCTCTGCTTCCTGCTGTCCACGTGTGTGCCCGCGCTGTCCACGTGTGTGCCCGCGCTACCGCCGCGGTCCCTGGCCCGCGTCTGACCCCTTGCTCCTTTTGTCAGAACGCTTCCGGAGTCTCCTCGCTGGCTCTACTGTCGCCGTCGCACCCGGCGGGCGCAGGAGGTCAGTAGAAACCGTTTGCGGGCTCGCTTTTTGGAGGCTTTTGTGTTCAGCTGAACCGTCCGAAGCAGAACTTATCCCTTGACCACACTCGTAACTGAAAACCCTTACGCTGCATTGTAAAATAGTATTAATTGATTTTCAACATTGTTTGATGTAAGGTGGCTCGGTGGTGCACTGGTTAGCACGTCCACCTCACAGTTTTGAGGATGTGGGTTCAATTCCACCTCTGGCCCTCTCTGTGTGGAGTTTGCATGTTCTCCCCTTGCCCGCGTGGGTTTTCATTGGGTACTCCGGTTTCCTCCCACATCCCAAAAACAGGCCCTCCAAATTGTCCCTAGGTGTGAGTGCGAGTGCGAGTGCGAGTGGTTGTTCCTCTCTGTGTGCCCTGCGATTGGCTGGCAACCAGTTCAGAGTGTCCTCCGCCTACTTCCCCGATGACTGCTGGGATAGACTCCAGCACGCCCGCGACCCCCATAGGGACAAGCGGTATAGAAAATGGATGGATTGTTTGATGAACTTTATTGATTGCATCACTGGCAACTTTTGATTGGAGGTGATGCGCTACATGGCTCTGATGAACGGTCGCCCTGCGCACAAGCTGACCTTGCGGCCGGCCGGAGGTGGCTCGGGCGGCTCAGGCGGTTCGGGCATCCTGCAGCTGGCCACTCATCCTCTCCTCCGTCTCAGGACGTTCCTGCTCATGTATGTCTGGTGAGTGGTGCATGTTGAGCTAGCGCAACCATGGCAACAGCAACAAATGGGCTGGAAATGCGCGTGTCCAGGTACGCATGCAGTCTGGTGTATTACGGCCTGACACTGGGCGCCGGGGATGTGTCGGGAAACCGTTACCTGAATGTGGCCATGTCTGGTCTGGTGGAGCTGCCAGCCTACCCGCTCTGCGTCTATTGCATGAACCGACCCTGGTGAGGCATGGACGCACGCACGCGCGGGGGGTGTGGAGGAGCCTTTAGACCAGGGGTCACCAAAACGGTGCCCGCGGTCACCAGGTCACCCATGAGGACTGCATGAGTCGCCCGCAGGATGTTCTAAAATTAGCTCGAATAGCGGGACTTGTCGGTGAGCTGCATCTATTTATTTTACAGTCAAACCTCGGTTTCCGATTGTCCCGGTTCTCGAACAAATTGGAATTTGAACAAAAAATTCGGACGTCGAACCTAGCGAGATGAGCCGGGAGGACCCGAGAAACCCCGACCGCGCGGCCCGGATGCCGACTGACTCCGCGCAGTTGCGGCGCGCAGTTGCGGCGCGCAGTTGCGGCGCGCAGTTGCGCCGCGCAGTTGCGCGGCGCAGTTGCGCAATCGGACAAAATTGAGCTCCCTGCGCACTTGGGTCCACTTAAATTCTGGAAAGTACATCAGGACTTTAAAAATATTTTCTAAATTTCAGCGACGGCTCTGTCACAATAATGCGACCAGCGCGGTGCAGTTGGGCGGTGGGCGACACGCTACGGTTGCGTGTTCGTCGGTGCGTTGCAGATGCGTGATCGGACAAAAATGAAAAAATGCTTAAAAAAAAAGACGTTTTTTTTTTAGTCTTGGAACGGACTAAAAATTGTTCTATTATTTGTAATGGGAAAATAGATTCGGAATTCGACCGATTCGCTTCTCGAACCGCCTTCTGGAACGGATTGTGGTCGGAAACCGAGGTTTGACTGTATTTTTGCTATTCTTGTTAAAATCACACTTACATGTGAACTGGAAATGACAATAATAACACATAGTGAAAGCTAAATTGAGCAAATTGGCTATTTCAGAAGTGTGTGTCAAACTGGTAGCCCTTTGCCTTAATCAGTACCCAGGAAGTAGCTCTCGGTTTAAGAAAGGTTGGTGACCCCTGCTTTAGAATGACTTTGGAATGATAGTTGGCAGCCAGCCGTCGAGTGTTAAATGAACGGCCGGGTCCTTTTGCTTTGAGGCTGTCTCATGTCTCTGCTACTCTTATCAGTCAGCTACTTGGGAGGAAAGCAACAGAGTCAACTTGCTGACTTGGGGATGAAAGGAAGAGGCGCGAGACAGACAAAAAAGCAGCCACTGTCACCATGACAACATTTTTTGTCCACATGCCGTAGTTTGAGTAAAGACACGTGACAAAGACATCAGAGAAAACCAAGGCAGGGTGGATCTTTAAAATGTCTTTCAGGGCCGGCCGGAGGAAGAGTTTGTCGGCTTTCTTATGTTTGTCTGCGTGGGCCTGCCTTGGCGCCATCTTCATTCCAGAAGACGCGGGTAAGACACACCGACAAGGCGGGGCCAAAACAGATTGCGTGCGCGTCTTTCCATCCAAAGGGAGGTCTTGGACCATTTCATCCATTGGTTGGATGAAATGTCCTCTTGGTTCCGTGCAAAAGTTTACCTCAATTGTGCATTGTTGAGTGAAACATTTGGCCCCTCAGTTTTTGTCACTCACAAGGATGAAAAAGAACAAAACCTTTGTTAAGTGGATGCGCTCGCTTGCGCGCTTTCATTCCTATAGAGCAGGGGTCGGTAACCCAAAATGTTCAAAGAGCCATATTGGCCCTCAAAAAAAAAAAACATACCTGTTTGGAGCTGCCAAAATCTAAAAGCCTTTTATAAGGCAATATAACATTGCAGCACAGCCTCGCAGATGTCCTCCCCCCGTGTTTGGCCTTTTAGTGGTATCAATTTGATCATTTCTTCTTGCGGCCCGTTAGAGTTCACGTACCTGCATAGCAGCGCTGTCTGTTCAATATCGGTCACGTCACACAACTCCTCACAGGCAATTGAGAAAGCTGGAGCTGAATTGATGTCCTTGGTTTGCTGATCGGTGATATTGTTTGCCATTTTAATTACCCTTTCCTTCACTGTTTTTGCGGAAAGAGGCATGTCTTTAATTTTCTGAATGATCTCTGTTTTGTTTTTGAAGTCCAAAAATAGGCACTCTGATATTTGAATGAATGAATCCTTCATGTACTCTCCATCGGTGAATGGTTTTCTGTGCTTTATTATCTCCCGGGCTGCAACAAAACTTGCAGCAGTTGTAGAGTTTGGAGATGCAATCCACTTCTTGAAACTGTTTTTTCGGTCCTCAAATTTCTCCACCAGCACTGCAATTGCACCTTTCCTCTCAGTTCTAATTGGGTGATCGGAAGCAAATTTAGCATGCTTTAGCGAAAAATGTCGCTCCAAATTGCTCTTCTTGTTATTTGACAACTTCTCATTGCAAATCAAACATGCAGGCAATCCTTCAGCATTGGCAATGAAAGCAAATAGTTCAGTCCATTCTTAAGCCCTTTGTTCTTATCAGCAATCTTTCTCTTTTTGCCTTTTGAATCCATGGCCCATCACTCACATACCTGTTTGTATATTACTCGCAATTATGCTCATTGGCGCCATTCTGAAATTCTGTATTTTTAATATATTTACAACTACATACACTTTTACAGCATAAGAACATTTGTGTCATGATTACCATCTAAAAAATATATTTAAAAAAAACATTTGTTTCCATTTTCACACATTTTTGCAAAAGCTCCTGTGAGCCGCTAGGGCAGTGGTGGCCAACCCGCGGCTCGCGAGCCGCATGCGGCTCTTTGGCTGGTTTCATGCGGCTCTTTTACGTTCATATCAACATTTGTGTTTATTTTTCGTGCGCATTTGCTTCGCTTGAGTTCAATATGGTATTTTGGTCAAACGCGCATGCGTGTGAGGTGAAATCCCGCAAAGGAGGAGGGACAAACAGAGCGATTGGTTTTGCTGGCTCTTTAATGAATGGCGACTGTGACTACGGGGGCCCATTAGGTCCAGAAAAGCTGACAAGACGCTTGCCAAAATGGCAAGGAAAAAATGCACAGCTAAACGAATATATGACGATGAACACAGGACGTTTTTAACAGAGTTAGTTGTTTTTTGTTGAACGCTCAATTTGTCATTATCATGTTGGTGCGTGACATAATAATGTCACACAATAAATTTGGCTGAGCAGAGGTGTGTGTGTGCGCGTGTGTTTGTGTGTGTGTGTGTGTGTGTGTGGGGGGGGGGGGGGTGTTCATGTGTGCTCATGTGTATGATGTGGCTCTTTGCGATGACACAGTAAAAAAATGTGGCTCTTAGTCTCTGACTGGTTGGCCACCCCTGCGCTAGGGGAGTGCTAAAGAGACGCATGTGGCTCTGGAGCCGTGGGTTGCCGACCCCTGCTATAGAGCGAAAGGAAGGAAGAGAGGAAACTCAAGTGTGTGCGTGTGCATGCCTGCGTGCGTGCAGAGACGTCACTGGGCGTGACCTCCTTGGCGCTGTTAGGAAAGCTGACGGTGAGCGCGGCCTTCAACATCGTGTACGTGTACACGTCAGAGCTGTACCCCACTGTGGTCAGGTGAGTGGAGGCGGGGCCACCTTGGTGTCAAGCTGCATCTGGCGCTAGTTTCTCACTTTTGTTTGGCTCCTTTCAGGAACGCCGGCCTGGGAGTTTGTGCCATGTCCTGCAGAGTAGGAGGAATTCTTGCTCCCTTTGTGCCTTCCATGGTGAGAACGTCCTGCCTGCCTTCCTTCCTTCCTTCTTGCCTTTCTTCCTGCCTGCCTTCCTTCCTTTCTTCCTTGATTCCTTCCTTTCTCCCTTCCTGCTTGCCTGCCTGCCTTCCTTCCTGCTTGCCTTCCTTCTTGTCTTCCTTTCTTCCTCCCTTCCTTTCTTCCTTCCTTCCAGACCTCCTTCCTGCCTCCAATATCAGGCTGGCGTGCTGCCGGCCGCCCTACATTGAGAGCTAAATCTGGCTCTTCTTCCCTGGCAGCTCTCGGCGACGGAAGGGCCGCTCTTGACGCGGTTGTTTTTGCTTGTCTTTGATACCAGTTGTGAATTTTGCGCCGCGACAGTCTCTTTTCCCCGGCGGGCCGCATGTAACGGTGTTGCACGTCTGACAGCGGGCGTTGGCCGCGGCCGTGCCTTTCAGCGTCTTCTCTTTGAGCGGCCTCTCCGCTGGCGCTTTGGTGCTCCTGCTGCCCGAGACCCTTGGCGCACCACCGGCACACACACTAGAACAGCTCCATCCCGGCAGCCGCCGAGTCCTGGAGAACAAGGTGAGGCATGCTCGCAAAGGCACACACATTAGCTGAGAAGGATGTTTGAGTCAAATGATCGATGGCGTGCACTCGGTCAGAGCGCGGTACCCGAACCGTTCCGGGCCCGAACCAAGCGCCTGACAAAGCCCGCTCAGCCATCCAAGTATCTATATAGAACACAGATAAAAAGGCTTCTGGTGTCTCGCCAGTATTAGCTGGTGTCAAAAGTCATTTTTTGATACAAAACGGACCTCAGTACAGCCGTGTTCCTTGAGCTATGCTTTGAATTTGCGAGTTGATCCTGTCCTGGGTCCCAAAATCCATCTCAGGATCACCAACGCAAGAGAAAATTCGACAAGATAGTCCTGCACAATGAACAGTATGAATAAAAAAAACGCGAGGAATTGTGACAATTTGGTGGACTCGAATAGTTGGTGATGTGAGTCAAGGTAAAGACACAATGATTGTCACACGCACATCTGGGTGTGGTAAAATTTGTCCTCTGCATTTAACCCATCCCCTAGGGGAGCAGTGAGCAGCGGTACCGCGCTCAGGAATCCTTTGGTCATCTAACCCCCAATTCCAACCCTTGATGCTGAGTGCCAAGCCACGGAGGCAATGGGTCCCATTTTTATAGTCTTTGGTATGACCCGGCCAGGGTTTGAACCCACAACCTTCCAGTCTCAGGGCGGACACTTTACCACTAGGCCACTGAGCGGTGACCCTGGCGCTCATTTCAGGTTGTGATAGTTTGCTACATGCTTCTTTGCTCTCCTGCTCCTCAGCCTCTCCTCTACCAAGATGACAAATAGCAACCCGGTGTTAAAAGAAGCCACCGGCATCATCTGACTACTCACCGGACCTCCGACTGGCTACTGTTCTTCCCTTCCGAGTGGGCGGGACCAGTGGGGTAGGCGCCCAACATTGCAGAAGAGCTTTTTTGCATTGCTGCATCGAAATGTTTCACAATGAAACTGGTTTCAATGGTGATATTTATTAGTCACATGTACACGTATTCACTAAATTGTCCATTTTTTTTTCTTTTTTTGCATGAAAAGTTGTCTTTTTGTAACCCTTATAACAGAATGCTGTATTTGGACAAATGGGAACACATACAACATATTGTCAATGTTTCCCTGTCTTGATGACCAGGGAACGGCTGAAACCTACCATTGACTGAATTGGAAGTTGTTTACAGTCTGTCCATCATAGGGAGCATCATATTTGATCTCAGAGGCAAATTTGATATTGTTGATGAAAATTCATCTAAATGGCTTCGTCATAATTCAACAGTGAATCAACTGATTTTGGATAATAATAATACATTTTATTTGTAAGGCGCCTTTCAAGGCACTCAAGGCCGCCGATAAGGATAATAATGCTAATGGGATGCGTAATGAAAAGGTGACATGAACACGGACATAAATGTGAATGCTATATTGATCAAATGATGGATTCTCTCTTGTTGCCTGTTTTGTCATTTGTATTTGTGTTGTGCGTTTTGAAAAAATACTCAAAAGTAAATGAGAATAAAACAAAAGGCGAAACACAAAGTGTCCGAGGCTACTGCCTGCAAATGCCGGATGCTGACGAGCGACGAAATGGCGTCTGTAACTAAAGGTGAGTTCAAACAGTGTCTAGACTGCTTTGAGTTGAAGGATTGCTGGTGTAGTTCTGGATATGGCCACTAAGTGTCACTACGGCATGAAAAAGGAGCAAGGGGCGAGTCGCCGGTGACGTCATTGTTGGGCGCTTTGAGTTGAAGGATTGCTGGTGTATTTCAGTTATGAACATTTGGTGTCGCTACTGCATAATAAAAACAGCGAGTAAGTTGCCAGTGACGTCGTCATTGTTAGGGTATTTTTCAAGATGGCGTTGGACGGTTGCTGGCATACCACCGCAGTCTGCGACAGATGAGGGGAAAAACGACAGCAGGCGACGTTGAGGACCTTTGTTGCCCTTTTGTCCGCAGACCGACACTAACTCGCTCCGCCGGAGAATGCTGTGTTACCTTAAATGAGTGCGTCGTGCCCGGATAGCGTCAGTAAGCCCCCCCACCGCCCCTTCCCTGGCGCGTGCGGCTAAAATGCGACTAAGATGCTAACCGCTTCTCGCTGTGCTGCTGGGCCGACCGGGCGGTTCGAGGCGCGAGCCGGTCGGTGGGCCTGAGACTCATGCATGGCGGCGCCGAGGGAGCCCGCGGGCTCTGTGGTCGTCGACGTGAATGACAACGAGGAGGATGGCGGCGTCGTCAGACGACCAGTCGCGGCGTTGGCTCTCAAATGTTCCGTGACGTGCAGAAAAGGTGACGACGCTGTCAGGATGTTGGACTTAGCGGAGCACTGCCTCCGGGACCGCCGCGGCCTTAACGGAAGCGCCGAGTCGTGGGGTGAAGTGGAGGTGGCGACGGCTGGACGAGGAAGAGGAACCGGCCACCCCGCTTCCTGTCCAGCTGCCTGCGGGGCTCGAGTGTCATCCGGGTCGACGGCTTCCGTCGGGCCGCCGTGCTCGGGAAAAGTAGCGGAGACGTGTCCTCGCTCGGAACCGCAGCCAGGCATCATGCTCAACGGGTGTGCTGACGACGGCGTCTCAGAAAGGCCGACGGCGGTCGTTAATGGAGGCTGTCATGCCGCCACCGAAGCCCGAGACAACCGCAGCGACCCGCCCGTCCTCGCGGACGCTCCCGAGCCGGCCCGTAGAGCCGCTGGACCGCCCTCAACAGAGCCGTCGGCCTCCTCCGAACTGAGCGAGGACGACACCTCGCCCTTCGAGGAAGAGGTGGACAGTGTCGAGCCTGACTGGGTCGTCAGGCCTCAGACGTTGAGAACCGAGGCGAACCTTAGCACGTCGCTCAGCTGCGACGCCACGCCGCTGTCGCCGTCGACCGCCGACCGGGGGGACTTCTGCTTCGGGGAGCAGGGCGGCGAATTTCGGGGCGCTTTCGAGGCAGGCCGCCGGCAGAGTGCACCCGAATCGGACCTCAGAGTGCAGGGCAACTGCGACGAGACCGGTCTCGCTCCCAAGAGGTTCGGAATTGTTCACTTCTTCACCAGGTACAACGCTTGAACATCAATGAACGTAGTGCGAGGGATTTGGCAAATTTGTGAGGAACTTCCTTTATGTCCTTTTAATTACAAGAGAGGACATACCGCTAAAGAATCAGTTTAGGGCTGCGACTAGCGATTGTCATCGAGTAGCTGCAACATTTCTTTTCCATTTTCTTACATTTAAAAAAAAAAAACATGACACGATCTCCAATTGACAGTGCACTAAGTGTACCTACGTAAATGGATTTGGATTTCGTCTTGCTTTGTAACATAAGCCTGAAAATAAGCCAAAAATGTCAATTGGTGATTTCTAAAGCCAACATTGCAAATGTTACATATAGAGGAAGTCAGCTTTCACCGGGGCTATAATGACAAGGATTTGGATAATTTTACATTATAAGATTATTGCTTAGTCATCAATTCATTGATTATTTGCTGTTCTGTTAATAAACAACAACCCAGTTTCAATTATGAAGACAATCTTTTGTCTGACAGAGACAAGTATGCCATCTGCCTCAAATCAGTTAAATGTGAGTGAAGGTGCGAGTTGCGACACTTCATCTGAATCAACAGATTTGCGAAATGAATCAACCACTGTTTTGCATATTAATTAGTCATATAAAGACCTTGATTCTTTTGAAATGGTGGAATTTCTGTTGTCCCCCATGAAAGCAGACTGAAGATCTTTGCGTACTGTACATACTTTCAAAGTAAGTCTGAAATTGTCCAGCACGTGCTTTTATGAGAAGGCCTTCCGGGTTTTCTGATGGCTGTTATGGACCAAATGGGCAACTGATCCAGAATCGGTTGTAGCATTTTCTGCACCATCAATGTGAAATAATGTCCTATTTTTGTATCGAGGGTGAAGCAGTTCGAATAATGGATGGAAAGTAAACATTTTGATCCGATCCGTCGCTGAATTTAACGGATAAAATCTCCAGATGATTATTGGAGTCATTGTAAAATGCGGGCCTCAAGCGAGCGTAATGACGGGACTACACATTGTGATTCGGAAGAACCGCACCTCCCGCAATGCGTGCGCGTTACCACGGAGACATGGCGCCAGTGTTCCCTCTAAGCCAGGGGTGTCAAACTCGTTTTTGCCGCGGGCTGCATTGTAGTCATAGTTTCCTGCGGAGGGCCATTATGACTGTAAACGCCTTATATTATTTACAGTATAGGCTAGACGGTAGTGATGGGTCCATGAGGCGTCGTGTATCGTTTCGACACATTGCCAAACTGTATTGACACTGTGTCGATACTGTGTCGCTGACTGCTGATACCCGCTGGACCTTAAAAAACCTAGTTGACAGACTCGACTGACACTGATTTGATGACCTAATATATACATTAATTAAGTTAAGTAATTATATTTTATATTGTATTCTTTCACACATTCATTTAAATTGAAAAAATATTTTGTATCATAACATGAAAATCTAAGTGAATGTGTTGTGGAAGAGGATGCTTGTGCACTGGGATTTGTTTTTTACAAGTTTTTATTTAAAACAGTACGTTTTTCCAATGTTTTGAAATTGAGCCTGTTGCGCTTTTTGGACACAATTTCTCCCGCCGTTGAAAACACCCACTCACACGGCACAGATAAGGCTGGAGTGCAGTGTAGTGGGTCTTTTGATTGTCCCAGTATCTGACTTGGGGCTGCTCCATAATTCTTGATAACTTTCAGGATGAACCACAAAAGATTAGATATTGTTTTAGCAGATCCATCCCGTTGACAATGCGCTTCCTTTAACAGAGCTTTGGCGCGCTTCCTTGACAGACTATACTGCTGCTCGTTCAGTCACGTGACTTTTTTTAAAGCAATATGTGCAACGACACGGGGCTTCGCTCTATGAGCTCGACGCATCGGTGTTGCCGGACCCATCACTACTACACGGCAAACTGATGAATAACTAGTTTTGAAATCAGAGACTAGTCAAAACTGTTCAAATTGTTTAAAAAGATGAATGGTAATAAAAATTGCTAGCAAAATTTCAGTTTTGAAAAAGTGAAGACAATTTATAATTTTAGTAATAACACAAAGTCTATGCAGAATTTATCTTCGCGGGCCACATAATATGATTTGACGGGCCGCATCTGGCCCCCGGGCCTTGAATTTGATACCTATGCTCTAAGCTGCGCTGCTGCGCACAAGAAACGCTATGCTGCACACAAAATAAAATTCAGCATAAACTGATTCATATCTAATGTTAAAGTTAAAGTCCCAATGATTGTCACACACATCTGGGTGTGGTGAAATTTGTCCTCTGCATTTAACCCATCCCTGTGTGATTTTGATCCATCCCCTGGGGGAGAGGGGAGCAGTGAGCAGCAGCGGTGCCGCGCTCGGGAATCATTTGGTGATCGAACCCCCCCAATTCCAACCCTTAATGCTGAGTACCAAGCAGGGAGGCAATGGGTCCCATTTTTATAGTCTTTGGTATGACCCGGCGGGGTTTGAACCCACAACCCTGTCCAGTATCCGGGCGGACACTCTCTACCACTAGGCGACTGAGCTGGTATGCTGTAATGTTAGACGTAATCTAAGTGGATGAATGATTTTCTTTCTGTGCCTTTTTGTAGTGTAAATCAGTGATTGACAGGTGTCCAGCCAATGATATGATATGGTTCACTTACGCTACATAGCCAATCATAGCATGTCAGTGCCTGAAAATTGTGTCCCTGCCCATTCGTGCTGTGCAGGTTAGCGAGCTAACAACAGTGCGGCGGAGTCAAGAGATGCAAACGCTAAGTGAGCTAACCCCCTTATCATGGCGGACACATCCACTCACCAAGCCAAAGTAAATAAGAGATGCTTGCGGTTCTTTTAAGATAGAATGGCTGTCGGAATGTGTGCAAATAAAAGAACAAAGGGTGGAACTCGGTGTGACTTTCTCTTTTCGAGTGAGAAAGGTTCTACTTGCAGGAAGCTAAAGTGGGCAGGCGAGTTTACGGAGGGAAAAATATGGAACTGAATGGAAGTTTGGCTACCTCAAGTGTCACATTCAGCAGAAATGTCATTTGAAAGCTGTTGGAATTGTACAGAGACTCAAAATGGGACAGGGGATCGGTACATTATTGCAAGAGAGCGCAAAAGGACCGACACAAAAGGAACGAGCTGTCACACAAAACAAAATCCAACCCCCGAGCAAGTTCTCATTGACAATATTTTATTTATTTCATTTATTAATCAATCAATCAATCTGGTGTTGCACACAGTGGTCCACAGTGTGCACAGGGAGCTTGTGTGTTTGCACAGACATTTGAAAATTAGAGGGGAACATTGCATGGCGCAACACCTCACGCCCATGTCACACTTCCCGCCCGCCTTTGCCCGCGCTTCCTCTTTCCACTGTAAACTTGCACCGTCCCCGTCTACAGGAGCTGTTCCCTATGAGAGCCAAAGAGCCTACACCGTTCACACGATGCGCCAGGGTGGCGACTGTTTGGCAAGCCCAGAGATGCAGGAGAAGGAGGAACTGTGTCCTCGTCCTCCACGGAGCAGGTTGTGTGATTGTTGCAATTGCCTGGTGGGCACGTGGTCTGCGCATAGGATCACAGGATTTGATATGAGTATGTCCTCATGCGGGTTCGGGGGAGCCTGTCTGACACCCGGGGAAAGGACGCGGGCAGAGGCGGGCCTCGTTTGGACAGCGCGGACTGGTCAGCGTCAATGGCAAGGCACATGTTGACATAAAATGGATTGGTCGCCAGTCCCATGTCATTTAAATCCAAATCTGTAGAAGGTGGTCCCAGGCCAGTCACGCCACTGGACACAGCTTTCCTTCCGAAACTGACTGCGGCCCCTAATGCTGACTCTGGTGGATTGACACTGTCTGTGTTCGATTGTGCGCAGGTGTCCTTTCGGCACCCCCCAGCGGCAGGCAGGAGGAAGAACTTGGACTTCGAGCCCCTCTCCACCACAGCGCTCATTCTGGAGGTACGCTCCCCCGCTGGTTCAGTTACCCTCTGGTGCAAGTGAAAGTTGAAGCCTCAGCCATCTGGCTCCATAAGAACCAGCGAGTTGTCCAAATAGTACACATAGCGGCCAGCCAGGCTTTCTTTTGCCCCTTGGCTCGAAATTTGTTGTGTCAAATCTAACAAGTCAAGTAGCAAGTCGTAGCCCTGCTAGTTACTAGATGTACAGTAATCCCTCGTTTATCGCGGTTAATTGGTTCCATGCTCACCTGTGATAGGTGAAAATCCGCGAAGTAGAGAACATACATTATTACAATAGCCACACAAGGATTTTATGAACTTTTATTTCATTTTTAAACACTTTTATGTACTTTTAAAACGTTTTTTTTGTATTTCTGAAAACTACTGTAAACATTTTTAAAGTCAAATTGACTTTTAGAAATATTCCTTATATAAATAAATAAGTAAATAGAGAAAATAATAGAGTAAATATATTGTTACAACATATCCACACAAGACTTTTAACCTTAATTGTAGTTTTAAACACTTTATTGTTTATTAAATACTTTATTTTGCATTTTTAAACACTTTTGCAACATTTTAAAGTCAAGAAACATTCTTGTTTACTAACTATTTAGTAAGCGCTTTTGTGAACATTTTAAAGACAAGCTGACTTTCAGAGACATTCTTATTTACTAACTATTAAACACTTTTATAAATATTTTCACTCAAGTCTCGAATTAAAAAAAAACTTCTGTGATGAAGCACAAGTCTGATATGTTGATACAGACAGTGCGGTCGGCTGAGCTGAATTGTAGTTAGAACTGCTAAGCCAATCAGCTGCGAGAACACATGTTCTCATTGGCCATTAATGTTCGGAAAAAAATCCGCGATAGGTGAAGCGCGAAGTAGCGAGGGATTACCGTAGTTGCAGGTTACACAAACCAGGATTAGTAGCTGCTATCGGCACAAGTTCCAGTAGGTGTCGTGGGACATGTAGAAGGAGCAGTACCTGCAGCGATACCCTGAGCAGTAATAGTGTATGTAGTAGTCAAGTACAAGTAGTTGTCATAGTACAAGTGGTAGCGACATGGTGGCTAGCAAGTAGTCGTAATGCCAGCAAACTTGAGTGCCACTCAAGTGGCCGCAACTCATAGCACCGCCGGGAGTACGGTTGGGCGTTCTCCCTTCATTGTGGCCTTCCGCACTCTGCCTGTGTAGGGTTGTGGGAGTGTGAGTGAATGAGCCCATTCGTGTGCCTCTGTCTGATTGGCTCTTAAGGAACCTTCCCGCCAAATCTGAGGAGGAAACTCAAAGACACAAGCTCGAGTATGAGGAGATGGTGGCCGGGGCCAAGAGGAGAGGTAAGGCGCTCTCTTTAAAAGAGAAGAAGAAAAAAATCATTTATCCATTTTCTGCTAAGAAAATGCTGATTGTGTTTGTTTTGCGTGCATCAGAGTTGAAGGACGCACAGAAGAAGAGGCGTCAGATGAAGGAGAGACATCGACACGAGGACAGCATCTCCAACGCCATGGTGGTCTGGAACACGCACATCCTGCCGCACTGGAACGCTGTGTGCGTGCCTCCCTGTGTTATAATAGTTCACCGTGACATATTTTGTGACTACCTGCTGTGAGGCCATGCACTCACCATTGAGGCATGTGTGGGTGTGCGTGTGTGTGTGTGTGTGCATGTGTCACACGTGTGTGTGTGTGTGCGTGTGTGTGTGTGCGCGCGCGCGGACGCGCATGCGTGTAGGAAGGCCACACGTCGCGTGAGGGACTTATGGTGGCAAGGCCTCCCTCCCGGCGTACGAGGACGCGTGTGGAGCCTTGCCATCGGAAACGAGCTCAACATCACGGGGGGTAGGTGGGCCGCCTCCCCCCAATCTAACTGCAGTCATTTTTGACGCCTTCCATACGGCGGTGTAGTTGATGCTGGAGCCAAACCGGCTCCTCAGACGTTTTTTTTCCGAGGCTCATCGAGTGCGAGGGCCACTTTGACATCTTTGTGTGTTGTGTTCCCACAGAGCTGTATGACATCTTCCTGTGTCGCGCCAAAGAAAAATGGAGGAGCTACAGCGAGACCAGCTCGGTCAACAACGACAGCGAGAGCGGTGGGCCCCCCACTCGCCCCCACCGCAGCATGCCCGCCTTTGAACTCTGCGCTTTCCTCGACAGACGGCGGCACATCGCTGGCAGACAGAGAATCCAGCCTGGAACTCATCAAGCTGGATATCTCTCGAACATTCCCGTCGCTCTTCATCTTCCAGAAGGTTTGGCTGCACCACCGTCGCCTGACAGCAAGAGCTGCCTTTCACTTCCTCCTCGTTCCGTGCGCGCAGGGCGGTCCCTTCCACGATGTCCTCCACAGCGTGTTGGGAGCGTACACATGCTACCGACCTGACATCGGATATGTAGGTCTGACGCACGCACGCTCACTCTTGATTTAGTTTGCAAATGTTTGACAAAAGGCCCTCAATATGTGTTGACGTCAATGTTGCACATTTTTGGGCTGCCATCCCAACGTCAGTGTTGGCGCCATTCCATATCAGGTCACGTCTCACTTCATCATTTTGGAATTTGGATCACCTGTTCGGGCTCTCCTTAACATTTTTAGCACATGCGCAGGATTGCGATGGTCGTGAGCGAGGCGCCGTCAATCCATCCCAAGTCATGTCATTGCGCAAGGGATCTTACGGCACTCAAGTAGCACAAAGCAGTTTGGCACGTACTCCTGCAAACCCGTCGCTTTTCAGTGTCCAATTCAAGCGCGTAGCTTAAGGTCATAGGAGTCCCCGACCCACCCGCACCTTGGCTTCAAACAGCACGAGTGTGCGTGGCACACGTGTACACTACGTTGCGTCTTTGCGCAGGTTCAGGGGATGTCCTTCATCGCTGCCGTCCTCATCCTCAACCTGGAGGAGGCTGACGCCTTTGTCACCTTTGCCAACCTGCTCAACAAACCATGCCAGATGGCCTTCTTCCGCGTCGACCACGACCTGGTACGCTCGCTCACTTGCTCTCACGCACGCATGCATGTGTGACGTGGCTTGGGACATTTCAGATGCTGAAGTACTTCGCCGTGTTCGAGGTGTTCTTCGAGGAGAACCTCCCGCACCTCTTCAGCCACTTCAGGAGTAACAAGCTGACGCCTGACCTTTACTTGATCGACTGGTGAGTCGGGCGACAGCTCGGTGGCGAGAGCGGGGCTCTAACCCTAGCATCTGCGTGGGTGGCGGTGGCAGGATCTTCACGCTGTACAGCAAATCCCTGCCTCTAGACGTGGCGTGCCGTGTGTGGGACGTCTTCTGCCGCGACGGCGAGGAGAGCCTTTTCCGGACGGGCCTCGGCATCCTACGCCTCTTCCAGGACGTCCTGCTGCAGATGGACTTCATCCGCATGGCGCAATTCCTCAGCCGGCTGCCCGAAGACCTCCAGGCACACGCGCTCTTCGCCGCCATGGCCGCCACGCACATGATCAGCAGGAATCGCCGCTGGGCTCAGGTTGGTGCAAAAAGACAACAAACAAACGTGACTGAGATGGAGCAATACAATGGCACAAAAAAAGCCCACTTTGAGCTGGATTATCTGTTAAATGCTTTCTGCGGGCATTGACGTCTTCCTGGCTCACTCGTGAGAATACTATCCAATATCACGCTTGGTTCTGGGTTTCGCTGAATGGGATGATAGCAAAAACACGGCCGGCCCCCGCTCATTTGTTGTAATTGGCAAAAATAAGGAAGCCGACAGCAGGGTCACCTATCCACAGCAATTCCCATGGTAAAATTATTAATTAACTTATTATTATTATTAAGTTATTGATTATTCTGGCTGTATTATACATTGTCACATAGGGTGCGTTACACACTATCCACAGCAATTTCAATGGTAGAATTATGAATTAAGTTATTATTAAATTATTGATTATTTGGGACGTATTATGCATTGTCACATAGGGTGCGTTACACAAGCCGGGCCACAAGATGGCGCCTGCCGTCAGGCGCTTTTTGGCCGAGTGAGCCCATGCAGCCTTTCCGACAAAAAAAAAAAAACTTTCAGTCTTTTCATGATGTCATTAGATCAGAGAGTCCAAAGTACAAAACCCATCCTTTTACATGATGTCATTAGATCAAAAAGTCCAAAGTATAGTATTGGTCCCTCATTGCAACAAGTCTTATTTTTGCTGGAACATGGTTGAGCACTGGTTAGAATGGTGGCGCACTCACGACGCCTCACAGTTCAGTGCGGGGTTCGATTCCGGCTCCGGTCTTCCTGCATGGAGTTTGCATGTTCTCCCCATGCCTGTATGGGTTTTCTCCCGGTTTCCTCACACATTCCAAAGACATGCTGGGATGGACTACCCTCGTGGGAATGAAGCGGCCCACGTAACAGATGGGTGGATTCGGGGCGCTTGGTTTATTTCAATGAAAAGCAAGCCTTTTGAGTATGGAGGGAGCCTCTCAGTCATTTTGTCCTTGTGCTCTCAGGTCTTCTCATCACTGCCGAAAGACAAAAACAAAGAGACGGACAACATCGGAAGCCCTGCTCTCAAAAGCTAATGCTGGCCAACCCTATAGTAGTGTCGTCGTAACCCTCCCATCCAGCGGGACGCCGCCTCCGCCCCCCCCCCAATACATTTTGGCATCTTGCGTTTTTTGTTGATGTTTGAGGGCGTGAAAGATTTTTTGGGCCCTGTCAAAGGAGAACAAATGGACATTGTTGAGTGACATGCACAACCCACACAATGAAAGCTGAGTGACAAATTAAACATGTTCTTTTTTTAATGTCATGCACACGCACGACATGCAACTCGTAATTGAGAGCTGTATCCATCTTGCGTGTAACTTGCTAAGTCGCTAGCACTCCTTGAGGACGGCTGCGCAGGCATTGGCTGTAAAAGTTGTGTTGGTCACATCTCCAAAAAATCCAAGACCATTTCAACTTTTTACAATGGAACAATTCATCCATTCACTATATTAGCAAATATGTCCAACTTCAAAACGTCCAAATAGATTTCAACTTCGAGATTATACTCTGAAATCAGATTCGGATTCGCTTTTGTGTCTCAAGCAACAAGCAACAAGCAACATTTTCACAGAGTCTCTATTGCAAAACAAAGCGGTAACCGACTCAATCAATTCATGGCCCACGCAAGTTGGTTTGCAGCTGCGGGATGAAAGACGTAACCTGTTTTGTTCCCCTCACAAACAACACCAAATCATCAACAATCACGATTAATGAACAATCGTAATGATAATGATTTTGCTGCGTCAAGCAAAACTTGCCAAAGTCAGTGTGGAAAGTCCAAAGTGTAAGTGAAGCAGGTAGCCTCGTGGTCCTCCTCGCGGGTCTGACGTTTTGTCCACTAACGAGCACTCCATGAACTGGCAACAAAGACACCGCTAGGACCCACCTGGCAACCGCCCAACCAGTCCCGAGTGCTTGTTGTCACACTCCCAATCAGGAGGGAGCCGCGTCCAGCTAGGAAAGATTTGAATGACGAGAAGTTGACAGTCATTCGTCAATCATGCATTGTGATTTGAGCAATTGGATGTTTTGGTGAAACCCCATGGATTGAAGTCACACAATTACGTTCGATTCAAACTTGTTTTTTTTCCCCCAAACATCGGGACAATGCTTTTGAGCATCTCTTTTATTGTAAACTTGTAATGTACAGTTTTTTTCTAACGCTTTAAAGGTTATGTAAATAAAGCACAGAAGAATCACAAAAATGTGTCACGACTCGTCCCCGGTTGTGTTATTATATGTAGGTTGTCATGTTTTCTGTCCGTCTGTGTACTTGCCCCTCCCTTCCTGTGTCAACTCACAATCCATGTAATAATCACAGTCACCTGCCTCTCGTTACCTGTCTCATATTTAAGTCCTGTCTGCGTGTCACTCCCTGTCGGATCATTGATGTCTTTTTGGTTCCTGTTGTTGTCAAGTCTGTTTCGGTTAGCCAGTCTGTCGGTCGGTCAGTTATGTCAGTTTGCCGGTTATGCTAGTTTGTTCCCCTTAGCCTCTCTTCCAACTACCTTTTCCCTCAATAAACCCTGGTCCAAGCTGCATTTGGTTGCCCTGCTCCGATCCGTGACAAAATGGCCTTTTCATTATGAGTTACTATAGAAACTTTTTACGATAAAAAGTCTTATTTTACATGGTCATTTGTTAGAAGTCATCGAGGGTCAATGTTAGGTGTTAGCTTATTAAAAATAGCCTTATGGTCATTCTTATTCGTAAAACAAAGCCTGACCATACATGGTAATTTTTTTAGATATAAAAAACAAGCCATACTATACTTACAATACATAGTCTTTTTTTTTTTTTTAACAAAAACGCCAAGGTCTTTTTTTTTTTTTTTTTTATGACAAAAATCTATACGTCGTAATTTTTATTTACTACTAGCTTTATAGTTTGGCTTTATTTTATTGAGATGTCTCTATTCACTGCTTGGCCTTATGTTGGGCTTTATTGTATTTAATGTAAATGGTAACACTGAAAAAGGAAAACAGAATGTCGATTATAAACAAATATTTATCACGCAGGGCATTCACTTTATCTGACTCTTCAGGAGTAAAACAAAGTGGAAAATAATAAACCAAAATGAAAATTTTAAAAATGCAAATGAACGACATTCTTGTTTTACAAAAGTGTAGAATAGAATATAGAATAGATCTTTAATGTCATTGTCACATGTACAACGAAATTTAAAAAGTGCCAACCGATCCGCGCATGCGATAAAAAATATCACCATCAAATTGGACAAAAATTGACATTAGAAAACCAAAATATAGTACAAGGAACATAAAAAGAGTGAGAGAGAAGATGACAGCCATACAGAATGCAGTGTTATAAACAATATGGAGGCTGTCGTCGTTGAAGGCCAGTCGGCTCTTGAGGTACAGAGAATGGAGATGGTGGTGAAGATAACCTTTACACTCCCAGGGGTCAAAAAAGACTTTTCCAAACAGTACTGTCTGAAGAAATAAAATGTTATTCACCACCAAGCATATCTGTACTCATACTGTAGTCACGTAGTAGTCAACGAAAAAGAACACAAATATATGCGCGCTGAAGACAACTATATGGGTTTTGCATGAAAAGCAACAAAAAATGTCAGAACAAGTACATACAGTTGTATGCAAAAGTTTGGACAGCCCTAATAATTTTCAAGATTTTCCTTTATAAATCATTGGTTGTTCAGATCAGCAATTTCAGTTAAATATCTCACATAGCAGACAAACACAGAAACAAACACTCATTTGAGAAATGAAATGAAATTCCTAGGATTTACAGAAAGTGTGCAATCATTACTTAAACAAAAGTAGGCAGGTGCATAAATTTGGGCACCCCAACAGAAAAATGACCAATATTTAGTAGATCCTCCTTTTGCAGAAATACCAGCCTCTAAATGCTTCCTATAGCTTCCAATGAGAGTCTGGATTCTGGTTGAAGGTATTTTGGCCATTCTTCTTAACAAAACATGTCAAGTCAAGTTTATTTGTATAGCCCTAAATCACAAGCAGTCTCAAAGGGCTTCACATAGACAAAAATTGGCAATTATTCTCAAAGCATCCCCTGATCTTAAGCTCCCAAAAGGGCAAGGAAAAACTCAAAAACCCCTGCCAGGGGAAAATGAGAAACCTTGAGAAGGGACCACAGATGGAAGGATACCCCTTTCAGGATCACCAGGTTGAAATGGATGCAGAGAGGGCACAAATAATACATAATATGAAAATCAATGAAAAAAAGTGGATGTCCAAGTCAGAGCGAAGGGCTGCCGGAGGAGCCCTCTATTATCCTGGCAGTGTCTTCGAGGAGGTTGAGCTGCAGTTCCCCCATCCTGAATTGGCCCACGAGAATCCAGATAGCCGCTGTCAGCTTGGGTGCCACCTAACCACCTCCCCGGCCGGGGAGGGGGGGGGGGCGAGAAAACAAACTCCGGCCGAATCGGCCACTACAGGTTAGTTAAAGGCCATGTCATAGAAATGTGTCTTTAAATGTGTCTTAAATGTTTCTACTGAGGTAGCAGTCCTAATATCCATTGGTAGGGCATTACAAAGCTCTGGAGCCCGAATAGAAAATGCTCTAGACCAGCTGTGGCCAACCCGCGGCTCGCGAGCCGCATGCGGCTCTTTGGCTGGTTTCATGCGGCTCTTCAGGAGATTTCACATGACAAGCGTCAAAATGCTTGGCTGGCGCTGCCATTTATCCCCCCTAGGTGGCGCGCTGACCAGTTGAATCGGTTTGAGTTGAAAAGAAGAAGAAGAATGACGTACTCTAAATGATGACAAATGCGCGCGATCATTTGAGTTGTAAATAATTTGTTTCAAGTTCGCTCTCAAAATGGCAGGGAAAAAAGCACAGCCAAATGAAAATATGAAGAACACAGGACGTTTTTAACAGAGTGGGAGAGTTTATATTTTTTTGTTGAACGTAATGGCAAGCCATTCTGCCTTATGTCAGGCATCATTAGCGCATTTCGAAGCTTCAAATCTTCAGCGTCACTTCAGCTCAGTCCATCCTAATATCGACCAGGAATTTCCAAAAGGGACTGAACTTCGCAAGCACAGGTTGGTCACTTTGAAAAGTCAGGCAGAAAAGCAGATGCAGTTTTTCCAAAAATTTACAAACCACTCAGAGACCGTAACGCTTGTGTGTGTGTGGGGGGGGATGATGTGGCTCTTTGCGATGACACAGTAAAAAATGTGGCTCTTAGTCTCTGACTGGTTGGCCACCCCTGCTCTAGACCCTGCAGACATTTTCTTGTCTTCTTTCGTGTCGCTAAAAGGGTAGCGTTTTGCGAACGAAGGTTACGAGACGGAACATAAGGAACAACTAGGTCGACGAGATATGAAGGCGCTAAGCCATGCAGTGATTTATAGGTTAATAGAAGAACCTTGAAGTCACATCTTAAATGGACCGGGAGCCAATGTAAGTTGGCTAATATTGGGGTAATGTGATCAAACATCTCCAGTTCAGGGTATTTAAGGTGGCCAGTTGCAAGTTGTTCTCCTCTTTGCATCTTCTCTGAAGAGTGGTAACATGGGAGCCTCAAAACAACTGACAAATGACCTGAAAACAAAGATTGTTCAACGTCATGGTTTAGGGAAGGGATACAAAAAGCTAGCTCAGAGATTTCAGCTGTCAGTTTGCACTGTGAGGAACATAGTGAGGAAATGAAAGACCACACACGCAGTTCTAGTTAAGGCCCGGAGTGGCAGGCTAAGAAAAATCTCAGATAAGCATAGGCGAAGGATAGTGAGAACAGTCAAAGTCAACCCACAGAGCAGCTCCAAAGACCTACAACATGATCTTGCTGCAGATGGTGACACTGTGCATCGTTCAACGATTCAGCGCACTTTGCACAAGGAGATGCTGTATGAGAGAATAATGCGGCAGAAGCCTTTTCTGCTCACATGCCACAAACAGAGTCGCTTGAAGTATGCTGAAGCACATTTGGACAAGCCAGTTTCATTTTGGAATAAGGTTTTGTGGACTAATGAAACTAAAATTCAGTTATTTGGACATAAGGGGCGGTATTGCATGGCGGAAGAAGAAAACAGCATTCCAGGACAAGCACTTGCTACCCACAGTCAAATTTGGTGGTGGTTCCGTCATGCTGTGGGGCTGTGAGGCCAGTGCAGGTACTGGCAATCTTGTTAAAGTTGAAGGTCTCATGGATTCAGCAGATTCCTGCAAACAATGTTCAAGAATCAGTGATAAAGTTGAAGTTGCGCAGGGGCTGGATACCTCAACAAGACAACTACCCCAAACACTGCTCAAATTCTACTAAGGCGTTCATCCAGAGCAGGGGTGGGCAATTCCGGTCCTGCATGTTTTATAGGTCTCCCTGCTGCAACACACCTGATTCAAATGATCAGGATTGTTATCCAGCTTCTGCAGACCTTGCTAATTATCTGACCATTTGAATCAGGTGTGTTGCAACAGGGTGACATAGAAAACATGCAGAACACCGGCCCTCGAGGACCGGAATTGCCCACCCCTGATCCAGAGGAACAAGTACAACGTTCTGGGGTGGCCATCTCAGTCCCCAGACCTGAATATTATGAAAATCTGTGGTGTGATTTAAAGCGGGCTCTCCATGCTCGGAAACCATCAAACCTGACTGAACTGGAGATGTTTTGTCAAGAAGAATGGTCAAAAATACCTTCAACCAGAATTCAGACTCTCATTGGAAGCTATAGGAAGTGTTTAGAGGCTGTTATTTCTGCAAAAGGAGGATCTACTAAATATTGATGTCATTTTTTGTTGGCATGCCCAAATCTATGCACCTGATTGCACACTTTCTCAAAATCCTATAAACTTCATTTCACTTCTCAAATATCACTGTGTTTGTCTATATTTAACTGAAATTTCTAAAGAAAATTCTTGAAAATTATCAGGGGTGCCCAAACCTTTGCATATGATTGTAAATGGTGTGGACGCTTTCAGTCCAAAGCTCCTCTTCTTAGCGCTTTGCACCCTAACCCTAACCCTTCACGTGCAAAACCTCGCCCAAAAATGCAAACCCTCACATGTGCAAACAAGCGGACTGTGGAGCAGCTTTGCCTGCGAATGCAACACAAACGCACAAAGCAACAGCGACCAAAAAGAATGTTTAAATGGTGTCGCTCATCATTTACTCATCTCATATCGCCAGAGCAGCGAGGTGTGAGGAGCTCGAACTCAACAATCAGCGCTCCTCCGTCTCATTTCACGGAAACGTCTCCTTTAGATGACGTCGCGCCATTGAAAACAATGAAACAATCAACTGCAAGGCATCGGCGGCCTTGGGCCGAACACAAGGGCTGTCGAAATAGTGTCGTCAGTGCATGTGTGTGCTCGCGTGTGCATGTGTGTGCATGTGTCAATCTCCATAGCAGCCTGTCAGCTCAGGTATTTCCAAAGGGGAGGGTTGGGCGGGGGGCCTCCTGACCGATCCCAGTCTGGGGTCTTTCCTGTGGAGGCGGGGCTGGAGAGGAAGTGCGAGCCGTTGCCCCAGGGGTCTCCGAGATGGCACGGTGGGGAGGTGGGCGGCGGCTTCTAAATAAAGCACCAATGGTCTAAGTCCGCTCCGAGGAAATCCGCTTGTCGTGACTGAGTCAACGACTGCAACACAGAGAATTAGCTGTTAGCGTGTTTGCCTGGCAATGAAAAGTTTCTGCGCTGGATGCTCAGCTCTCACATTACAAAAACATGCCAGCGTGCTCGCTTCAATCAAACAAACCCTAACCCCAACCCTAACAAATTGGAAACACATTGATGAAATGGGGTCGAAATACAAAAAGTCCTGCCTCGCTACAAAAACAGATATGCTCAAACCTCATTGAATAAAGTGCATAAGCAGACAAGTATATTCACATATTAAATCAATAAAAGAAACATTTAAAGAATATATTTATACCTACACACCAAATCAATAAAGAAGACATAACTAGACATTTTTGATAGGTGGTAATGACAAAGGTTTTAATAACTTTATGATCTGATATGTATTTCTGTGCACTTTGAAATAACAAATGTTTTTTGGTATATTGCCTGAATAGCTTAATGACCCTTAAGTAACTGTTGAATGCATTCCTGATGATTTTCTAAATCACGGACACTGCCAAAGTCGTCTAAAAATGTTCAGTACTTGATTATATTTTAGGTTTTGATTAATGCTAGACACCAGTTTTGGATGACTACTGAACGTGCTGGACAGAGGGAAATGTTTTGCCTAACAATGAAAAGATATGTGTCAAAAGATAGTGTCAGAAGAACAAACAAACATCCATCCATCCATCCATTTTCTGTACCACTTTATCCCCACGGGGGTCGCGGGCTTTGCCGGAGCCTATCCCAGCTGTCATCGGGCAGTGGGCGGGGGACAAACAAACACATGCATGGTCAGTGGTGAGTAAGAACTTTGCATAGGAACATTAACAAATTGATGATGTCACAGCCAAAAGTTCACATAATTCCATACAAAATGACAAAATTGAAAGAATGATGAATGGGCGGTGTGCGACAGTGGGCGAAGTGGATGTATGTGCAAGAATGGTTTAGACTCTAAGGGGTGTCAAACTCATTTTGGTCTGGGGGCCGCATACAACTTAATCGGATCTCAAGGGGGCCAGACCAGTCAACTCATTCCAAAATTACATAGAACTAACAATAAGTCCACTTTTTTTCTTTGTATTAGGGCAAAAACGAAGATGTAAATTATAAAAATCTTTATATGAAATGAATTGTCCCTTTTACTAAATATATTATGAACAACCTAAGAGTTTTTAAGAAAAGTATGTGCAATTTCAACAACACTTTTACTCACTTTAACATTTATTCAAGTGCAAAACTCACATAACATATATGGCATGCATAATAAATAATAAATAATAATATTATAATACATTTGTTTTATTAATGTTCATTACTGAGAAGACCTGCTCACAAAGGTAGGTAGTCCCAAACATGGCCAACATTTTTGCAGCCAGTGCTGTCAATTTAGGATAGCCTGGTAGGAGATACTTGTAAAATGTGTCCAAGCCCACAGAAGCAAATTTGTCCTTCAATTCTACATCACACTGCAAATCAATGATTTCAAGTTGCATTTCAACGGGCACATCAGGAGCTCTGACTGTGAATGGTGAGCGAAAAACTGCAAATTCTGTCTCAAGTTCGCTAAAGACCTGAAATCGCTTCTCAAACTCCCTCACCAACCCTGAAATCTTTTATGCGCTGGATAGATTTCTTGTGCGCTGAGAACGTGCGGGCAGTGCGCGATTGCGCACGCGCGCAGCTTAGAGGGAACATTGCAACACCTGCCTTTTTCCCGATCATTGACGGCGCACCATCAGTAGCCAGGCTTACGGCGCGGGACCAGTCCGCCCCGAATCTGTCCAGCGCTCCAACAACGGAGCGGAAAATGTCATCAGCTGTTGTGGTGTCGGTCATAGGCACCAACTCGAGAAACTCTTCTGTGACAGTCAAAGTCTCGTCAACTCCACGAATGAATATGGCCAGTTGAGCGACGTCCGTAATATCAGTACTCTTGTAGTGGGTTGACATAATTCACCCGGAACCTAAGTTCACGTTACATAGTTCCGGTGGGACAGTTTACACGTGTGGGAATTTCCTGTTTAGTTTAGTGTGTGTTAGGATCTCAAAGGGAAAAGAGTCTGCCCGTTGTTGAATGAGAATAATTATAAATGTCATTAAAACAACTGCCGTTGGCACCGTCGTTTGTCACTCCGCCTCCGACTCCAGTCCTTGCACACCACACTGGTGACCCCGACGTCAGTCCCGCTGAAGATTCCGGGACTGAACGGAATAACGAGCGAAACGGCATGGCGCATTCCGCCGTCCTCAGACTGCCTGAGTTTTGGGAGACGTCTGCGGCAACGTGGTTCGCACAGGCGTAGGCTCAGTTCGCCCTCCGGGGAATTACGGATGACGCCACACGCTACTACCACGTCGTCTCAGCACTCGGAAGCTCCACCGCAGCCAGAGCCGTAAGTTTCATCACTTCCCCTCCTGCCCAGGATAAATATGCAGGGCTCAAGGCTTATCTCCTCAGGATTTTTGAACTGTCACGATCCGAACGAGCCCGGCGCCTGCTTGCTATTCAAGGCATAGGGGACAGCAAACCCTCTGAACACATGGAGATGATGTTGAATCTGCTGGGTGGGGAAGAGCCGAATTTTCTTTTCATTGAACTGTTTCTGCGACATATGCCGCCGCACGTACAAACGGCCCTCGCAAATACGACTATTACGGAGCCGCGTGCTCTGGCGGAGGAAGCGGACCGTTTCTACTTGGCCACCCAGCGTTTCGCCCCTGATGTGCTGGCCCCAACACGCAGCTACACGTCCCCAAGCGCTGGCATTTCCCTTGGCAGAGGACACGCTGCAACCGACGGCCGCGCCAGCAAGGTTTGTGCTACTTCCATGCACGTTTTGGCGCCAAGGCTAAAAGGTGCTGCTCCCCTTGCAACTTCAACACGACGGGAAACGCCAAAGCCTGCGCTCAGTAGTGGCCGTGAGCGCAGGCAAAAAGAACCGGCTGCTGTTCATTGAGGACTCCCTCTCGGGTCGCAGATTCCTCTGTGACACCGGTGCCCAGAGGAGCGTCCTGCCGGCTACAGTGGACGACGCCGCTGGAGGGTTGCACGGCCCGCCCTTAACATCCGCCAACGACACCCCCATCAGGACGTATGGCACGAAGACTGTGGACAAATGTTTCGGGGGTCAGCGTTTCACATGGGACTTTGTCACTGCCGACATCTCCTTCCCCCTGCTCGGCGCAGATTTTTTGTGCGCCCACGGACTGCTCGTGGATGTTAAGAATGGCCGCCTGGTGGACGCGTTAACCTTCTCCTCCTTCGCATGTGTCTGCGATGAGGGGAAGTATGTGTGTCTCTCCAGTTCGCTCTTCGAGGGCGACATGTACCAGAAACTCCTCGGAGAGTTCCCCAGCCTTACACGGCCCACCTTTGCCGCCACCACAGCTAAACATGGGGTCGAGCACCACATCGAGACCAAAGGCCCCCCCATCTACGCTAGGGCCCGACGGCTCAACCCGGAGAGACTGACAATTGCTCGGGCCGAGTTCGCCAACATGGAACGCCTTGGCATTATTCGCCGCTCTGACAGCCCGTGGGCCTCCCCACTCCACATGGTGCCTAAGCCAGACGGTGGTTGGCGCCCGTGTGGCGACTACCGCCGCCTCAATGATGCCACCACGCCCGACCGCTACCCGGTCCCCCATGTTCAGGACTTTTCGGTACATCTAGCAGGGAAGCACCTGTTCTCCAAAGTGGACCTGGTGCGGGGTTATCACCAAGTCCCAGTGCACCCTGCCGACATCCCTAAAACAGCAGTGGTGACTCCTTTCGGGCTTTTCGAGTTTCTTAGGATGCCCTTCGGCCTGAAAAACGCGGCCCAGTCCTTCCAGCGGTTGATGGACTCTGCGCTTAGGGACATGCCTTTCATCTTCGTCTACTTGGACGATGTCCTCGTCGCCAGCTCCTCGGAGGAGGAGCATGCGGCGCACCTGCGGGCCCTTTTCACAAGGCTCGACCAGCATGGCCTGATCATTAACCCGGCGAAGTGCGTTTTCGGAGTGCCGTCGATCCAGTTTCTTGGGCATCTCATCAGCAGTAATGGGGCCACCCCCCTCCCGTCAAAGGTGGAAGCAGTCTCCGCTTTTCCCCGCCCACATTCGGCCCGGGGGCTCCGGGAGTTCCTTGGGATGGTTACATTCTACCACCGATTCATACGCCGGGCGGCTCACATCATGCACCCACTGTATGAGGCCCTTAAGGGTAGGACCCCCAACCAGGATATCGACTGGACCCCCGAGAGGGTCAAGGCTTTCGAGGATACTAAGGCTGCGCTGTGCCAGGCCACCATGTTGGTCCACCCGTCGCCTGGAGCCCCGGTCGCCCTCACAACCGACGCATCTGACTACGCAGTTGGTGCTGTATTTGAGCAGTGGGTTGGTGGCGCCTGGCAACCGCTCGCCTTTTTCAGCCGCCAGCTGGTCCCTAGGGAGCGCAAATACAGCACATTCGACAGGGAGCTACTCGGCGTCTGGTTGGCGATCCGCCATTTCCGCTCCATCCTGGAATGCCGTGAGTTTACGGTTTTCGTCGATCACAAACCCCTCACGTTCTCTATGTCCAAGGTGGCTGAGCCGTGGTCCGCCCGCCAGCAGCGTCAGCTGTCTTTTATCTCCGAGTACACCACAGATATCCGACACATCGCCGGCAAGTCCAACGTGGTCGCCGATTGCCTCTCTAGAGCGGTCATCCACACGTTCAGCTGGGTCTCGACTACTCAAGTATGAGTGCTGACCAAGCCTCAGATCCTGGGATCCAGTCGCTCAAAGACTCGGACACTGGGCTGCGTCTGGAGGAGGTCGCGGTTGGCGACTCAGGAGTCAGGCTGTGGTGCGACCTCTCCACCGGCCAACCTAGACCACTTGTCCCTGCCGGCTGGCAGCGGGCTGTCTTTGAGGCGATACACGGCCTGTCCCATCCTGGCAGAAAGGCGTCCGTGAGGCTGGTGGCTCAGAAGTTCGTCTGGAAAGGGCTGAAGAGAGACGTGCGGGCCTGGGTCGACTCGTGTGGCTTGTCAGCGTGCGAAGGTGCACCGCCATACCAAGGCCCCGTTGGAGCCGTTTACTGTCCCCAAGAGGAGGTTCGACCACGTCAACATCGACCTTGTGGGCCCGCTCTCCCCTTCCCATGGTTTCACCTACCTCCTCACCATGGTGGACAGGACGACCCGTTGGCCTGAGGCCGTCCCCCTCTCCTCAACCTCAGCTGCCGACGTGGCCCGGGCGTTTATCGGCACATGGGTCGCACGCTTTGGAACACCTTCAGACCTCTCCTCGGACCGGGGTGCACAGTTTACTTCCGAGATTTGGAATGTGGTTGCTAGAGACTTAGGGGTCAAGCTGCACCGCACCACCGCATATCACCCCCAGGCTAACGGGCTGTGCGAGCGGTTCCACCGCTCCATGAAGGCTGCTCTACGCGCCAGTCTGGTGGATGGCAACTGGGTGGACAGACTTCCCTGGGTCATGCTGGGCCTCAGGACGGCCCCTAAGGAGGACCTGCAGTCCTCGTCTGCTGAGCTCGTCTACGGCCAGGTACTACGGGTTCCTGGGGACTTCATTCCGGACGCCACGACGCCTTGGTCGGCGGCCAGGCAGCGGTCCTCCCTGCTGGAAGTTGCCAGGACGTTCGCACCTGTCCCCACATCACAGCACTGCACCCCTGTTTCCCGGGTGCCCACCAACCTGCGCTCGGCGGGTTTTGTGTTCGTCCGCCACGACGCCCACCGCGGACCGTTGCGTCCGCCTTACGACGGGCCTTTTAAGGTCTTGCAGCACGGGGGTAAGAGCATGGTCGTGGACATCGGCGGTAGGCCTGAGACTATCTCGGTTGATAGGATTAAGCCTGCCCACGTGGATGTTTCCCGGATATTAGAATTGGCGCAGGCCCCACGCCGCGGACGCCCCCCAGCGCCTCGCCCCTTCAACCTGACCGAGCTCCCGCCTGCCCGACCGACAACACGACCGCCCAGCCCAGCGGTCTTTCTGGCGGCGCCCCCTACCCCTGACCCCCTGCCAGCCCCTGCCACCTACACCCGCTGTGGTCGGGCTGTCGTCCCTTTCCGGCGTGGCGATTTTGACTATGGGTGAATTCTGGGGGGGCTTGTGTAGTGGGTTGACATAATTCACCCGGAACCTAAGTTCACGTTACATAGTTCCGGTGGGACAGTTTACACGTGTGGGAATTTCCTGTTTAGTTTAGTGTGTGTTAGGATCTCAAAGGGAAAAGAGTCTGCCCGTTGTTGAATGAGAATACCGTATTTTCCGCCCTAAAAGGCGCACCTAAAAACCTAAAATTTTCTCAAAAGCCGACAGTGCGCCTTATAGGCCAGTGCGCCTTATATATGGATCAACTGATGAATTTGTTGATCCATACTGGTTGTACACAGTGCTCTGCCAAAATGTTTCAGTACGTTTTAGTACGACTAGTAAATTACAAGGTCGCATCGCTTCCCAGCATTACGGCAACTGTAGTCAGGGGGCGTCACCGAATAGCTGTTGTACCCGCGAGGCTATTTCATGTCAAAATAGGCTGCTCTGTTAATGTTTCGAGTAAATCTACTGATCGATATGGAAGGGAAACATAGGTAAGTAGTACCAATGCGTTAGATCGAACTTTAGTCAGTTCCGATCATTTTATAGGAGATCGTTTGAGAAACGCGATTGTTTACACTTTGCTGAGGCTCATGGGAGATTGAGAGCTGAGGCTCGTGAGACTTTGCGGATGGCTAATGCTATTGCGATAGCTGCTATACGTACCAGGCTATTTCATGTCAAAATAGGCTGCTCTGTTAATGTTTCGAGTAAATCTACGGATCGATATGGAAGGGAAACATAGGTAAGTAGTACCAATGCGTTAGATCGAACTTTAGTCAGTTCCGATCATTTTATAGGAGATCGTTTGAGAAACGCGATTGTTTACACTTTGCTGAGGCTCATGGGAGATTGCGAACTGAGGCTCGTGAGACTTTGCGGATGGCTAATGCTATTGCGATAGCTGCTATACGTACCAGGCTATTTCATGTCAAAATAGGCTGCTCTGTTAATGTTTCGAGTAAATCTACGGATCGATATGGAAGGGAAACATAGGTAAGTAGTACCAATGCGTTAGATCGAACTTTAGTCAGTTCCGATCATTTTATAGGAGATCGTTTGAGAAACGCGATTGTTTACACTTTGCTGAGGCTCATGGGAGATTGCGAGCTGAGGCTCGTGAGACTTTGCGGATGGCTAATGCTATTGCGATAGCTGCTATACGTACCAGGCTATTTCATGTCAAAATAGGCTGCTCTGTTAATGTTTCGAGTAAATCTACGGATCGATATGGAAGGGAAACATAGGTAAGTAGTACCAATGCGTTAGATCGAACTTTAGTCAGTTCTGATCATTTTATAGGAGATCGTTTGAGAAACGCGATTGTTTACAGAGGGCTCGTTGGTTATTGGCTAGTGGATGCATACCGCAACCCTAGTCAACCTCAGTTTGATGCAGTATAGCTTCTATTTTATGCGCCTTATAATCCGGTGCGCCTTATATATGGACAAAGTTTTAAAATGGGCCGTTCATTGAAGGTGCGCCTTATAACCCGGTGCGCCTTTTAGGGCGGAAAATACGGTAATTATAAATGTCATTAAAACAACTGCCGTTGGCACCGTCGTTTGTCACTCCGCCTCCGACTCCAGTCCTTGCACACCACACTCTCATCAATTGCAATGGAAAATGCCAGAAATGACTCCCCTTTGCGTTTCAGTTGGCTGTCCAAGTCTGCCGATAGTTCCGAAATCCTGTCTGCCACGATATTTCTCGTCAAGCTAATATTGGCAAAAGCTTGTCGCTTCTCAGGACACAATTTCGGCAGTCTTCAGCATACAGTTTTTGACGAACTCCCCGTCACAGTATGGCTTTGACGCTAATGCTATTTGGCTAGCAAATACGTAGCTGGCTTTCACCGCAGCATTACTGACCTCTCGGCTCCGGGTGAAAACAGATTGCTGTTTCCTCAGACCCACCAGCATTTCATTTACCTTCTGTTTTCTCAGTTCTCCGTGCAAGCTGTTGTATTTTTCTCCATGCTGAGTTTCATAGTGGCGCCGAATGTTGTATTCTTTAAGCACCGAAACTTGCTGCATGTACACCAGGCACACGGGTTTCCCATTCACCTCCGTGAACATATAGGAAGAGGTCACATTTTCTTGAAAAATCCGACACTCTGTGTCCACTTTTCTCTTTTTTGACAAAGACATTTCACTGAAGAGGGTGCCAGGGTCAACAGAAAAAACGGGTAAAGCGATAGAACTGACTAAAACACAGCGCCCCTAGCAGACAATATAGGAACTTCTTCTTTGATAATGCAGATTTATCCCGCGGGCCAGACTGAACCCACTGGCGGGCCAGTTCCGGCCCGCGGGCCGTACGTTTGACTGCTCCCTCTAAACTTTAGAGCAGGGGTGTCCAAACTACGGCCCGCGGGCCAACTGCGGCCCGCGGTCCAGTTTTTATTGGCCCGCAGCAAAGAAGAAGTACTGGGCAGGCTAACGAGTTAGCCGAAAGATGCTAATTCGCGATCGTGCTAACACGCGCAAACGGACCTCTAAAGGAAATTAAACGAACATTTGGAGCAATACTACATTGTCCTAAAGGTTAGACACAGGTTGATGTTATGGACCTGTAGACCTGACACAAACTATTATTTCCTGAAAGATAATGTAAATGACAAGAGCAAAATTCACTAGTTTTAAGTTTTAATAATAACAGACAACTTTGCATTACTTATAACTCCCGTTTAAAATGTTCATGAGGCAAAAGTAATTTTAAACTCATGTAAATTTAAGGTGTTTCATACAGTTTGTTCAATGTTATCTGACTCTTCAGATATGAATGAAAGGCGGAATTTGTGTTTTTAGAGTTGTTCACATCTGCCTGAGTGACTCATATTTGGTTATTTTGTCATTTGAAAAACAAAGACAATTGTGACAATGAAATTTGTTTTATAACCGTGTGTATTTGCATGACGTTTTTGTCGTTAAAAAATGTCCGAAAAAACTATTGGCCCCCGGGCCCCTTCACTTTATCAAATCTGGCCCTCCTTGCAAAACGTTTGGACACCCCTGCTTTAGAGGAAGGACACTTAAAACCGGTAGAGGTGCCAGAGGAACAGCGGCAGGAGGAAAACAACCAAGAACCCGGCCAAAGGTGATCGCCAAGGCCGAAAGACGGGATGGAAAACAACAGCCCCCACACACACCGAATCGCCCATAATCAGCACCCACCCCCACAGAATCAGCTCTCACCAAACCAGCACCCACTCCCATGGAATCAAACTCTCCTGCTAACTTGCCACACCCCCTGACTCATCACCCATCAAACTTGGCCCACACTGGCATGTGCAACTGAATATAAGCTGACCAAAGAACCTTGAACGTTGCCTTTTCTGAATGGAGACTTTCTGCTCTCGAGCATGGTCGCACGAAAGGCCCAGCGCTGTATTGTACTTTCCTGAAAACAGAGCTTTCTTAACAAGAATTGTGATTGAACTCATCCAACCTGTGTAAGTCTAAATTTTGTTTCGGTGTCTTAGCCTTTTCCTAAAACTGAAGAAATAAAATGAGCACGCAGTGAGTAAATTGGATAACACGTGATTGGCTATGGCTTTTGCCGTGAGGTGCGGATAGTGCGTTTCCCAAATTGTGGACCAAATCCAACAACATCTTTATCTTGAAATGACGCAAGTGGCAACCAATCCAGATGATGTCAGTGTCCGGGGTGGCATACTTCTTTTGTCCACAGGGAGCGACTGTGAGCAGAGTGCAGAGGGCCCAGGTGTGGCTCATCAGGCTCGTTAAAGGAGAGCTCTTAAGGAGCATGCTGTCAACTGCTCGTTGCCTGAGTGTCCCTTCAGTGTGATCACCTCCACGGTTGTGCCGCTAGCTCCTCGCTCATAGATCTTGCCTTGCTCTTCGACGCCACGTTCTTCAGATCCTCTGGTCCGCAGTAAGATCTCCGCCACAGCCACGTTGAATTCTCTGACCAAGTCTTGTGTGTCCTGCTCGTAGATTACCTCCACCAATCACTGCCAAGATCCACCCCGTTCTGGCTGAACTCCACGCGCTCCGCCATTGCTGCTCCCGCTCCGTGCTCCTGGCTCCGATCATCCTGCTCTACCTCCACCGCAGCTCCTCCAATAAACACTCCTCACTCATTCTGAACGTCTGAGTTCGTTTTTCTGCATTTGGGTCAACTCACTCGCTAAAACGATGACAGATGAGGCCAACTGGCTGCATATGAGTGGTGAGCGACTGGTCCAAATGAGCACTGAGGCCGACTGGCAGTATGTGAGTGACAGCACCCATCGTAAGCCTCCCCAAAACATTGTTATGCCTTGGCCGACCAAACGTTGCAGGAAACGGGCTGTTGCTTGGCAGGAACAGATCAGAAGAAACCTTTGCTTAAGTCCAGGAACAGATCAGAAGAAACCTCTGCTTAAGTCCAAGCCCTTTATGCATGGGACTTTGCTTTCCAAGTTGTGAACACAACACAATCTCGTCACAGTTTCTGGAGCGCACCCTCGAGATCAGACCGCCTTGTTGTAGGGTGAAGAGAAATCAAGGAAGCACTGCCTGTTAGTTCCACAATGTTACACAACCTCAGCCTCAAATTCCAACTCATTTGGCAGAAGAAGGCCACTCTCGACCAAAGACTTGTACCGGAGGGGAATTAAGGCGTAGAACATTTCAGCCACAGCTAAACACAGTCACATCCTGACTGAATGAAATGTGACGTTGAAAAGTTCTCACGAGGTCGCCACTTGGCCGTCCATCCTCTCGGCCTTCAAGAGTTGGCAGGCGGGTGGAGGTGGGGGGGCTTGGGCATCACTTATAAAAGGTATATTCGGATAAGCTGGCGCGCGGTGGGGGTCACGCCGTGTCCTTTGTCAGAACAGATTGTCATGACCTAATGAGCGCTCGGTGGGAAAGTCCTGCTCGGACCCCCTTGGTTCTCTCTGCCTTTGCACCTGCGCCCCTGTAGGGCCCCCCGGTGCGGCCCGTGCGTGGTGCCCCCGCCCCTTCGACCTCAGTGTTTGTATTGAAGGCAGGAAGCGGGCGAGTGTTTAATGAGCATCCAAACAAAGCCGGCCAACATAGAGCTCATTGAGGTGATCGGGGAGGGACCACTGCTCAATTGGGTCATGGGTGTGATTGTTTGACAGAACGGCCAGGCCAGGACCAAGACGGGACCGGGCCGCAGGAGTGGGCAAAGTTCAAAAATCCCCTCGGCCTCATCGACAAGTTTGTCACAGAATCTGTTGGCGGCGCCTGTCAGGAGCCATTAGCGGCCATGAAAGGCCTCGTCGATCAAAGGGGGCCGCCCGAGGCTGCGGCGCTGCGCATTTAATGGCAATTTACAGCCTTTTGTTCTGGAGCCTTCAGTGGGCATGATCTCATTACAAGGGTGAACAGTTAGCGCTTGGACACCGGCCAGCCCATTTGCCGCCTTTGCCGGGCCCTCGCTGCGACCCGCCGCGTGGAAGCCCTCATAGCGCACCTGTGCCGCTGCATTCGGGGCTCGGGGTGTCCGGGCTCATTAATTGGAAGGCGCGGCAGCCTTTGACCCCAATGATGCCAGGCGACGGCGCAAACGGGACAAAGCAATTGGCTGTCGGCCTCTCCACTCAAACATGCCAACATGGGTGTAACCGTGAAAAAAAAATAACCGTGAGCAAAACACCTCTTTATTCTTCTGCCTCTTTCTTTGCCCCTCTTCTTTTCTTCTCTCCTCTTCGTCATCACTGAATTTGTTGTTCACGTCACGCAGAGTCCAAAACTGGCAACAGCTCAGATCCTACACACAACCCTCAAACTCACAGCAGAAGAAATGGTTTCTTGTGCTAGCAACTAGTGTGAAGCAATTGAGCTATAGTATTTTACTTGGAATAAAAAGGATGTCACATTGACACTGAGCTTACTTGGTCGTTGTAGAGCAGTGGTAGGAGAGTCCAGTCCTCGGGAGCCGCTTTCCAGTCTGTTTTCCAGGTCTCCCTCCTTCACACACCTGATTCAAATGATCAGAGTCGTCATCAAGCAGTTGCAAAACTTTTTCATTTTGGAACTGAGCCACATTCAAATTTGTAGTTTCAAACTGATGACACTTTGACTTACCTCAGATCAGTTTTCATCAACATTAAACGATTGATGTGCACGATTGCGTTAGGGGCACGTGTGCGTTTTGTCATGCTGCGTATGTGATTTTCCTGTGTCATGTTGTGTGTGTGCGTGCATCAAGTTGCATCATGCATGTGTGTCTGAGAGAGTTAGCATGCTCACAGGTGCATTCCTTGTCCATTGTGCGTGCGCTGACGCCGGCGTTTGCGCCTTTTCGGTGACCCCCTCCCTTCATTTTCCCGGTGACATGTGCTGACGTTGGAATGACGAAAGTTGCGATGATCTGATTTGTCCGGCGTGCGGCCGGGCGTGAAATAGGCTTGTGGTGCCGCGCCGCCGTTTGTGTACTCGCTGAACCCAAGCTAACGAGGCGTCCGTGTTCATTAGCGGACAATTGAAAGCGTGAACACAATTGACCTTGTGTGTGACCTTGTATGTGTCCTTCCTCACCAGCGAGCTGTCACGGCCTGCGTCTAAATGGAGGCAATTAGCCGCGCATCTCGCCCTCAAGCTGAGCTGTTGAGGCGGCGACAAGACATGGCCTAATCCAGGGGTCGGGAACCTTTTTGGCGGACAGAGCCATACATGCCCATTTTTTACAGATAATTTCCCGTGAGAGCCATACCATTTAAAAAAAAACAATAGGCTAGATACAATTAAATGCATATATTTTAATTAAGACCAATGATTTTTTGAGTGTACTAATGTATTCTTTTGAATAACATCACCAAAAGAGCCATATCTGGCTGGTGAGCCATAGGTTCCCGACGCCTGGCCTAATCAGACCTCTGCCCCCTCCCTCCTAACTGGCATAATTGGATCCGGACTCTCCTAAATCCCCCTGCCACAGACCCTCAAGTTCAGAAATCGAGCAAAACGTGAAGACAAATCCAAACAACAGTTACACAATAGCTAACAATAAAGCACACATGCCCAAAGCAGAACACGCACGCTCACATGCATTGCACACCGTCCTAAGCCCTAGCGCAGGGGTGGCCAACCCGCTGCTCGAGAGCCGCATGCGGCTCTTTGCCTGGTTTCATGCGGCTCTTTTACGTTCATATCAACATTTGTGTTTATTTTTTGTGTGTGTTCGCTTCGCTTGAGTTCGATATGGTATTTTGGTCAAACGCGCATGTGCATGAGATGAAATCCCGCAAAGGAGGAGGGACAAACCCATTCGAGGAGTGTCAATTTCGCTCTCAAAATGGCAAGGAAAAAATGCTCAGCTAAAGGGATATATGAAGATGAACATGGGACGTTTTTAACAGAGTGGGAAAGTTTATATTTTTTTGTTGAACGCAATGGCAAGCCATTCTGCCTGATATGTTGGACGTCATTAGTGCATTTAAAAGCTTCAAATCTTCAGCGCCACTTCAGCTCACTTCATGCTAATATCGATAAGGACTTTCCAAAAGGGACTGAATTTCGCAAGCGCAAGTTGGACACTTTGAAAAGTCAGGCAGAAAAACAAGTACTGTTTTAAAAAAAAATTACGAAGCACTCAGAGACTGTCACGCTTGCATTGTTTCAACTGGCTTGGAACATTGCACGGGCTAAAAAGCCCGTTCGTTAAAAAATGGGAGTTTGTTAAAAAATGCCTCAGTGACATTGAAATCTTGTCTCCTGAAAATGACAAACTAAAACGAATGGTCTGTCTGTTACAAAAAACGCTATTGTAAATTATTATGTTTTTGTTTGTGGACTTTGTTGAACTGAGAGTTTGTCTGTGTGAGACAATGCAGACAATGTTCATTGTTGAAAATGTGGTCTTTGGTCTGTGGTCTTAGTACTGTAGGAGTCAATTTCTGTCATTATCATGATAATGTCACACAATAAATTTGACTGATCAGAGGGGGGTGTGTGTGTGCGTGTGTATGCGTGTGTGCGTGTGTGTGTGTGTGTGTGTGTGTGTGTGTGTGTGTGTGTGTGTGTGTGTGTGTGTGTGTGTGTGTGTGTGTGTAAGGGGAAGGGATGGGGTGATGTTCATGTGTAGTCATGTGTATGATGTGGCTCTTTGCGGTAACACAGTAAAGAATGTGGCTCTTAGTCTCTGCCTGTTTGGCCACCCCTGCCCTAGCGGAAGGACCTTCCAAAGAGAGGGAGTGGCGACAGAAAAGGCTCCGTCCCCTCTGAGCCTTCACTTAGTCCTCGCAACCTCCAGGAGCGTAAGCGACCGCAAGCAAACATGCTGACAACGTTGAGGAATGTAGCCTAGCAAGTGTCGATGGAGGATGCTAACATACTAACAATGCCAACACCAAGTGTTGGCTTTGCAAGTGCATCCAAAACTTAAGCAATCCTTTTCTCGTATCTGTGGTTGGATTCTCTTAGTTTGGATACTTTTACATGTGTGAACCACAATAACAGCAATGTTGACTTCACTCTCTCACACACACACACACACACACGCACACACACACACACACACACACACGCACACACACACACAACAAGAGCAACAAGGACACGAAGGCAAATATGAGCAAGATGAAGAGCACATTGAAGAGTGAGCTGATGTGCGTGCGCGCGTGTGCATTTGATGGCATGGTGCTAATGCTAATGGTCTGACCGCGCGCTCACCCGCAAACAAAATGACAAAGAATAACACACAGAGCTCCATTCTTCTTTCATTCTTTTTCATTCTTCTTCTGCTTCTGCACCAATGAGGAACGCGGCCGACGGTAAAGTGGCGCCCGGCGGCAGATTAGCGGAATGGGGGGGGGGGGGGGGGATTCGGGGAGGGGGGTAGGGGTCGCACATGGCTACGATAGGAAACCAAGCGGAGGCGGCCACTCGGTCAGACTGACGGAATGCTCAATGCGCCCGCTTTTCTGATGACCGACGAGTGCCGGCAAAGTTTCCCAAAGTTACAGATCGTTCGTTGGCGTAAGAGTCAATAACCCAATCAAATTCAATCAGGCTCTGATGATTAAAGATGAGAACAAAACTGTCAAGAGAGTGATGGACGGTTGGATATAGAATGTCAAAAGGCACAAGAGGAATAGCGGTCATGGTTAGTGTGAGATGCAGCCAAAGAAAAAGCCAAGAGTGGAATTCAAGAAATGAGATCCATTTAAACGTTTGGAATGACAGGAGTTGAATTGTTGCTGGACACTTGCGTGGCAGCCATGCACGGCGCTGGAGACGGCTGACGGCCAATTTGATGAAATCAGTAAAAATGTGACTTGGATTGAAAAACTGCAGTTTTGAAAACTTTCAATAGGCCAGTTCTTTCACAGCTGTGCGTCAACTGCAGGTGACATAAAGACAAAGATGAATGTTACGGAAAATGTTTAAGGGCTCCTGTTGGCCTTTCCATGGGGCGAACGGGAAGCAGTCCGAACAGAGGGGTCGGATCTTTGGTTGCCACGGCGACAGACTGACTCCAGACACTTGCTGTTGCCGCGTTTGTGTTTGCGCTTAAAGCTTGTGTGTGTGTTCTCGTGATCTGTCAGTGGGCTCTCCTTGGCCAAGGTCCAGAGGGATTGACCTCTGACCCCAGCAGCGCTCCTAAGCAGCGAGTGTTGACAGGAGGCTGAAGAAGAAAATCCTTTGCCGAGACGTCTTTGCTGACGTGCCATTTGATTTTTTTGGGGCATGAGAGACACAGCACCCGTCACATTTGAATCACGTGCGACCGAAAATGAAGCACAAGTCCTTTTTTATTTTTTATTCCAGCGGCGCTCGAGGCTGAGAAGGCGCCGCCTTTTTGAGCGCAAGGACGCTCTAAGCGGCCGCCGCCGCATTCTCGGGAGCATTAGCGGCACATTTGTTGCAGCACCAAATGTGCAATGGGAGCAAGAAGAAGGCCTAAAGGGGAGCGGCGCTCTGCCGCGTGTGCACATGTGGCAACACACCGTTTGCACGTTTCAGGCTCTGCCACACAACTTGGCCGCCGTCTGTGTCTGCGGACCGGACATGTGTCACTGGCAAGACTCAACGTAGGGCTGAGTGCGTCCTCGTGTGTGTGTGTGTGTGTGTGATGATGATGATGATGATGTGTGTGCGTGCGTGTGTGTGTGTGCGTGTGTGAGCGAATATATTTTTGCACTGCATGCGTTGGAATGCAAAAAGGTACAAACTCCTTTTTTGTTGACATGTCACAACAACCGCCGTGTTGTAACATTCATCTGTGTCTTTATGTCACCTAATCACGTGAGCCCAAACTGATGGCACGCAATTCTTACGTTTCTCTCTACTTGTGCAAATCGACAAAGATGCCATCTCATCTCTATTGTGCTGCGTGCTTCTATTTTCAAGGTCTCCATGAACGTAGAACCGAGGCCCGGTCCTGCTTTGACGTCACAATCTGTCTCTGCAATAATTTCCCATTTGTCATTGACGCCTCCCCCAACACACACACACACACACACACACACACACACACACACACACACACACACACACACACACACACACACACACACACACACACACACACACACACACACACACACACACACACACACACACACACACACACACGCATACATCCAGCTGCAGCGTGAAAACGCACATGTAGGGTGGCGGCAGGCAGCATGACCTTGCCCAACAACCCGCTGGCTTCCCGCCGCACGCTTGACCGGAGGGCGCCGCTGGCTGCTAATCCCGTTAAAGAGGAAAGAGAGCATTACGCCGCTTGAGCGCTCTAACCTGCAGGCCGCCGCTCGGCTTCTCCACCGCTGGACCGCGGGAGGTGTCGCTGCAGGAAAACAGGAACAAGATGTTCTTAAGTGTTTCTTGCTAAACATTGATGATGTCATTGCCTCAGTCTTGTACGCTAGATGAGCTGACACACTGGCATGACTCAAACTGAGTGGCTAAAATTGAGTGATGAATAAATTGACAAAATAATTGACAAAATTATTATTTCATTTTGTGCCTTTTAGCAGTTTTTCGAAAAGTCAGCAAATATATTGTATATATAAGTGATTCGGCCGGTCGAAAAATAATCTAGCAACTAAAGTGGCATCAAGGCACAGCGCAAACGACTTTCTCGAGAAGGGCGTGTCCTCAGGCAGCTGCGCTATTTGCTGAGAAATGTCACCAGTGGGGTTAGGGCCCCCTACTGGTGTTTTTTTTGTTGGATGATTGACAGCGTCGGAAACCCAACTGGCAATGAAGTGCCAGTCACACGCACATGCACACACAATGCAAAGAGTTGACATTGTGTGTGTGTTGTCATGCATGAGTTCCTACAATGAGAAGAAAAGAATGATGGACAGGAGCCGCGGGGAGTGAGGGGGCGTGGCTAGCTTTGATTGACACGCGGGCATATCTGCAAACTGGGAGGGGGCGGCGCTTTGCCGTTCGGCAAAATTATTCCGAAGTCAAAGGCTTGCCTTCCGGCGACGTTTGCTGACGAGGACAAGCCCGAGGCCCGATGGACGCGTTGCCATTCAAACATTTGGGCGGTCGCTGAGTCCAAATGACCATGATCTCACAACGTCAAATGATTGCAGTCAGGGAAAAACGGTGGCGATTCGGATTTTTGCGAATGCTGACGAGGTGCGCGGCTCCTACACGCACTATCCTGACATACGCCCGTTAACGCCGCACAAGACGAGAGCTCCAATTCACGCAAGTTCCATGTACACAGCGCACTGCCGCTTAAGGCTGGATAGAACGAAGAACGCGTAAGACATTGACATGCAGTTGAGGAGCTTGGAAAAGGCTGCAAGCTTCCTCCAACGTCTTGCAAATCCGCAATGCAGTTGAAATTGCCTAAAGAAATGATACCTCTCAAAACATTGCTTGTCACAGGCTTGAGGGGAAAGGAAGTCACGAGGACACACCCTCGGGAGTGCATGTGTGCGAGCGAGCGAGCGAGCGGTGGGGGCGTGGCACAGATAAGTCACGGTGGCAGGTTGCTTCCGGGCGCATACAATGGCGTACGAGACGGCGAGTGACACGCGGAGCCGCTGAGCCCGTGCCAAGCTTTCGTTTTTCCAAAGAAAAAGCTCCGTTTGCCCCGCCACCAGATCAGTTTTGCCGACTGAAATGCTAATCATCTGTTACAGCCTGAAAGTAAAATTTCACAGAGAAAACTGGCAGTGATAGTCTTCGAGCTTTACCAACTGCACGCAAGGCGAGTTCTGGCAGTATTTGGCAAAAACACAGAATCCTTCTTGTAGCAAGCACACCACTGCATGGCTGGAGCGATCACACGGCACGCAGGCGCTACAGCGAAAGCAGGAACTGCCGAGGCCGGGCAGAGCCACGCCAGCGAGCAAGGCGGGCGAGCAAGCAAAGCGAGCAACCAAAGCGGCGGCCGCAGTTCCTTCTTTGTGCGTTGCTAGCTAGAAATGAGCTCTGGGATTCTTTAACTTGCTCATTGTTCAAGACAAATGTTTGGTTGGCCACACGGCCCAATGGGATCAAAGTATTGCACGTAATCATCCCTCCTTTCCCGAGTAGATGGCGAACAAACCGATCTGGCTCTTGAGAAAAACATGGTGCCACACCACCAAATGAGCTTTTGCAATACTGCGGATCAATGACACTCTCTGCCATCTAGTGGAAGAAATTCTCATTGCTTTGCCCAGCGCCACATGTCGCTGGCATGGACGGATCCACTAGGAGAGATTGGAGCATTTACAGCACACCAGGACTTCAGTCAAACCGAGCCTGCGTGTATGTGAATATGCTCACACACACACACACACACACACACACACACACACACACACACACACACACACACACACACACACACACACACACACACACACACACGCGCGTGCACACATTAATAACATCAGCCAAATATAGTCATGACTTTCCTCAAAACATAAACAGCAAACACAATTTATCCCACAACACTCTGTTTGTGTGTGCAGAACAGGTGGTCCATGAACGGGAGACGCTTCCTTCCCTGAGAGGACGATTCCTCTCTGCTTTGTTTACTCCTGCTTTAACGTAAACATCTCTAAATGCGCTCAGGTGGTCACCCAGGGCTCATTTCCTCATGTCCCCGAGGCGCTCGTGTGTCAGAGTGTAACAAAGACGGCCAGTCCATTGCATTGCCACAACACGCACACTCACACACACAAAGTCAACAATGTTGAGCGCCTTCAAGTGGAATCTATGCCCTTTCACCAAAAGCCGCATTTTGGTCCCGCACGGACCGACGGATAAGTCATCAGTGGAATACGTGAGTGCCAAAAATCAGCACTCAGCTGATCAGCTCAATAGCCATCAGTTGTGGTTTCTTCATTCCTGTCTTGAAGAGATGCGGCCGTAGTTGCGGCACGAGGTCGCCATCCAGCTTGACGCTTTGGTGCGAGGGCTTCAGAGGAGCCAGATCCAAACGGATCGTCAGCGCCTCCCCGGCACGGGTTACGACCCCGAGCCGCTGCCCCCCACGGATAAGGAAGTGGACACCCCTGAGCACTGCAGCGGTGCAACTCGGACGTTATGGTGATCTACTAGTGCATGTGCTGGGCCCGGTCCGGTCGCGTTACCGCTGTCGTCGCTCAGCCCAGTATTTTACTAGCAAGGTTCGGTCGGGTCCGTCCAAGCAGCCGTATCGGACAAATGAAAGAAGAGCGGAATCGTCAAGCCGCACGACGGAGACGAGGACGTCATAAGCATTTCAATCAATCGAGGTGTCGCCGGCACTCCTCACTTCTAATCTGGCCGGTGGTCTGGAACGTCCTCCTCGCCGTGTATCGTATCCCCGGAGCGGGCCACTCGTGCCTTTCTCCTGCTGCGTGGAATTTGCAGCTTCCGTAATGGATTCCGCTGGCGCTTCCGTTCAAAACTGCCGAGCGCTCCCCTGGCTAACTGGAAGTCGGATGGGTCAAGAGGCGCTGAGGATGGTGTTGAAAGATTCCCACATCCTTTTAAGACCCAGCCCGCAAAATGACCCACCCAGATTGAGAAAACACCAAGCAAACGACCTAAGTTGATTTAAGTTGGATTCTGTACTTCCTCAATTTCACTCCAACTTGTTTGGAATGAACGAACGGGTAAGATGTCAACACATTCAAATAAGAACAAATTTGGACCATTTGGAAACTGTCATGGTAAAAAACACACGGCATCGGGTTTTGGGGCAACAAAACAGCAAAATAACATAGGGCACAAAACTCGAATTGGAAAGTCAAACTCACGGTGGCCAAAAAGACTCGGGTTTCTTCCCGCTGAAATGCCAAGCGCGGAATCACTGGCAGTGGGCTGTGTGTTGTTCATCTTTATACTGACCAAGCGTTGTCTGTTTGAACCCTCGAACTTTATTTACATGCTGCGTCAAGTCATTAATAGCCGAAGTCTCTCTACTTGGTTCTGTATTTCTCACTTAATAACATTGCTGAAGACAATACAGTGGTACCTCTACTTACAAGCTTAATTGGTTCCATGATCAGGTTTGTGAGTAGAAACGTTTGTAAGCAGAAGCAATGCTTCCCATAGGAATCAATGTAAAAGCAAATAATACAGGCCGGACTATCCAAAAAGTCACACTTTTTGCCCTATTACTCTGCGTAAAACACACAGAAAACCAAAACAAGTTTTATTTTTGCTTTTTCCAACCTTTATAGCAAAATATAAATGTCGCTTTATTCTTGACCTCCCAACTTTTCTGGGGGAGGTGGGAACCTGTTCTAATTTCCTACACTTGCTAAAATTACCCCTGAGAAGACACAGAAAAAGTCAGGCTAATAAATTACTGTATTGTTCCACGTACTCTTTGCAATGTGCTCACATACTCGGAATTGCTTTTTGGTGTAATTACTGAGTTTTCGACTATGTGAGTGGTCACTGAACGCACCTCGTGCACAACGCGAGTTAGAACATAAAAAAAGGGTTAGGGTTAGGGACCTAGCATCTAAAGATGGAAATTGACAAACACAAAAGTGTGTTCTTCATGTTTTCATTGAAAACAAGCTGGTTTCGCCTTTCACTCAATGCTTGCGTGCTCCTGCAGCAGGGGATACCTATAGTTTGGCACAACACCGAGCTCGACATACGCATGCATTTGCCATGCTCCTTTATAATAATAATAATAATAATTCATTAAATTTGTATAGCGCTTTTCAAACACCCAAAGACGCTTACAGGTAACAAGGCAAAGACATACATGAGGGGAGGGGGACGGGGAGGAAACAATCGGATGATTTTGAATTTCACAATGATATCTTAGGAGACATACTCAACTACGCTACTTGGTTTTGCACTGCTAATGCACTGAGACCTACAGGGAGTGGGAGAGCAAAGGAGTCAAGACGGGGCGGAGGGGCGGGGGTCTGGTGCGTCAGTTCGGAAGTTGAAAATTGGTTAGCGAGGCTCCGATTCGTATCTCGAAAAGTTTGTAAGTAGAGGTACCACTGTAGAAACCTCTGCTGGTCACATAAGGTATTACATCTTACCACATATCACAACTGGCCGTCGCGCGAGTCTTATCGGGCGACTCGAGTGAGTTTGTGTTAGAATAGGCCTCTTTGGCACATGTGATTAGCTAGGTAGCTTGAGCTATGACGTTATATCGCTGTAACCCTTATCTTGCTTCATTAGCTTTCTCTTCTCTATGACACTCTTTGCACATATGTAGAAGTCGCTCTCAGTTAAGACTACAAGGTCACACATTATCACACAGGCTAGGCCAGGGGTGGGCAAACTTTTTGACTCGCGGGCCGAACTGGGTTCTAAATTTGGACCGTAGGGCCGAACCAGGAGCAGATGGACGTAGTGTTTGTGTGAAGTAATTTAAGCGACCTGTAAAGGTCATTGCATAAAAGATTTTGGCCTTTAGTAGGTAGTAAAGCATGGATATTCCAAACACGTTTTTTGACAACAAATGCATTTATTAACAGCATTAAAAAAAAAATCACTAAAAAACTGCTATCAGTGATTCTCATAAAATACGACACTATTATTATGAACAACAGTCTCCATCACTTCAGTGCCTGCAGGTCAGATTAATGAAAAATGTTTATCTTATGAGATCACATCAAACAGCAAACATTCTGACCAAATATATCATCTTGAAGAATCGGTGAAAGCATACATCCAAATAAAGTAATCAAAACGGCAACACGGTGAGGGGTATCTGAACATCAGAGCAGAGTTTTAACTCACAAACACCTGGTAACAGAGGTGAGGAAACGGGAAACACTTCCTTAAAGTAAGCCTTAAGAACTTTACAGGTTAAGATTAGTCGCAAACAGGTGGTGCATCAATGTCCTTGAGCATCCTGCATTGTTTGAAAATGAGAATGGTCGCTAGTTTCAATCCCTGCTATGTGTACAAATCATATTCAAAATGCATTTTTTTACAACAAACTTGAGAGCCTCCCCTTCATTTTCAGTGGGAACAGTGTTGTTGGTCTCCCTTTTTTGCTAGTGCATCATAGTCTGGAGTAAAATTTGTTGTGGCAATTCTTAGGAGAGATCCGTTTACCTCGATCTGTGACGGGTTGATGTGGCTGAACGTCACGTCGCGTACGTCGAGCCAAATTGGCCACTCTTTTAACATTCGGCACTCACTTCTTTTCTTCGGGCCACTCATTTTAATGGAAGGATTCCAGGGGAAGGTTTGTGGGTGGCTTTAGCGTAAAACTGTATCTGAAAGCTCAGCGAGCGAATTACAAGAATGCTGTCGTCACAGCCCACGCTCTAAATTCGGGACTGATACAAATAGAGCGCGAGTGCGCCATGTCCGTACTACTGAGTACGTACGTACACGCACTTGTGAGTGTGCACCGAGCTTTCTGACACGGCTTCCGGTAGTAAATGCGCAGGCGAGCGGTTCCCCATCTACTGGGGAAACGCAGTCATTGCAGGCAAAATGACAAAAAAAAAAGTTTAATAATACAATTAATTCAGGGTTGGCGGGCCGGATTAAACGGTCCCGTGGGCCGGATGTGGCCCGCGGGCCGTAGTTTGCCCATCCCTGGGCTAGGCAGAGTTCTCTCCTTGCGGCCCAGAGCAGTATAAGACCAGAAACCTTGGCGCTGGGAGTTAGACCTTCTTCTGCATCTCGCAGAAAAGGCTCCACAGCTGTGCATCGATCATTCTGGCATACATTAAATAGTTAAACTGTGAAGGCGGCCTCTTGGTAATTACTGTTAGCATAGTGAGCATTAAAGATAAAGAACTGGGAACGAACCTAACATTTGACACTTAAAGCGTCGCTTTGCCAGAAGCACTTTCGGGCGGGGCGGGCAGGGCGGACGAGCACCTCGCCTGGTGGACGCCGTCGCCATCGGGTTGCCACCGCTTGCTTGCCTCTCCGGCCGCCACGTTCGCACTTGCATGCGCCCGACGCCAGTGATGTGCAAAGCGCCCCCGCTGGCCAGGAGGTGAATCTATTCTGACCGAGGGAATGACGTTGGAGCCACCAAACTGGAGCACTCCAGGACGAGACGTGTAACTTTCGCAGGATGGCACTCAAGTCAAAGCAAAAAGTGCGGCACAGCGCAAGGAGCAGCGCAACCCATTTGTCTGGGACATTTCCATTAAGTATTAAAAAAAAAAAAAATCGGTGCTACTTTTCCTCATGAGAAAAGATGACGTGGCTTCCTTTCATTTCAACTTTTGTGTTCGCATGATGAATTCAATGGAAATGTCAAGGCGAGGTCGTGTGTGTGTGCTCGACACTGCCTGCGCGGATCATCCTGTGTGTACATTTCAACACTTTCTACTCACACACAGTGCGTATAGCTGACAGGTCAAAGGTCACCCTCTGATCTGTTTGTGTGATGTCAACCAGGTGCGCTTGAGTCCATCCTTTGAGACCTCAAACTGGTACTGGGAAGGAGAGAGAGAGAGAGAGAGAGAGAGAGAGAGAGAGAGAGAGAGAGAGAGAGAGAGAGAATGCACATTTTTATCCCGTAAATGCTAATCAACTGAAGTGTTTTGTGACTTCCGACCGCGGCATCATAATGATGACGTGCTAGGATCCCAATAATGCCGTCCGTCAACTGAACAACTATTTGATTCCTGTCTGTTCTGCTCTCTCTCTTTTCCTCACGCCGTTGGCTGGCCGCTGCGCGTGCACACCGCCTGCTTAACATAACGCCATTGACGTCACTGCGAAGGTGGGTCGGCAATAAAAAGGCGCACCGTCCGTCACCTCGCTTCAACTTCACACTCGACTTCAGCAAGCAGGTGAGCGCTCACACTCGCACGCACGCTCATACGCACGCGCGCTCAGCCATGGTGGTGGTGGTTTGACACCCGCGATCGGGATGTGCTTGTGCGGTGACCGACAAGACAGCGCAGGCCGGCCGGAAAGTGTTTGGAATAATTGACTGCGGGGCGTCGCGCATCCATCCCCTTCCTGCGTACGAGCCCGCGTGCGCACATGTAGTCTTGCCGCCTGGCGGCCGCCGCAGGAAGGCCGATGAGCTCCAACTTGCTTTCTCTTTCCTGCAAGTCACAATGGACGCATCGTCGGACCTGTCAGTTATCTACTGCTGCGATTGCCTCTGCTGCCCATGCACCTTCGACTGAAAACGCGCGGGCGTGTACTTTGCACTGCCCAAAACGCCTCGTTTTGGCTGTCGGCCTGCGCAGATGACAAAAAAAGCTTTTCTGCTTTTCTTCGAGATACACTGAACAAATCATTGCGATTTGGTTCGTGTCTCCGGTATAGCGAGACGGAAACGCGTCAACGACGGAACTAGTCGGTCGCTGCTTGGATTTGAATTTTTTTTTGGGGGGGGGGGGGGGGGCATATATCAAGAAAACTCGCGTTCAACTTCTTAAATACTCAAAAAAACGCGTTTAATTTTTTTTTGGGTTATATTTTTAAGTTGTGTTTAAAGGACGTAGAAAGTCTCTAAAATGTACACGCGCGCGCACGCGGTCACACAATTCTGTGGTAGCGAAGAGGGAGTCAAGAATGGAGGAATGATTCCAAACGCACCGCATTTTTTGATCACTACAACATACAGTATAGTCAAACTGAGAACAAAAAAGAAAAAAATCCACAGTGTCAGATCTTTACAGTTGGTTGCCATGCGTGCGCGCAGGCGCGTGGGAACTCCCGACCGGCTCAGAGAAGAGAGAGAAGAGACGAGCTGTGTGGTGCGTGTGCGTGCGTGCGCGCGGATGCTTTCCCGTGCGCGTGGTGGCAAGACGGGGCGGACATGTTCCGGAATTGGCACTTGGCTGACGTGCAGGCGGTGACGGGTGCCCTAATGTGGCTACTGTGCGCGCTGCTGACGCTGGCGCTGACTCGCCTACTGTGGAATTTCCGATGGAGGCTGACCAGGGACCCAAGAAACCCGCTGCCCCTGCCCCAAGGCTCCATGGGCTGGCCTCTGGTCGGGGAGACCCTGCACTGGCTCGTTGAGGTGAGTGTGCGTGCATGCGTATTTGGGGTAGCCCCGAGATGTTTGCAAGTTGGGAAGGCTGCCATTTTTACAGAAAGCAAGAAAAGCAGAAGTCGCTAATTTGGGGAAAAGTCTGACGGGCGGCCTGTCCACATGCAGGGCTCCGACTTCCACGTGTGTCGCAGGCGGCGTCACGGCAACGTGTTCAAGACGCACCTCCTGGGCAAGCCCGTCATCCGGGTGACGGGCGCAGAAAACATCCGCAAGATCTTGATGGGCGAGCACAGCCTGGTGCACACGCAATGGCCGCGAAGCACGCGCATCATCCTGGGACCTAACACGCTCGTCAACTCCACCGGCGACGCCCACAAGAGCAAGAGGAAGGTACGTATACAGCCGCTTTGCCATGGGGGGGGCGTTCGCAAGCTCAGCTCAAGTCACATCACATGCATCATGACTTGGCTTCAGCAAGTCGTCCCAATCAATTTGTGACCTCACAGGTCCAATGGCTTGGCCACTGGTCCAGTCGCCTCAGGCGTATACCCTGAGGGGGACCCCTTGCAACGTGTTAGCAAATTGAGACCTCAAGCATCCAGATGACCCAAATGTCACCAACAGGTTGTGTGACGTCAGTAAGGGAGGCAGCGAGTGACACTTGTGCCTATGTGTGCAACCCGTTGCAAAGCTGCTACTGACGGTGGAGACCTCCAAGGTCACGTCTTGTGACCTATGTCTTCTTGCATGTTTGACTCTGCAGTCTGCGACCGGCTGACTCAGCGCTCAAAACTCTTCTCAATTGCCTCAGAAGCATGAAAGCAACCAGATCCAATCCTTTTCGCGACCTGTTAAGGCGCCACCATGACTCGGTGTCCATGTCCAGGTGCTGGCTAAGGTGTTCAGCAGAGGCGCTCTGGAGTCCTACTTGCCGCGCCTGCAGGCGCTGGTGCGCCGCCAAGTGGGCGAGTGGTGTGCGCGGCCTGATGCTGTGGACGTGTATGCCGCCGCCAAGTCATTGACCTTCCGCATCGCTGTAAGTGTCCTGCTGGGTCTGCAGCTGGATGAGGAGCAAGTGCTCTACCTGGGCGCCGTCTTTGAGCAGCTGATGGACAATCTCTTCTCGCTCCCTGTGGACGTGCCGCTCAGCGGCCTTCGAAAGGTCCGCCGCTCGCAACATGCATGCCTGAGTCTCCTTCCTCCTTTCCAAATGAATGCTTTTTCTGACGATCAACAGGACTGAGTTGGAGTTAAATCAAGCGAACATCGATTTAACAGGGCACCTGGGCGAGGGGTTGATTTATATGACAGTTTCAAGTACTTTTCCTTCCCAGACAGATTGTTTTGTCCTTTTTTCGTGGCCTAAACGTCACGCGCAGCTGCCCACTCGAGCCACCATCTTCGTGTGCTCGGGTTTGGCTTCTTCCTTCCTCCCGAGTTCCCTTCAAGCGTGTCCAGCGTTGACTTGCTGCGCACCTCACCGGTCTTCTTGTTCTTCGCAGGGGATCAAAGCCCGAGAGATTTTACACGCCCACATGGAGGATATCATCGCTGAGAAGATGGAGCAGCAGCAGCCCCGCGAACATCTGGACGCCTTTGACTTCATGTTGGCCAGTGCCAAGGAGCACGGCCACAACCTCAGTATTCAGGAGCTCAAGGTACGGGTGTCACGTTTGCACTGGTGCTTTGCTATAAGACGCCACCGTGTGGCTGGCGTGAGCACTGCAGCGAGTGCACATGGCGGCTGAGAGCTTCTTAAGAATTGTTTGTACGACTTGAATGGTGACTTAAAACAGCCCGCAACCTCAGATCCTTCGGTGAGGGCCTTCTCTAGAAATGAAGATGTAAGAGCCTTCAATACAAAGATAGAAGCAGTGGAGGAAGTTTTTCAATGTCGCAAACTGGCTGACCTTGCAGGAAACTGCGGTGGAGTTGATCTTCGCCGCTCACTATACCACGGCCAGCGCGTCGACGTCCCTCCTGCTGCAGCTCCTCAGCCACCCGACGGCCGTGCGACGCCTGCAAGCCGAGCTAGACTCTGAAGGCCTCACAAGCCTCACAGACGTTGGTGGATGTCCTCGGGCTAACTTGAGCCTGGACAAGCTGAGCCGGCTGCGCTACTTGGATTGTGTCATCAAAGAGGTTCTTCGCTTCCTGCCGCCAGTTTCCGGAGGGTACCGGACCGCCCTGCGGACTTTTGAGTTGGACGTAAGTAAACTTCCAGCTACCCATGACAGCAAAACTACACAGTGAACCTAAGTTTGCCAGCAGCCACGTGTTGGTATGCCGATTGCCGCCTTCGCCTCGTCCTTAATTGCCCCCAACTGGCACAGGAGGTTTTGTGAAGATGAAAACAATTTCAGAGGAAGACTATTGTGGTCTATTGGTGCTGCACTTTCTCAAACATCACTGTGTCTGTTCACTCAAGCTTACCTCTGAAAGCTTAAAGCCACGAGGCCTGAGAATTGGGCTGGGGGTTAGAAAAAGCTGCAGGGTCAAAAGCACAAGTTCCCTCACACATGTGCAATGACTTTGTTTCTGCGGCCGTCGTGTTACTTTTTTATCAGAATTGGCCGCTCCTCTGCAATTGTTGAATCGGGCGGGCGTGGATGTGCGTTGGGATGCGCCGTGCTCTTTCAGACTGCAGGTTTTATCATGCAATGCAGATATCATGCAAAATCATTACGATGCGTTTTTTTGTTTCCTTTTTGCGCGTCTTTTGGCACAATCATTGCAGCTGTAACAAGGCGCTAACTAAAGTCAAAGGTTAAACATTCCTAACCAGTCACACGGGTTCTGCGTACGTCTTTGTGCTCTCAGGGCTACCAGGTCCCCAAAGGCTGGAGCATCATGTACAGCATCAGGGACACGCACGAGACCGCCGGCGTCTTCCAAGCTCCGGAACTCTTTGATCCGGATCGCTTTGGGCCGGACCGCGAGGAGAACCGCTTGTCCCGCTTCAGCTACGTGCCCTTTGGCGGCGGTGTGCGCAGCTGCGTGGGCAAAGAGCTGGCCCAGATGGTCCTCAAGACGCTGGCTGTGGAGCTGGTGGCCACATGCAAGTGGACCCTGGCCACCCGGGACTTGCCCAAAATGCAGACCGTGCCCATTGTGCACCCCGTCGACGGGCTGCACGTGCGCTTCACACAAAACCAGCGGCTTGGTTAGAAAAGACGGGATGGCGCTCGGTCGGTCCTCCCACGCTCGTGTCGGTGGCCGAGTTCCACTTTTACACTTGGGCCTTCTCAGACTCTGAAGACTCTCGTGCGGAACACATTCAAAAGCTGAGGCCGACATGCGGCGCCACCTGATACAGACGCAGTCGTTCCTGCTAAAGCACACCGGAACCCGATGAAGATCTAGCTGGTACTGACATTAACTTCCAATTCGGAGTGCGGCATAACGCGGAGCGATGGCGGCATCAGCTGGCCGGCCCGGCACTGGCACAAGCACGCACGCGCGGACACACACGCACACACTTTAGTGTCCCATAAAGCAAGCTGTGAGGAACATTGCGCTCTCGCACAACGTTGTTGCAGTGTGCTATGCCATATGTTGTCCTTGAGTTGCGTTCATTGATCGTACGGCGTTGCTTGTCCACATAAAGTTGTGTTAAAAAATGCCAACTTGGTGAATCACATCAAATAAAAATGAATGGAAGTTTTTACCTTCAACTTGTCTGTCCACGGTGGTTACTTTGTTTCAGTGAACCCTCAGTTCAGAAAGGAAGAATTGCTTGTCAATGCTTGATGTCTGATGTCTCCTGTCTCACTTGTCAGCTTACTTGTGGTAGTTACTGTCTTAACCGTACTTACGTGACTTCCGTTTAGGCGCACTGACTTTCAAAACAAGACAGCAGATTCACGCCCCCACAGTCCCATAGTGTATTTTACATTTGCAAAAGTAATAAAATGTGAATAGAAATTTTGTGTGTTGCAGCAGGGAAACGTCTGAAACCTCCAGAAAAGCGGCCCTCGAGGACATGGACGGAAGGGGCGGGGCTGTCGAAAGCAGGTGGAGACCAAAACATAACGAGCACACAGGAGGTACAGAAAATGACCAGATTAGTGATGTGCATTCCAGTTCTTTTAGGTGAACTGAATCTTTAGAATCGGTTCACTCAAAAGATCCGTTCAAATGAATCGTTCAAGGACCCCCCCCCACACACACACACACACACACAATGATACGGCTTTTTTTTTTTTTTTATATCCAGTGGAAACAACCCATACACATCAAACAATACAACTACCCCACCCCCCCAATTATTTTATATATATAATAATAATTGGCTCGGGGTAATTAACACATTTCTTTCTATAATACAACACTTAAACACTGATCCGTTGGCAACAGTCTCTCACCCGGTCGTGAACGGGAAGTTGCGTCACTGACTCGTTCGTGAACGGGAAATTACGTCACTGACTCGAAAGTCCCTCCTCCATCTAACGCTCGCTGGCGCTGCTGATGGTCGTTCGCGAAGATTCACGAGTGAGTGACAGACAGCATTGCCTCTAGGCCAGTGGTCCCCAACCACCGGGCCGCGGACCGGTACCGGTCCGTGGGTCACTTGGTACCGGGCCGCGGAGCCGCACAGGAAAAAAAAGAATTAAATTTTTTTTTTTTTTATTTATTTATTTATTTTCATTGACGATCAATTCATTCAGGTTAAGACGCTCGTCCCGGTCACGTGACATGTTTCCCCAGTCGAGCCCGCAAAGCTAGCAAAAATGAGTAAGAATTTATTTTGAAAAATACAAAAATTTTGGCGAATCTCTCCCAATTACATCTGTCGGTGCATCTGAAAAATAAGGACTCTTGACACAGGGCGCTCGTCTCGGTCACGTGACATGTCACCACAGTCAAGCCCGCGAGGCAAGCAAAAATGAGCAAGAAACAGAGAAGTTTGGAAAGCTTCTTCGGAAAGGGAAAAACGTCCAATAAGGACACTGAAGAAGAAGAGGCTACGACTTCTAAGAAAAGGAAAGCTGCATTTAAAAGAACATTTCTGGAGTCCTACTTAAAATATGGATTTATCGCCACAGGTGACTCTGACGCGCCAAGTGCACTCCGCATATGTGGCGAAAGGCTAGCTAACGAGGCAATGAAGCCTTCAAACCTGCTTCGGCACATGGAGACCAAGCATCCTGCATTTAAAGACAAACCTTAACCACTTCGGGTGTCATTGTCTCCGATTACGCCTAGATGGGAACGGCTCATTTCTGAGAAAAGAGCTCGGTGCTCCCACTAATTCAACGTTTTATTTTTATGTGGTTTATATTTGGTTTTATGCCAGTCGTATCATTTTATTTCATCATATTTATATATATAAATATTTAAATAATAAATATATAATTATATTTATTTATATAAAGGCCGGTCCGCGAAAATATTTCTGACACGTAACCGGTCCGTGGTGCAAAAAAGGTTGGGGACCACTGCTCTAGGCCATTGCACACTTTATGCCGACATTGATGTTTTAATTTTGTATTTGTTGGATTGTAGTTGATGGTGTTATTATATTGAATGTGTTTGTGTTTGAATAAAAGGTTGAAAAAAAAAAACGTTATGCCGACATTTGTTAATTTTGGGGACACCAACTCATATAACAACGTAAAACACATACATATTGTCATATAAAGCAGTTAACCAAATGTCTGATTTTTATGTTTTGATTGGCGAATATAGAAACAAGGAATAAAACACCAGACAAATTAAAACATACATGTTTATTAAAATAATAATAATAATAATAAAAGTACATCTCAAACCAGCAATCTAATGTGAAACTGCAGTCGCTATATTGAATAACAACATTTAGGCATATATATGCATACACGTTATTTAAAACCTACTATAAGTAAATCGTAAATCTACATTCTGGCTTACATAATTCACGCCAGGAGACGCAACATATTCACTGACTGATCCGTTGATGCACAGGAAGGCAGTTCACTCATTGACTCGTTCGCGAACGGGAAAGCCACTGATCCGTTCTCACGGTGAACTGGAAATGCGAATCACTCAGTGAGTGATTCACTCACTGAGTGATTCGTTCACTCACAGATTCGTTCGTTGGTGAACGGGAAATGCAATTCACGACTCGTTCGTGAAGGGGAAGTTACGTCATTTTCTTCTTCGTTTTGTTTTACGGCGAGGTGGCACCAGCTTCAATGGGCATTACCGACACCTACTGGTTGAAGTTGTATGGCGGCTGTGGCTCAGGCAGTAGAGTGGGTCGTTTAGTAACCGGAGGGTTGGCAGTTCGATCCCAGCTCTGTCACAGTCACATGTCGTTGTGTCCTTGGGCAAGACACTTCACACACCTTGCCTCCAGGTCGCCATTGTAAATAAGAAAGTGTTCTCAATTGGCTTACCTGGTAAAACGTTGGGGGAAAAAAAGAAAAAAGAAAAAAACGAAGTGATTCGTTCACTCTCGTTCACTGAAAAGATGCGTTCGTTTTGAACGGATCGTTCACTCACTTGCCAACACTTGACCAGATCAACATCCATCCATCCATTATCTGTACCGCTTGTCCCCACGGGTGTCGCAGGCGTGCCTATCCCAGCAGTCATCGGGCAGTAGGTGGGGGACACCCTGAACTGGTTGATAGCCAATCGCAGGGCACACAGAGACGAACAACCATTCGCACTCGCACTCTGCTCCATATATGTGATCAAACGCTTAAACGAGGCGATTTGAGGCAACAAAATGTCTCCCAACAATGGTGGGCGACGTATGCAGTCATGCCAGTAGGGGGCGCAAGTATGCCACGCGAGTTGAGGAATCTTGTCTGTTTTTTGTTGTTGCAAACTTTATGTAGCAGAAACACAGCATACAAACGTTCAAGTTTTGTTTTGTAGGATGAACATATAAAACAGATCAAGGCACACATTCGAAAAAGCAACACAAAACTTTAGATTCAAAAACAGTTACAATTTGGTTGAAGGACACACCAAAGAACAACGAACGCGTACTTTTCTTGTTGGAAACGAGCCAAAACACGGACGTACACAAAAAAAAAAAAAATAGAAGTGGAGATGAATTAGAAATCTTGTCTGAGTTTGACTTGGACGTGGACGACGTGAGACTCAAGCCCGCACTGTGTCTGCTGCGTGTCCACGGCGTTCGAAGGCGTAACAACAAAGTCACCATTGGTTATTCGGCGTGTTCACGTGACCCTTCTCATGTTGGGACGCCGCTGAGGTCAGACGCCCCACTCCTTTCAAGGAGGCCATGATGCGAAGGTTCAGCCTGTTGGTCAATCCTCCGATGGTCTGAAGTTGTTTTATCTTCGTTTTTATCACTCACTTAACATTTACAGTCATTTCACCGTGCCGGTGACCTCGTTGAGGCCGCGCTTGTCGTGAGGCAACCATGAAAATCTCGACTTTACACCCCAGGCCGATTGCACCAAAACGGTGGGTGTGAGAAAGCTCAACATAAGTGAAAACGAGACGAAGGGTGAATGAGTGAATTTGCGTACGTTTGTTGACCTGAAGTGAACCCTCTTTGCAGCCGGGGACGCACACACGCACACTATGTGAATTGTACTGCAGTTTGCGTCTCTGTTGGTATTGCACCCGCCTGCGTGTCTCCAAAATCAACAAGTGTCAGGACAACTTGAGCAAAATGGCCTCATCCACCACCATTGATTCTGTTTTTATTATCATGCGGGTTGAGAATTCACAAACCGTCCTTTCTCTCTGTATGTATTGAATCGAGAACGTCCTTTGAGTTAACGCGAGTGCAACGTCGGGACTGTGGTTTCTTAACATTCACAATGGGACACGTAGCAGGTGTGGAAATAATGTCTCACCCGTGCAGCTGAAATATTTTACATGCAGTTAATTCCTGTGTGAGGTTTGCATGTTCTCCCAGTGCCTGCGTGGGTTTCCACCAGGCCTTTCACTTTCCTCCCACATGCCAAAACATGCATGCTAGGCCGATTGAGCACTCCAAAATTACCCGTAGGTTTGATTGTGAGAGTGCGAGTGACAGAAATGGAAAAATGTTACTCGAACAGCTTCCACTACTGCGCTCTCGTCGTTCGACTTGCGCACTTCTGCTGCACTAGTGTACGCCACTGAGGCAGGAGAGTTGGCCGGCAGCTAGCACTAGCTGTCTTTGGCGCAGGCTATCTGGACGCCATCTTGCTCATGGAGCGAGCTGACATGGGACACGCCTCCTCCAAAGCCAGCACCGACCCTCATTGGCCCGCCGGCCCGCCCGCTCCGTCGCGATTGGCCGGTGCGGGGAGCATTCGACGCTAGAAAGACAGCTGAGCGGAACCGCTCACCACTCAGGCAAGTCACGCCCCAATGAGGAGGACGAAGAAGAACAAGACGAGGGACGGCAGCCAGGAAATGTTGTAGAAGCAGACTTTTGTTGGAGCGCTGGGATCTGAGCCTTTGTTTTCCATGAGTGCCGCCAGGTGAGAGCTGCAAAATGTCCTGCGCCAGTCGTCAGACTCGTCACGTCGCTTCCGCTTTCAGGGCCAAAGTTTGACAGCTGTCCCTCCCCCCTCACTTCTCGGTCTTTAGCAAAGCAACTTCTTTCAACTTCATGTCAAGTGAATTGCTGACTTTAGTACAGTGGGCGTGCCAAGCACGCAACGGCTGAACTACAAGTGTTTGTTATCTCGGACTCAGATTTGAACACGAGAAGGAATCAAATGAGTAAAAATTCCGTGTTATCTCAAAGTTTGAAAAGTTGTGGAGCATCCAGATGATGACAATCCACGAAGGGGGGGGGGGTAATGATTTTGCTTATTGAAAACAAAAGAATTTAAAAAAAACACTGGTCGAGGCAGCAGCATTTCGAAGGGCCGCGGTTGACAAATTCATTCAACTTTTGTTGGCCTGCTTGACAGATAATTGACACCGATTTGGGTTGTGTTTTTCTTTTCTTACCGCCTGTCAAACAAGATGAAAAAGTAATTTGACATTGACTTCAAGATGTCGGAGGATTGAAATGGACAACTTGCACTTGTGCCATTTCTCCTTTTGTCCAAAGCGACGTGACGATCATGAGTCGGTGTGGCGGCTTGGCTTGTAAGTGCGTTGCTCAGCCAGCACTCTCTTCCTGCAGACTTCTGCCGTCTTTCAGTCCGTCGGCGATGCCCGGCCCAGTCATGCCCATGGATGCGGCCATGCGGTTCTACGTGGGCCACTCTTCTCCCCCTCTCAGGGGCTTCCTGAGCTCCTACGAGGCTTCTCTCCACCGAACCAAGAGCCGAGGCCAGCGGGACCGGGCAGCCACCGCAACCGCCACGCTCAGGCCCTGCCTCAGTAGCCAGCAGCGGATGGCCTCGCACGAGGATAGCTGGAGCAGCAAAGGCCAGAAGAAGAAGGTGGTGTTCGCTGACTCCAAGGGAATGTCGCTCACCGCCGTGCGCATTTTCTCCAAGAATGAGGAGGAACGCGTCAGCGAGCTGCAGTTCGACATGAGCGACCTGGAGACCGCCGCCATGGAACTGAAGATCAACTCTGCGTGCAGCCTGGCACTGGACTTTAAGCAGCCCTCAGCAGACTACCTGGACTTCCGGAACCGTCTGATCCGGAACTCTGTCTGCTTGGAGAACTGCTCGCTGCAGGACCGTTCGCTCACCGGCACAGTCAAGGTGCGCAACGCCGGCTTTGAGAAGTCGGTGCGCTTGCGGGTGACCTTTGACTCGTGGACCAGCTTTGTGGAGGTGGACTGCACCTTCATGAACAACGTCTACGGCGCCCACGACACCGACACCTTTGCCTTTGTTCTGGACCTTCCTGCCGACATCCCCCCGCAGAATCGAGTGGAGTTCTGCGTCCGCTTCGAAGTCAGAGATCGGACCTTCTGGGACAATAACGATGGCAAGAACTACGTCGTCAAGCACGCGGGCTGGACCGGCAGCGTGTCCTCGCTGCCTCCCACCGAGCTCACAAAACCAAGCAGCATCAAGATGCCGGTGCAGGATCTGGAGCTGTTGGAAAGCCCTCGCATGTGCAGCGGCTTCTTCCCGGGCTGGCAAAGCTGGAACCATGTGGACCCCGCCGTGCCCTACTGGTGACCGGCTGCTGCGCCGGCAGACGTTACATCCTTCATATTGAAGGGGAGCAAGAGAGCCGGATGTTTTTTTTGGGGGTGGGGGGTCACCTGCTGATGATGTCATTAGAGGGCGAGTGTTTCTTATTGCTTCACATGCTTGTGGTACTTGTGCAGCGGTCCCACACATCTTTGTGATTTGCACAAACTGTGTGTGTGTGTGTGTGTGTGTGTGTGTGTGTGTGTGTGTGTGTGTGTGTGTGTGTGTGTGTGCGTGCGTGCGTGCGTGCGTGCGTGCGTGCGTGCGTGCGTGCGTGCGTGCGTGCGTGTGTGCGTGCGCGCGCGCGCGCGCGCGTGCGAGGCTGCCAATCATGACTTTAATTTTCTTTTGGCAAAGGAACTCGTGCTGTTTGAAATAAAAGTTTGCGTGTCATTTCCGTGCTGGAGTGTTCCGCTCTCCATCCTTGGCCCATTCTCAAAACGGCAACGCCACCTTAAAGGGATAGTCAAGGTCAAACTTTGCAAGCGGAGCTGCCATCGGTCGTGACCTGAGAGCCGAGTGACCACAACGTCATTTTCCGTCGACAGCAAGCAACAAATTGATTCCCCGCGGCCGGATTTAGTCACACTAGTCAGACTGCCGTGTCCCGGCAAAGAACAGACTATTGTCAAGGAAATTTGGAGGTGGACTTTTCCTTTCAAGACATGAACGAGAGACCGGGCGGCCAGGGATCAAGTCAGACTGCGCACATTGTGAACAAGACCAAGGTGAGAAACTTAACTGAGTTTTGCCGTTGGGTGTAGGCGCAAGGCAGCCACACGACCACTCGCTCGCTTTGAAAGAAAAGCTGGCAGCTCCATTTTGGACACATCATCCAGACTGAGAAAAACCTCCAGCGGGATCAGCGCTTCCTGCTACATTTCTGACGACTCATGGCCGCAATAATACACGCAAGGGCTCAAAAAACTTGCGTGGCTTGTTATATCGCAGACATGTCAGATGCACAATAGGGTCACATGCGTGCGCACGCATCCACCCACACAAACACACACATGCGCGCACGCGCACACACACACAAGTCCAATGCTCAAAAACAAGCAGGTCTGGTGTTGCATGCAAACACGCGTGTATGTGTGTGAGAATTGTCAAAGGTCTGTCGAAACAGGGAACATGTCAAAACCATTTCTCCACCCTGATGTCGCACAAACGCGCAAAGGGCACTTGAGGACATGCGTGGAGAAAAAGATGATTGACACATCCAACGCACACGAGCGTGTTGTGAGCATGAGTGCCTGTGTTTGTGTACAAGTGCATGTGCAAGTTCCAGGGGGGTGTTGCAGGTTAAAGGGGTGGGTAAAAAAAGCCCGATCAGCCTGGCTGGCGCATACATACGACTCCATTTGATAATCGGCACCTCTGCCAGACGGGATGCGCCGCCACACCAAATTGTTCGTGACTCACAGGAAATGACTACCTTCAAGTTGGGATGTGTGCAGACGTGCGACTCAAGTTGGCTCAAGATGGTTTAGGGCAACCGTGTGGCGTCGCAGCCATGAGGAGGAATGCGTGGACCCATGCACGACCGCCATCATGGCCAGGTTTTCAGTTGGGCAAGTTTGTTTTCAAACAGGCTGAGGACAAACAAAAGGAGGACTTTGCATGAAGGCCCTGGAATGGGGCCCTGGGATGGAGGCTTCTTAATGGAGGCTAAGTAAAACAATGTTAACTCAGCCCACCAATAGGAACTGAGCACATTGGCCCCGCCCACCCCAACCAAAAACAGATCAGTGAACAAAAAAGGTAAGCACGAGGTCGTCGTGCGTGTCGGGGCGCGGCCCGTACTATCAAAGAAGATAAGAGTGTCGTGCCAGGCCTCTGAGTTATTCAATGACTAAGCTGGCCATGACCTACTTTGAATGCGCGCGACACGGCGTGGGGGGCTGGGGTGGGGGGGCGCTGAAATACAAAGAAGAAGAATCTGAGATTCCACCCAACAACTCAGTCGTCGTGTGAATAGTGTGAGCTGTGCCGGCTTACCACTTTGACCTTGGCCCAGCGTAACCTCATTGTACGTCGCCCAAATTGCTGGAGTGGTGCTGCACCGACTCAACGCTCTTTGGAAAGGCTCTTTCCCTCGTCAAACACTTTTCCACTTGCGAGCGCTTCACACCAAATTCATACCAAATTCTTGATATGTTCCTGATATGAAAAACGTGACAGTCACTTCACTTGCGGCCCGGAGAAAAACTTAGCGAGCGCATCTGCACACTTGCACTATATGTAGTATATCACCAAAGCCTGTTCTGGAAGCGATGCCATTATTCAAGTCTGCATCCACACGCGGCCCACTCAGGTGCCCTCAGGTGCTTAGATTCTTGCCTTGATCGTGGCAAGTTCCCCAAAGGGGGTAAGGTCGAAACAAGTTGCGCTTATGACAGACGGCATGAACCACATTCAGGTTGTGAACATGGTACAAACATGAAGAAGACTCGTGCGGGCGAGAGGAAGCTTCACGCAAGACCTTTAATGTCAAACTTTCACATCAACGACAACTACACCAGCACACAAAAAGCAATGGCACGCTAGTCTCAACGCAACCACCATATCCTCTTTGCTGACAACAAACAAAAAAACAAAAAATCTTTGAGTTGCCAGCTTGCAGTCCCCAACTCAAGTTGGAGGTGTCAACTTGGGCTGAACGAGACAAAGGAGCTTTGAAAGCTTGTCTTTAGGGGGGGGAGTTCTGTTTGCTTTCTGACCCACATTAGCCGTCTTGGCTCTGGGCCACTTTGGTAACTTGTGCCCATTACTGTGGAAACCAGGGCAGCAATTTGAAGCCACTGATTGCTGACCCTTTCCTCCTTGAGCTAATGCTAAAGCTAACACATGGCAGTGTTGTAGCTGTTGCTCAAACACCTGTCAATCAAAAGGCTATGAATGCTGCAGCTTTTTCCTCTTCTACACACCACTATGTCAGACATCGACAAACAGTCTTCAAGTTCTTGCGGTCAGGCTCTTAATAGTCGTCTCCAGGTTGGAGTCATCGGCTTCTAGGCGTCCAGTTTCGGCACTGGTAGTCAGGGTAGAAGTGTACCGTCTTGTCAGCTGCTATTTTTCAGGAACTGGTTGTGTTTAAGTCATCGGTTTCTCGTCATCAGTTAGCAGTTGTCACCTTCTTGTCGCTAGCTGCCGGTCGTCTCGTTCCCGCGGTCGGGTTGTAATCAAACATTTTGGAGACTTCTTGTTGCCAAGTTGTCGGCTTATTTTTGCGTCAGTGACACTTCCTGCTCTGTCTATTGCTAAGCTAAGGCTAAAACTAGCACAGCCATCAAAAAACATCTGCTGCAGCGGTGTCGAAACATGCCACAATGTCAAACATCTGAAATAAAACATTTCACAAAATAGCTGCTAACTTGCTCAGCATGTCTCAAAGTTCTACCTGCATCTTCTGACTCGCCGCTGCTCCTTGAGGAACACAGCGGTACTGCGACACGCTAGCTTGTTCGGGTGCTTGAGTATGATCTTGTTCAGAAAAAGCAAAATAGTCTGTTGAACTACAAGTGCGCTTGGAGAGGCTAAAGTGGCGAGTGCCCAAGCAGAGGCGTCAGGATCACTCAAGGCCGAAGCCCTCCGCGTTGGAGATGGCGATGATGAGCTTATGTTTGAGCTCCTTCCTGCTGCGATACGGGGGCAAGCAGATCTGGTTGAAACAGGTGTGCGACACGGGGAGCCTGAGGACACACAAGTGCAAACACACTTAGATGCAGCGGTCACACCTCGGACAACACGGTTGCCCGGAAAGAGGAGCTCGTCTGTGTCGACGCTAACATCAGCGTCAACAGACTCGCTGTTTGGCAGCTATACCAAAACGCTCTTCCGAGCCGTCAGGTTTCGGAAAGAAATGTCACGATAGCGCGCTCAAACCACCTGACATGGCGGTTTGCCCAGACGCGCGCACATGCGGCCGCTTTTGGCCGATGAGCAGCAATTGCAAAGCGTTTCCGTGCGTGCGTCAGCATGAATGAAGTCATTTGCCCGAGGTGAGCTCCCCCCATATGCCTTCACATTTGCCCAAGGTGACCTGCCGTCGCATGCCTTCATATTGACGGCGCTCGTACCAGTCGGTGGGCGCGTCCAGCCTGGAGATTTTGAAGTTGAGGTCGGCCATCCCCCCCACGGGGACACGGTCGCTTCCTGTTACAAAGTGAAGCAGCTTCTTTTGAAGATCCACGGGGAATGACAGCACCACGTCCCAGAAAGTCCTACGCGAGCGCACACACAAGCAAAGTTACGATGTTCACAAGTGCACCTCATCCTATCTCATTTACGTGCGGCGGCTCCATGTTAATTTATTGCTTTGGCAAGGATTTGTTGGCATCGTCCTGCCCTGACATGAAAACAGATCTCTGCCAACTCAACAGACAAATAAAAGTCAGCTTTGTCGCTACTTGATGCTAGCCAGGAGGATGGCCAACTTGTTGAGCTTTAACCGCATTTAAAGGCACGCTGGGTTTCTCTTGTTCTGACATGAAAACAAAAATCAAGACAGAAATACAAATGTTTGGGGGAAGCGCACGCAAGCCTAGTTTGTTTAGCTTTGTAAGCACGTGATGTTTATTTGCGTTACGGGGAGTCACTTTTTTGTCTTACAACATTCAGAGCTCTTGCAAGTCTGCCGCACAGAGCTTGCCGCCTCGAAGGGGCTTAATTGGGGCGAGATACTTTTCTGACAGAGCCTCAGCGTTCTGCCCCAAGGCCAACCCTAATCATGTGTCTTCGCAGCGTGCCTCGACCTGACATGAAAACAAATTGGCGGCAATTTGAAGATTGGCTGTACTTAATGCACGCGGACGTGTCACCTGATGGTGGCGTCGCTCTTGCCATATCCTTTGTAGTGCGCAGCTTTCTGCAGAGCGCTCATGTCCAGCTGAGGACTGCCGCACACCAGCATCTCCACTTCCTCCGGACGAAGCAGCTGCCGCAAGAATGGGAAACCGCGTGTCAGCCGCGTATCAGCAGAATGTCAGCCGCGACTCAAGCGCATCTCGTTATTCTCGACCACGTCATCTTTTCCTCGACTTGCAAGTCTGAGTTGGTGGGTCTGTGTGACATCATCAAATCAATCAACTCAACATTAAAGGTGAAAGGCACCATGCCGTTGTCCCCAAAGAAAATAAGTCGTGTGCTGTGTGCAAAAGAGAAAGCAGGAAGTTGACATGTCCAGAATGTCCCAACGTTCTGTGGAAGGAGTTACAAGCGCCCGTCTAAAGACACACACGGGCACTTAGGCAATGTGTTTGGATGGAAGGAGACGGACAAGGTCACCAAACGAATCCTGATCTCATTTAGACAGCTGAGATGACTTAAGTGAGGCTCAGAGGTGTCAGACAAAAAGAGCGGAGTGACTCGCTCGGTTCAGTGTGGCCGCAGCACAGGAAGTGATGCAAGACCATCGGCAGGTCACGTGATATCATTTTAGTCTGCCACCGGGAGACGAGCGACGCACTTTACCACTTTAACATGCACGCCCTAGAGTCAGTGTATCATGCGTGCATGTCGCATGTAAAATACTGTAACGTGAAGCAAATATGGAAAAAGGTGCTATGGACTCGGAACGTGTGGCGTGGCATGTCATTTCACATGTTGGATGCGTGAGTGTTTTACCAGATTTTGGGGCATTAATATGTTAACAGGTGTGCGTAGCCGGCGCGCAACACACACATTATCCAACTCACCATGAGGGCGTCGGAGGCGCAGACGCTGTGGAAGCCGTGGTAGAAGGCGGCAAACTGCTTGGAAATGGATTTGTTCAGCAGGAAGTCCACGTACAGCTGCACGTACTCTGACAACAATAAGAAGAATGGCAGCGGGAGCCACCGAGCCCAACTGATGAACGTCAATTGCAAACACAAAGGAGGAGCGACATGAGAAGGACGGTGGCGGCAAACAACACGGGCCACATGAGAGCCAGCCGGCCGCACACACTCAAAAAGACGGACGGCAAGGAAAAGCAGTCAGCCAAGCACATGGGAACGCGAGGCCGCCTTTGGCATGGAGCACGAATGTGCAAAACAACAAAGAAAAGCAGACATGATATGGGAGTCTGGAGAAAGGAAGCTAGAAAGGCACAGCAAGTGCAGAAAGCCAACATACTGCAGGCGAGAGAGAGCGTGCCTCGTCTCCTCCCATTTACTGAGGGCGTGGCACGCGGGTCGGTTTACTCGTGCCAAGTGCCCCATACATTGGCACGCGGGTGGGTTTACTTGTGCCAAGAGTCCCGTACATTGGAATTGTTTCGCCGGTCACCACACACATAGAGCTGAGGACAAAGACAGCTTTCCGGTACCTTTACGGTTGTGTTTGGTGACGGGAATCTTGTCTCCTCCTGGCTTCAGGTTGTACAACTTGACCACGCCCAGTTCCTCCTGCGACACCTGCAAGGCACCGGCCCGACGGGTTACCTTACTTTTTATCGCTAGTATGGTGAGAAACAGTGGAAGCTTTTAAGCTTTTTTATTCAGACATAATTACCGTAATTTTCGGACTATAAGTCGCGGTTTTTTTCATAGTTTGGGTGGGGGGGCGACTTATACTCAGGAGCGACTTATATGTGTTTTTTTTTTTCAAAAAATTTCAAAAAAAAAATTTCAAAAAAAAAAAAATGAAACCGCGATAAACGAACCGCAATGTAGCAAGGGATTACTGTAATTTGAATTTCAAGTGACGACAGCAGCGCGAAACCATCTGCGTCACTCCAATTCATTAAATCCATCAATCGTCCTTTGTCAACAATGCGTGCGCGCCGCTGACGGCTTTTGCACTTAAAAATATTCCACAGGCCCATATAACGATATATAAATTATATATCAAATAACTATTATATAAGCAATAATGTTATCAAACCATCTGTGCACTCTAAATCATTAAATCCATCGATCAAATTCCTCGTCCTTTGTCAACATCGCCGCGCGTGCGCCCTGACGCCAGCCTCGTCGTTATTCCACAGATTTACTATATAACTATATTGTAGCGTTAACAAAGTTCAAGGAAAGACGTGGGTTTGGTAAACGGCTCTTTATTTAACAAAACAAACTTACAGGCGTGTGGCGGCGTGGACGTCCAGCCACGAAAGGGGACGAGAGCTCCATACGATAGGACCGGGCGTGCGTAGAAGCCATGACCGAGATCCATGCACCGTCCTCGGACAGCCACCCGGCTGAGCGCCGGCCCTCGACTTCCATCCACGGAGCTGAAAGGCAGCTCGGTAGAGTAGGACCGGGCGTGCGTAAAAGCATTGTCCGAGCACCATCCACCGTCCCTGGACAGCCACCCGGCCGAGCGCCGGCGCCCGACTTCAATCCACGAAAGTGAAAGAAAGCTGGACGAGTGACGCGCGACGTCGCGCTGCTGACGTCAGCAGCGCGACGCGACGTCGCGGTCGCGGTCGCGCGTCAGCAGCGCGACGGTTGTTTACATAAAGGACAAAGATCGACTCGTCCAGCTTTCTTTCACTTTCGTGGATTGAAGTCGGGCGCCGGCGCTCGGCCGGGTGGCTGTCCAGGGACGGTGGATGGTGCTCGGACAATGCTTTTACGCACGCCCGGTCCTACTCTACCGAGCTGCCTTTCAGCTCCGTGGATGGAAGTCGAGGGCCGGCGCTCAGCCGGGTGGCTGTCCGAGGACGGTGCATGGATCTCGGTCATGGCTTCTACGCACGCCCGGTCCTATCGTATGGAGCTCTCGTCCCCTTTCGTGGCTGGACGTCCACGCCGCCACACGCCTGTAAGTTTGTTTTGTTAAATAAAGAGCCGTTTACCAAACCCACGTCTTTCCTTGAACTTTGTTAACGCTACAATATATATTATCTATATATAGTAGATCTGTGGAATAACGACGAGGCTGACGTCAGGGCGCACGCGCGGCGATGTTGACAAAGGACGAGGAATTTGATCGATGGATTTAATGATTTAGAGTGCACAGATGGTTTGATAACATTATTGCTTATATAATAGTTATTTGATATATAATTTATATATCGTTATATGGGCCTGTGGAATATTTTTAAGTGCAAGAGCCGTCAGCGGCGCGCACGCATTGTTGACAAAGGACGATTGATGGATTTAATGAATTGGAGTGACGCAGATGGTTTTATTAACGTGTTATTTATGTAATAGTTTTTTGAATAACTCTGAATTTTACGTCAGGGCCGTTCTCAGCTCTTAGTTTGTGTTTATGTCACGTTAGCATAGCTATCGTTTAGCCTGTTGTTGCTCGTTCATGACTGTTCTTGGTGTTGGATTTTGTCGAATAAATTGCCCCCCAAAATGCGACTTATACTCCGGAGCGACTTATATATGTTTTTTTTCACTTTTTGGGCATTTTATGGCTGGTGCGACTTATACTCCGGTGCGACTTATAGTCCGAAAATTACGGTAGCTAATTCATTAGGCGCTTTGTTATGCTTCTTATTAGCACGCTCATTATCCTGTTTGCTAGTAACTTTGGCAAATTGTTGGCATGTTTGTTAGCACTCTCGATACGCTGTCCTTACCGTCAATACGTCTAAGCTTGTTCATTAGCCTGTTTCGTTTGCTTATTGTGTATTCTGTTATTGTTTACTAGCATGTTCACTAGCTTGTTTGTCAAGGACAATATTTTAATTATCATCAATAATTGTATTTTTAGCATGCTTGTTGGCCTGCTCGACAGCCTGTTCAGGTTTTTAGCTTTAGATAGCATATTTTCTCTTTTGTTAGCATTCCTGCCAATTAGTCTGTTGGCGAGCAAGGCTGACTTCACATGGCCAAGTGTTGACACACTTGTCGTCACTGTGATAAGCAAAACAATCTCACGATATAGATTAGCATGCTAACGTAACAGCCTGTTAGCCTGATTGCGAGCATAGCTTATTTCTTCTGACTGCGTTCAGACATCACTAGTAACCGCTCGTTGTTACAGAGTATAAGTTCAAGACATTGGCATAATTAATTACCAGCTGCTTTGTTAGCATGCTTGTGTTTACGAGTAAGTTGAATAACATTAGTGTGTGTGCGGGCTTGTTGTTGTCCTTGCCTGGCTGACTTCAAAGACATTAGTTGTGGTGCTAATAAATGCTTGTAGCCGTGACACTGGTGAGGACAATCGGTCTCATCCAAGAGCCGAGTTATGTCTGCAGCAAAGGGCCACAAAACCAAAAGGGTTTTAGAACGCAACCAGGTCAGTGAGTTCAAGCGAGGCCTGAGTGGAAGCCACTTCCTGCTAGCCGGATTCCACGCACACACGCTCCTCTCAAGGTTTGCCTCCACTTTGGTGCGACTTTTGTTTAGAAGGGGATTTTTATTTTTATTTTTTTTTAGATAGAAGGGGACTTTTTTCTTTTTTTTTTTAGAAGTCTGCTGCTCCTTTCCTTTCAATACAATTGTGAATTTGTTACCGCTAATTGCTGACTATGTTCACATTACACTTGATGTTATCGTCTGCGCTAAACAACACATCGGTGAAAGCGTTTCACAGGATACTTTCTTTTTTTCCCTCGGAATCTACTGGGAATTATTTGAAGGCCATTCACAGGATGTTGTGGGCCTCGCTTCACAGTTATTGTTGTTTTGTGCGCAACTCATCCATTCGCCAATAACTTGACTATTTTGATTTTGTTTAGCTTAATATGGACCAAACGCTGCAAATTTTCAAATTCAGACTGTCGCCGGTATTTCTGCAGCCATTCATGAAAGCAGGCTTTCAAAAACAAATGACATCTTGCCAAGCAGGTAACCGAAGGGTTTTCAATCAAGCGGAAGTGCACCTCTTCCAAGCGTCAACCTTTGAACTCAACCAATGAACTGATTAATGGAATGACAAAAAAACTCGTTTTGCATGTGAAGGTGCATCAGGTAATTGGTGACAACCTGGAAAGTGAGGCACATGTCTTCTTCCACATTGCCGTCAAAATTCAGCAGCTCCTGCAAACCGTGAGCCAGCTCCTGTGTACACACACATACACAGACACATAATTTGCTTGGACGCTTTCAGTAAAGGGAGCAAGCTGCTGCCGTCGCACACCTCTTACACAACTACTGGCAAACTAATCTGTCTCTTGCGTGTGCGACCTTTGGGAAGGGCTGTGTTCTCGTTCTTTGCCTCTTGCTAACTTTAACAAAAAGACACACACAACACGCACATAAAAAGTGCGCGGTTCACCTTGACACAAGAGTTAGTGTGTCGCGTGAAAAGTTTGACTTTTTCTCCCTCTGGAGGCAATGGCGAACGGGACGATTCCTCTTGGAGCATCGCTTGCGGCCACTAGAGGTCACTCGGCTTCATGATTCTGGCGCCATCAAAGTTGTCAGTCACTTTTAAAAGCGATGCTTGTTTGGGGTTTGGCGTGGACAAACCACCTTATTTTCTAACTTTTGATGGGGAACCTGTGCCTCCGTTGTGCCTGGCTCAGACGACAAGACAAAGTTGATCTCTGGCGACGGCGTGGTGTCAACCTGCCGCCATCGTGTCTGGCCCACAACAACACGCAATGACAGCGAGGCCCTCCCTTCTGCCATCTTTGACCCTCATTGGGCTAACCTTGCCTGATCAAGTTTTTGAGGGAGGTGGCCCCAACCCGAGTCGCGGGCGGACATGTCAGGCTACTTGCTCAAATGTATATTTCGCCATCACAGGGCTGAGCATCCAGTTCTTCCTTCCAAAAATAAAAGCGCAACGGTGTGGTTTTGCTTGTGTGAAAGCAACCTGCAACACCTCCACTCAAAATCATGTGCACGTGCACGATGTGAATAAACAGAGCTGAAGATGCAATGAGGCGGGCGAAATCAAGTCTGCAAAAGTGTCCGTGACGTGTCAGAGTGACTGTCGCCCTCGCCAACTGCGTACCGGCATGATCTGCCGCATGTCATCCAAAGTGGCGGTTGCCATGCCAACCAGGGCATTCTGGTCACATGGATCAGTGGGTGGCGTCAGCAGCTTCCTGTGAGGAGACACCGCCAGCTGGCATCAGCACAAAGCACCATGATGACAACTTGAAGTTGATGACAAGCCAGTATCTGCTTCAAGATTTTCCCTTTTAGACAACTACTCGAGTGGCACACAGGCACGCGCGCGCGCACGCACACACACCTGTAACAGTAGAGGGGGAAATGGATGTCCAAAGCGATACTGTTGTACACCGCCAAGCCCATCAGCTGAGCACGTTAAGGACAACCACGCACGCACTCTTCCCAAAACGGATTTATAAAGCTGTGGCAATACTAAACGGCTCATACAAGAAGTTGCCCTCCTCTCCCTCGTTACACATCAGCACCATGACGCCGGCGCTGCTGTCTCCACGGTGACCAGACGGCAGTGACCAATATCAGTGAGCTCCTGGCACAAGAATACGCACACGCGGCCCACAATGCCTTCATTCCTTCCTCGACCAAACGCACGCACACACGCAAGATGTGTGTGTGCGTGTGTGCACACATGCGCGCAGAAACATTGAAGTGAGGAAGACCATGCTGCACACAGAAAACAAGATTGCACATGAAGGATACGGTCCCAATGAGCTGAAACTCCGAGTAGTTGTTGTCCCCCTTCCAGCCGCTGAACCAGTGGCAGCGAGACTCCTTTATGTACGTGAACATGCCTGACGCACACGCCAGCATGAACGTCACCAAATTGGCAGGATGGAAAGAACACAGAGGCAGAAGAGGAGCCAAAAGTGAATGGAAAGAAGATGTCAAGAGGGCAAGCTGAATAGGACCTGGAAGACCAACAGCAAAGAAAAAGGGCGCTCATCCCACTCACCGTAGTCCTCGTGGAAGATGCGTCGCACCAACAGCAGGAACCACTCCTTGGTCAGGCCGCCCATGTCCAGGCCTGCCTCCCCCACAAAGGTCACGCGCAGCTTCTTCTTCAGGTCGCAGCGCTTCCTGCTCAACTGAAGACGGACCGTCACATTCCTTCCATTCAAACGGGACATCAAAGGCGAGAGGACCAGAGCGCTCAGGCTTTGGCCTGCCTTGCCAGAAAAAAACAAATGCAAAATCAAAAAGGGGGCCCTGACCTCATCCAGCGAGTCGGCCAGGAGCTGCGCCCGTCGCACTCTGATGTTGAGGAAGAGGAGGTTCATGTCCACGCGCTGACGCCGAGACACTTTGCTCACCAGGCTTTGCTGCGACACACGTGCATGCTCAACAACACCGGCCAGAGCAAAAGCAGGGCGAGCAGACGCGCTCACCCTGGCCCGGCTGATCATCTGCTGCTCAGAGTCCTTCTGGATGATGGCCTTCTTTAGCGCCGCCGACAGAATGAAGGGAAACTGGCAGAAGGAGAACCTGAGGGGAAGGGAAGGGGTCAGCCGGGCACCTACGCCGGCCAAGCCGAGCCGGGCCGAGCCAAGCCACCTGCTGGAGTTGCCGTAGTGTTGCCAGGTGCGGTACTCTTCCATGAAGTCGATGTGCTCCAGCGTGAGGTTGTAGAAGTCTGCGAATGGCATGACGGGCGGCGACGACACGCTGTTGGCCGCGTCTGAAGCACATGAGCGAGCAAGCGGGTGGTGGAAGAACAACGTACTCAAACGCCTCTCGCAACAACTGTCCAAAACTGAAATAGGAAAGATTTGTCCTTTTCTACTCTCCTCCAAAGCGCGAAGCAATTGCTGCCGTTTCAGGCCACATTTTGCAATTTTGCCTTCATGGAGGTCTCGCAGAATTCAGACTGAGACCATCAACTATGGATGCACAAAAATCCTCCCCATGAATTTAAAAGACGTCTAATGTGCATTTCTTGCTTTTGTTAATTTTTTCCTTCATCTCAAATCATCCCAACAGTCGAATGATAAAGTCAGAAAAAAGTGGAATCAATTTCAGCGGATGCCATTTAGCGGCAAAATAGCGTTAACGCCCGATGTCGGCGCCAACGGCTACGGACGCACTCACTGAAGAGGGCGAGTACTTTGGTGGCCGACGGGATCCACCAGGAGCACTTGGAGGCGGGTGGCACCTCGTCGGGCTCGGCAGGAAAAAGGCGAGTGGAGATGAACTGCAGCAGGCGCTCCACCGGCTGACGGAACCGCTGGCCCGGCAACCTGACAGGCACACGTTTGGTCGCCACAGCGCTCTGAGTCACGCCGTCGTCATTGTTGACGTGACGGGCCGCCGGCACCACCGTAGTGCTTACTTCTTCAGCCAGTGCACCAGGAAGTGATGATCGGCCTCAGACAGGGCAGCCATCTGCCTCAACAGGTGAGCGTAGATCACGTAGGTGCTGGTGCTGGAATACTGAGGGTTCTGTCAACATCCAAAGGAGAGGCAGAAGAGAAAATGAATGGTGGCGGCATGGCACCCACCCCTCCCTGCCACAAAACCTGCAGCGTAATTGGCTGAAACGCAACAAGAGCAGCAGCAGCAGCGGCCGCAGAGAGATGTCACAGCGACATCATCCGCTCACCTGAACCAGGATGAAGTAAGCGCGCAGGTCATCTTTAGTCCGGGGCCTGAGCTCGTCGTGGAAGAGAGAAAAAGAAAAAAAAACTGCCTTTGGGTCTCGCGTAGGCAGGACGGATGATGTCATGGAGGTCGTCCTCTCACCCTTTCCACTCTCTCAGGAGACTGTTGATGATCCCCTTCAGCACAGACTTCTGAATGTCTTGAGGCTGCACGCGTGCCCAGATGACCACGTGAGCCTGTGACAGGAAGTGGCGCTCTCGTGGGTGTGCATGGGTGCGTGTGATGACTCACCGTTTGGAGCAATGAGTCGTACACAGCGTTGACGAATTTGGCGTCGAGGCCCGAGTCTTCAGTGGTGTCGAAGGAGGCGTTGGCCTCCCGCTGGGGGCGGAGATTGAGGTCGAACAAAGAGCTGCGGCAGGGAGGTTGTGTCTTACCTTGAAGGCGGCGTTGAGTTCAATGAACGAGTCAAAGGTGGTCAGGTAGAAGTCTCGTACTTCACGCCAGTCGCCCAACAGCGCCGCCCGTTCCATCTCCTTGCTGACAACCACACGTACGCACTTGTGAGCGTGCACGTGTACTCATCACACTGTGCTGGGACGTGTGTGTGTCGGCACTGTCTCACAGGAAGTCTTTGGTGGTCTTGGTGCGCAGTGGAATAACAGGGTCACACGGGAAGGGCGCTTTGACCTCCGGGGGCAGCGTGTCGATGGTCGCTCGCTGCTTGGGACGCGCCAGGCTGCCAATCGGCGGAAGCTCGCACACTGATGCGTCACACACACATGCACAAAACCTTCAGGGTTCTCGATTCCAAATCATCATTTGAAATTTTACATGATCAATAGGAAGCACGTCCATTCTACGTCATTGCGTCAAAGAACATGCAGCCATGCACACGCACACACACGCTTCGGTTGATAATTAGCCTCTTTGTTTGTGTCGCCAAGGTAACGCAGGAGGTGCATTGTGGACGCTGGCAAGGAAGAGCAATGGCAAACGTCGTCGAGCACGACTTGTTCAATCCTCATCCCAGATGACCATGTCGAAGTGTCCTTGAGCAAGACACTGAACCCTGAATTGCTCCCGATGGCGCCTGGCAGCGCCTTTCATGGCAGCAGCCTCCCACTGGTAGAATAGCTTAATTTCGTTGTACATCAGTTGTACAATGACAATAAAGTCATTCTATTTTTTTTAGCACTCAGAGAGGCGCAGGCACGCACACCAATCAAACGACGGACCAGCTTCCTGTTTGGAGCTCAACTGGGATTTTGCAGAAAAATACAAACACCTCAGGTCGGGCCTTCCTGCATGAGGAGGGGGCAAGGTGCTGATCTCTGCCCATTATAACCATGTCGCCGTATCCTTGAGCAAGATGGCGAAGCCGCGGTCGCCCCTGATGTCGCGTCATCAGGAGGTGAAAGAGGACGCGGTAAGAAGCGCTTGGAGTGGCCGAGGTAGAAAAGCCTAGGACGATTGACAGCCCATTTCACTTGTCATCAATCTTCCTTCTCCTTTTGAGAAGGGCGAGGCGCCGTCCTCAGCAGCCACCTTTGCACTTTCCGGTTTCTGTTCTTTGTTTTGCAGCCTCGCTCGACACGCGCGGCATCTGTCACCATAGTAACTGGGCCTTCGCCATCACAGCGACATCTGATGACCACTGTCGCTTTGAAGCTTTAGCAGCAGGAAAAACAAAACACTTTGGGACACCCGCTCGCATTAGATGCAAACACGTGCACGAGCGCAACACACACACAACCTTGGTGAGACTTGAGTGAAAAAAGTGACAGACTGACCGTGCTTTAAGTCGAGCGGCGCGGTGGGCATGTCGGCGTCTCTGAGCTGAAGCTGTCGGTGGTGGAGTGTGTTGATGAGGCTCCCCGGAGTCGGCAGCGGAGGCTTGGCCTTGCGGCCCGGGGCCTGCCACAACATGGCATCGTTATCACGTGACATCATTGTTAGCAATACCGTCCTGTGTGACATCATCACCACCGATGTCTCGCTTTTCCTCCTCCTTGTCGCACGTCATCAGCATTGTTTTGGCCACGGGGTTCTCTTTTTTTTGGCTTTAGGAGCCAATTTGAACGAGCGGACATCTACGGTCGCACAAGTGAAAAGGCCGCGTGATGCCCTGTCATAACGGCAAAGAGAGTCCCAGGCGGTGACAATGATAACGCTTGCAAGGAGCATGGCGACAACAATGCTTGCCAAGCATGGAGAGAAACTCAACTTTTGCGGATCACCTTCCTTTCACGAATCAGAAAATTTAAGACGGGAGGCGCTTGAGTGGCCAAAGGCACGCGCGGAAGAAACTTCGTGTTCAACTCACCTCCAACAAGAGCAAGCACACACGTGCGCTTTGACGACATTTCCAGATGTAAGCGCAGGAGAAAATGTGCGTGCATGTGCGCGTGCGATTGATGTGCACATTCCTGAGCGCTGACACAAGATGCGTGACATCATCCGCGACGCTCGCCACGCATGCTAATGACATCATGGCAGCGCCCAAGCGTGCGAGCGACTGCCTCGAACGCAAAGAGCCTGCCAACAATGGCGCGGCGTCGAGGGCCGTTCAAAACAAGGAGGCCCGCGTGCTTGTGCCACGACCTCAGCAATTCCAAAAGGGCACCGGACGGCCAGACAGATAAGGCAAAGCTACACGAAAATAGAGTGAGGGGAAAACAAAAATTTGTGCCATGAACCCTGCTGTAGTATTTTCTGACTCCTCTCGATCAGTGATCCCCAACCTTTTTTGCGCCACGGACCGGTTACGTGTCAGAAATATTTTCGCGGACCGGCCTTTATATAAATAAATAATAGATTTATATAACTAAATAATACATTTATATAAATAAATAATACATTTATAATAAATATATGAATACGATGAAATAAAATGATACGACTGGCATAATAACAAGTATAAACGACATTAAAATAAAACTCACCATTACATTGAATTAGTGGGAGCACTGAGCTTGTTTCTCAGAAACGAGCCGGTCCCATCTAGGCATAATCGGAGACAATGACACCCGAAGTGGTTAAGGTTTGTCTTTTAATGCAGGATGCTTGGTCTACATGTGCCGAAGCAGTTTTGAGGGCTTCATTGCCTCGTTAGCTAGCCTGTCGCCACATATTATGCAGAGTGGGCTTGGCGCGTCATAGTCTTTTAAATGCAGCTTTCCTTTTCTTAGAAGTCGTAGCCTCTTCTTCTTCCGTCTCCTCATTGGGCTTTTTTCCCTTTCCGAAGAAGCTTTCCAAACATCTCTGTTTCTTGCTCATTTTTGCTTGCTTCGCGGGTTCAACTGAGGTGACATGTCACGTGACCGAGACGAGCGTCTTGACCTGAACCGACGGATGTAATTGGGAGAGAATCGCCAATTTTTTTTTACATTTTTCAAAATAAATACTTACTCATTTTTGCTAGCTTTGCGGGCTCGACTGGGGAAACATGTCACGTGACCGGGACGAGCGTCTTGACCTGAATTAATTGATCGTCGATTAAAACAAATTTTTTTTTTTTTTCTGTGGCTTGGCGGCCCGGTACAAAGTGACCCACGGACCGGTACCGGTCCGCGGCCCGGTGGTTGGGGACCACTGCTCTAGATGACTTGAACCGAGGGTTTAACAAGTGGCAAGTCGCTGTGCTCAATGCTGAACAGTGCAAGGTCGAGGAGGCAAAACACACATCAAGCAAATTTAAATTGTCATCACGACAGGAAGAAACACAAGACGAGCCAAAATGACATACGCCATGCACAAAAACTCTGCCACCAAGTGACACCAGACACGCACAGGAGAAATTCCTCAAAGGGGGTACACAAATGAATGAGGACGGCAAAAGACACACAATTTAAAAAAGGCACGCACACACCAAACAGAAAAACACAAATGGTCAACCTTGTAGGGCCAATGGTCAACTTTCTAATTTCTTCCAAACAAATGCTTGTCAGGTGCATCACAATTGAAAAAAGAAATCGAGCGTCACACAATCATCACCCCAAAAAGAAGAAAATTACAACTGGCAAGAAGAAAAAAAGACAAAAACAAAAAGGGGAAAGACAGACAAAAAAAGACGAGAGAAAAGACTAAAGGAAAAGGAACAAGCAAGAGGACAAAAAAAAAATCAAAGAGTACAAGCAAAATAGAAAAAGCAAAAGCGGATGTTTACAAATAGAAAAATAGCCTAAAATGACAACTTTCATAGACGATGACCAGTCAGAAATGCGTTCCTGTTGAGAGGCTGGAATTTGGACACATTGACGTCACACGAAGTCTCTAAACGATTAATCGATTGCAAAATGCAATGGTTTAATGCTTGTTGCCGAATTGTTGCATCTGGAACGCAAACTCCGCCTCGAAGATGAAAATGACCGAAACCAAGTCAGCCCACTGCGGTGGTTCTCGTTTGGCAGCAGGAGAAAGCAGGCAAATCGCACATTCTTGTCGTTTGCTATTTCCAGGAAATCTGCTTCAGCGTCGTCGTCGTGTATTTTTGTTGCATAGTGTGTTTTCTTTTGAGAAGAAGGATGAGGAGTGTGTCAATCAGAAGCGCGTTGTGTCGTGCTTTCGTTCGGTTGGTTTTCTTACCCCAGAAATAGGCGGCAGCTTGTCGCGCTCCCTGCTCGTCACAGAGCCCAGATCGTCGCCGTCCATCTTCCGTTAGGTGTCGCTTTGCGGGCATTAGCGGCCAAAAGTCGGCAAATGTCTTCCCAAAGTGACACAAGCGCTCATTGTCGTCTTCTCGACGCCGCCGCCACTTTGTCGCAGTAGCCGCGCACGCGCCACCGACACGTGCGCGCGCACAGACAATCCGGGAGCTTCTTCATGTCAACACAGGGGAAAAAAGGGAAATTAACAAAACGCGAGTCAAAGTAAAGAAAACTCCCAACAGGGCACACGAACGAGTCTTTGTTAGTCAAACGCAATCCAACAAGTCGCCAGCAGACACCCGTGGCGTGCCGCCGCCATGTTGGAGGAGGGGGAGGAGCCTAAAGTTGGATCGGGGGAGGACACGTTAGGGTGGGTGCAAAGCGAGGTCCGGGCAAGATTGCAGAACGCAGAAGGGTATCACTCCTCCACAGCCTGCTAAATCATACTCCGCCCCTGCTCACACTCCGCCCCTATGCCTTCTGAGTAGGCGGATGTGGTCCGGTCTTCTACGTATTTTAAATATTATTTTCTAAAAAGGTATGTTGTCGGTGGCGCACTGGGTAGCACGTCCGCCTCACTGCGGGTTCGATTCCACCTCCGGTCCTCCCTGTGTGGAGTTTGCATGTTCTCCCTATGTCCGCGTGGGTTTTCTCCGGGCACTCTGGTTTCCTCCCACATCCCAAAAACATGCTTGGTATCCCAATTGAGCACACCAAATTGCCCCTAGGTGTGAGTGCAAGTGCGGATGGTTGTTCGTCTCTGTGTGCCCTGCGATTGGCTGGCTACGAGTTCCCCGCTAACTGCCCGATGACGGCTGGGATAGGCCCGAGCGCGCCCGCGACCCACGTGGGGACAGAGCGGTACGTAAAATGGATGGGTGGATGGTATGTTGTTTTAAAGCATCATAGTAAATAATTTAGTTAGGCGTTAATAAAAAAAAAATTGTGCCTCCCAGAGCCTGCTAAGTAACGACGCCCCTATGCCTTCTGATTACCGTTTTTCCATGTATAATGCGCCCCCATGTATAGTACGCACCCTAAAAATGGCATGTCGATGCTGGAAAAAAGCCTGAACTCATGTATAATACGCACCCAAATTTTGACTCCTACTTAAGTCCGTAAACGTAAAATTATTCCAGAAAAAAGATCATCTTTGGGAACAACCGGATGTTATTCTGCCGGTCAGTATCACTGCTCATGCAGTAGCAAACTCGATAGCGAAGAAATATGTGAGACTCTCAACGGGATCACCAATATTTGAGTGATGTTCCAGTTATTTATCACAATTATTTATTATTATATATATATATATATAATAATAATATATATATAATATATATAATAATTATTTCTTTATTATTCACAATTGTCATGGTGATCTTTCTGGTGATTTCTTAACTAGGCTGGATGTATTTTATTTGTTGCCGTTGATTTCTCCGACTGCCCATAAAGGCACCACCGCAATCAGTTAGGTTAAAATGAAAAGAGAGGAAAGTGACGTGCGGACATGTGAAAAAGGCGGCTCTGTATGGGAGAGAAGTTGAAGAGGAATAAAAACACCCTTGGAAACCAAAACTTGCCCCTCGTCGTGACTTGGAGCCGCAACAAATGTTTCGGATTTGTGTAGGGTACATTGTGACAGCAAACGAGCAGGTGATCGAGCAAGCGTCTGATACGAGAGCATTGTGTTCGTATGGAGCGTGTTTGAAGTGAACAGCAGAGAAGAAAGGAACAAGGCAAAGTGTTGTGAAATAAAATATTACCTGTAATACGCATTTTGTTATTTGCTGATTGAAACTGCTAATTAAACTGTGAATTGAAACTAATAGGAAGAAAACTGAACTCTCGCTCTTTATATAGCTGACGTGTCTTGCGCATCCGTTCTGCGCATACTGTAATGGCGGCCTCCATATGATATCCGGTCTGCGATGGAGATTAAAAAACAAACAAAATTTGACAATAACACACCATCAAGGATTGCACCATCGCATCAAACGATGTGTCGTCAATTATGAATTTTACTGACTGTGTTGGGCAGGATGGCTGAATGCGATGCGCGATTGACAACAAACAAGAAGAAAGGTGATTTCAAGTTTTATTTCGAGGGAGATTTTCTTCAAAAATTGTTGTACCCATGTATAATACGCACCCAAGATTTTAGGACAATAAATTAGTTAAATTTTGCGCATTATACATGGAAAAAACGGTAGGCGGAGTGTGGTCCGGTGTGTGTCCAGATTTGGTTCTCCCGCGAGGATTTGTTTCCCCTGCTGCGGGAGCGCGCACGCCCTGTTTGGAAAGCGAAAAACCGATGCCGTACGGCGTCAGCACCATGTTGTTTTCAATAAAAACATGAAGGACACACGTTTACGTCAGTCAATTTTAATTTTTAGAAAGGATTTATTTCATTTTATTTCTTTAAGTTCATTCGCGTTCTGCCGTTGAAGCCAGGTGCGTTCAAAGACCAATCGTACAGACGGAACACTCATTCACTTCACCAAAAAGCAACGATGTAATTACGTGAGCTCTTTGCATATTCTTTATTTTCTGTAATGCAATTAAAAAAACAAAAAAACTTCTAATTATATCAAATGTATGTGGCCCGCGCGCGTGCGTCGCGTGTGGGGAAGGCCCGGTCGTCACACCGGCGTCGGCCCCCCGCCCACCGTCGCGCGACGTCACCGTCCGCCCCTACTCCCCCCCTGCGCCCGCTCGACTAGCGCCGGACTCTCCCTCGCGGTCTTGAATTTATATAATTATACCTACACACCAAATCAATAAAGAAGACATAACTAGACATTTTTGATAGGTGGTAATGACAAAGGTTTTTATAACTTTATGATCTGATATATATTTCTGAGCACTTTGAAATAACAAATGTTTTTTGATATATTGCCTGAATAGCTTAATGACCCTTAAGAAACTGTTTAATGCATGCCTGATGATTTTCTAAATCACGGACACTCAGAGGCGTAGCCAGGAATTTTTCCAGTAGGGGCGCACGCCCACAGGAAAAAAAATCGAACATCACCCACGCCGTTCGCTGATCGCTAAAACAACATCCGGGTCCGGGAGGCAAACGGTGAATGGATAACATCGCGCACATAGAATAGCGCAAGCACATTCGCGCAAGACCGAAAGAAAAAAACGGCATGAAAATGAAGAATCGAAAAAGCTCGATTTTTTCAACCGGGGCGCAGGGAGTCCTAACCGGGGCGCCGCCCCGGCTCGCCCCGGCTTGGCTATGCCTCTGCGGACACTGCCAAAGTCGTCTAAAGATATTCAGTACTTGATTGTATCTTATGTTTTGACTAATGCTAGACGCCAGTTTTCGATTACTACTGAACGTTCTGGACAGAGGGAAATATTTTGCCTAACAAAGAAAAGATATGGTTGAAAGCATGATTAAACTAAGAATATGATGACGTAAGCAAGTACATGGAGTATCAAAAGAACGAACAAACAAAAACATGGTAAGTGGTGAGTACAAACTTTGCCTAGTCAGGGAACATTAATAAATTGATGATGTCACAGCCAAAAGCTCACATACCGTTTTTTCCCATGTATAATGCGCAAAATTTAACTAATTTATTGTCCTAAAATCCGGGGTGCGCATTATACATGGGTACAATTTTTTTTCAAATTTTCTTTTTTCAAATTTTTTTTTTCTTTTTTTTTTTAAGAAAATCATGGTACAACAATTTTTTAAGAAAATCTTGTCACGGATGGAGTGTGGAAAGGAAGAGGGCGACCAAGTGCAGTCGATCTGTGAGCCGATCCTTTCCTTAATCTATTGGGACGCGGGCTACGTCATACGTCAGCAGCACGTGTGCCGCGGGACGCGGCTACGTCATACGTCAGCAGCACGTGTGCCGCATGCCACGAGAGTTTTCTAAACAAACGCAAACATGGAGCGAACGAAAGAGTCAGCTGTGTGGAGGTACTTTAAACTGAACACGCCAACTAGCTCGACGGCAGTTTGTAATGTCCGCAAAGCTAATGTTGCCAGGGGTGGTGGTAGTACTGCCAGTTATAGTACTAGTACTAAGCGGAGCTTGTTTTCAGGGAGCACTTCTCATTGCTGCTTAAATGAGCATTTTGAGCATCAACAGGTCATGAGTGATGTGGAACGGCACCTAATGTTTACATGTTTACTATTTATTTTAATATTTGGTTACTGTGTGCTTGATCACCCTTTCTATATTTGCCCAGTGCAGTTTCAGCTGCAACATTTGTATTTTTTTTTTTAAGAAGTTTGTATCCTAATTTACTTGAATTTAAATGCTGATACACTTTATTGCTGCTGTTGCACAATTTTTGTTACAAATAAATAGTTCATTGCATGAATCTGCTTTATCTTGTTACATTTTGTCTTAGGAATGAACTGTGTAGTCATGCCTGATGCCATTGCCTTTAGTCTTTTCTGTTCCACATGTAGAGGTATGTAGCTTGTTAAGTCAACCATAATATCGGATCGGTATCGGGTATCAACCGATACGCAAAGCCACGGTATCGGTATCGAAACTGAAAAAGTCGGATCGGTGCATCTCTAGTTAAGACCATACCAAAGACTATAAAAATGGGACCCATTGCCTCCCTGCTTGGCACTCAGCATTAAGGGTTGGAATTGGGGGGTTAGATCACCAAATGATTCCCAAGCGCGGCGCCGCTGCTGCTCACTGCTCCCCTCTCCCCCAGGGGATGGATCAAAATCACACGGGGATGGGTCAAATGCAGAGGACAAATTTCACCACACCCAGATGCGTGTGTGACGATCATTGGGACTTAAAAAAAAAAACAACAAAAAAAAAAAAAAAGAAATTTGGGTGCGTATTATACATGGGTACAGGCTTTTTTCCAGCATTGACATGCCATTTTTAGGGTGCGTATTATACATGGGGGCGCATTATACATGGAAAAAAACGGTAATTCCGTACAAAATGACAAAATTGAAAGAATGATGAATAGGCGGTGTGCGACAGTGGGCGAAGTGGATGTATGTGCAAGAATGGTTTACAGGAAGGACACTTGGAGATAAAACCAGTAGAGGTGCCAGAGGAAGAGCGTCAGGAGGAAAAAACAACCAAGAACCCGGCCAAAGGTGATCGCCAAGGCCGAAAGACGGGATGGAAGACAACAGCCCCCACACACACCGAATCGCCCTTAATCAGCACCCACCCCCACGGAACCAGCTCTCACCCAACCAGCACCCACTCCCATGGAATCAAAATCTCCTGCGAACTTGCCACACCCCCTGACTCATCACCCATCAAACTCGGCCCACACTGGCATGTGCAACTGAATATAAGCTGAGCAAAGAACCTTGAACGTTGCCTTTTCTGAATGGAGACTTCCTGCTCTTGAGCATGGTCGCACGAAAGGCCCAGCGCTGTATTGTACTTTCCTGAAAACAGAGCTTTCTTAACAAGAATTGTGATTGAACTCAACCAACCTGTGTAAGTCTAATTTCTGCTTCAGTGTCTTAGCATTTTCCTAAATCTGAAGAAATCAAACGAGCACGCAGTGAGTAAATTGGATAACAGGTGATTGGCAATGGCTTTTGCCGTGTGGCGCAGATAGCGCGCTCCCTAAATTGTGGACAAAATCCAACACCCTCCATCAGGAGGGTAAGACACAGAAATCTCTCAAAGAGCAAGCTGTTCACAGAGTGCAGTTTCAAAGCACATCCACAAAAAGTCTGTTGGAAGGGGGAAATGTGGCAGGTAACGCTGCACAACCAAGAGAGATGACCGCAGCCTTAACAGCATTGTGAAGAAGAGTCGCTTCCAGAATTTCGGGGAGCTTCAAAGACAGTGGACTGAAGCTGGAGTCAAGGTATCAAAAGCCACTGTTCACAGACGTGTCTGGGAAATGGGCTACAATAGCCGTATTCCCATGGTCAAGCCACTTCTGAACTCAAGACAACGGAAGAAACGTCTGACTTGGGCTATGGAAAAGAACCACTGGACAGTTGCAGTCAGCGATGGTTTGGGGAGCCATGTAAGCTGCTAGTGTTGGTCCACTGCGTTTCATCAAGTCCAGAGTAAATGCAGATGTGGACCAAATTAAGCTCCCCAGGGAGCTTAATTTGGTCCGATCGCGCAACCGCAGCGCGCTCACTGTCGCATTGCTTTAGGAGCGTCTTTGTGTTTTAGGATCTCTCTCTCTCTCTCTCTCTCTCTCTCTCTCTCTCTCTCTCTCTCTCTCTCTCTCTCTCTCTCTCTCTCTCTCTCTCTCTCTCTCTCTCTCTCTCTCTCTCTCTCTCTCTCTCTCTCTCTCTCTCTCTCTCTCTCTCTCTCTCTCTCTCTCTCTCTCTCTCTCTCTCTCCTCTCTCTCTCTCTCTCTCTCTCTCTCTCTCTCTCTCTCTCTCTCTCTCTCTCTCTCTCTCTCTCTCTCTCTCTCTCTCTCTCTCTCTCTCTCTCTCTCTCTCTCTCTCTATCTATCTATCTCTATCTATCTATGTATCTATCTATTATCTATGATAGATAGATTGATAGAGAGATAGAGAGATATAGAGCGATAGAGAGATAGAGAGAGATGGAGAGAGGGAGAGAGAGAGAGAGAGAGAAATAGATAGATAGATAGATAGATAGATAGATAGATAGATAGATAGATAGATAGATAGATAGATAGATAGATAGATAGATAGATAGATAGATAGATAGATAGATAGATAGATAGATACAGGGCTGTCTCAGAAAATTAGAATATTGTAATAAAGTTCTTTATTTTCTGTAATGCAATTAAAAAAAACAAAAATGTCATACATTCTGGATTCATTACAAATCAACTGAAATATTGCAAGCCTTTTATTATTTTAATATTGCTGATTATGGCATACAGTTTAAGAAAACTCAAATATCCTATCTGAAAATATTAGAACATCATAAAAAAAATATACTAGTAGGGTATTCAACTAATTACTTGAATCGTCTAATTAACTCTGAACACCTGCAAGGATTTCCTGAGCCTTGAAAAACACCCAGCTTGGTTCAGTAAACTAAATCACAAGCATGGGGAAGACTGCTGATCTGACTGCTGTCCAGAGGACCATCATTGACACCCTCCATCAGGAGGGTAAGACACAAAAAGAAATTTCTCAAAGAGCAAGCTGTTCACAGAGTGCAGTTTCAAAGCACATCCACAAAAAGTCTGTTGGAAGGGGGAAATGTGGCAGGAAACTCTGCACAACCAAGAGAGATGACTGCACCCTTAACAGCATTGTGAAGAAGAGTCGCTTCCAGAATTTGGGGGAGCTTCAAAGACAGTGGACTGAAGCTGGACTCCAGGTATCAAAAGCCACTCTTCACAGACGTGTCCGGGAAATGGGCTACAATAGCCGTATTCCCATGGTCAAGCCACTTCTGAATTCAAGACAATGGAAGAAGCGTCTGACTTGGGCTATGGAAAAGAAGCACTGGACAGTTGCAGAGTGGTCCAAAGTTCTCTTTTCAGACGAAAGCAAGTTTTGTATTTCATTTGGAAGTCAAGGCGCCAGAGTCTGGAGAAAGGCTGGAGAGGAGCAAAATCCAAGTTGCTTGAAATCCAGTGTGAGGTTCCCACAGTCAGCGATGGTTTGGGGAGCCATGTCAGCTGCTGGTGTTGGTCCACTGTGTTTCATCAAGTCCAGAGTAAATGCAGATTGTAGAGCACTACATGGTTCCATCTGCTGAAGAGCTATATGGAGATGATGATTTTCATTTTCCACCATGATCTGGCACCTACCCACAGTGCCAAAACCACCAGTAAATGGTGTACTGATCATGGCATTACTGTCCTCGATTGGCCTGCCAATTATCCTGACCTGAACCCCATAGAGAATTTGTGGGGTATTGTGAAGAAGAAGCTGAAAGACACTAGACCCAACAATGCAAATGAGCTCAAGGCCGCTATTGAAGGATCCTGGGCATCCATAACACCTCAGCAATGCCACAGGCTGATTGCCTCCATGCCACGCCGCAATGATGCAGTAATCCGTGCAAAAGGATTCCCAACCAAGTACTGAGTGCATTAATGGACATTTTCAAATGTTTGATTTTGTTTTGCTGTTATAAATCTTTTATTTAACTTGGTCTGAGGAAATATTCTAATATTTTGAGATTGGATTTTTGAGTTTTCTTAAGATGTAAGCCATAATCAGCAATATTAAAATAATAAAAGGCTTGCAATATTTCAGTTGACTTGTAATGAATCCAGAATGTATGATGTTTTTGTTTTTTTAATTGCATTACAGAAAATAAAGAACTTTATCACGATAATTTTCTGAGACAGTCCTGTATATACGTATATATTATATATATATATATATATATATGTATATGTATGTATATGTATATATATGTATATATATTAGGGGTGTAAATCGCGGGTTTTGTCACGATACGATATCATATCGATACAAAGAACCGCGATACGATATTTGCCGATATCTTAAAGCCTGCTGTGATTCATTCACGATACATCACGATATAGTGCTCTACGATCGATATAGAACAATATCCTGATTTATAACAATTCATACGCAAAATCAACAAGGTACTGCAAACTCTTTATTTAGGAAATTACAAGAGTATTGTAGTATACAAAGTGCTTATTTTAACACTGAACTTTATCAAATTTCTATATTGTTTCTCATATAAGTAAAGAAAAATGAATATTCTTTCTTTTTTTGTAATACCATTAACTTTACAGAGGGTGTGTTTTACCGAAGTCAAATTCCTTGTTTGGCACGCTCAAACATGGCGAATAAATACTCTTGAATCTTGAATCTTTAAAGTGCATTACTGAACTACTAAGAGATGTCGTGTTTTTTCTTTAAATGTGCGGCGAGATTTGTGGTGTTCCCTGAATATTTGATCACGGCATGGCAGGATTTACAAACTGCACGTGTCTTGTCCGTTGAGCCATCTTTTCTTTGGAATCCAAAGTGCTTCCAAACGAATGACTTGAAGCCCAAAGGGGAGCGAATTTCCTCGTCTTCTTGGACACTAGCCATAGCACCAGCCCAGGAGCCGCGTAGTTGTCGGCTCCCCTTTCACGTGCCTGCTCTGCTCACAACACAACACGCTGCGCACTGCTCCCGGAAAGAGGAAGCAAGCAACAATGAACTGGATTTCAAAATAAAGTCGCGTCTAATGTCCGAGGTCAAAAACGGGCGATATAGAGCGATGTTTACGTTTAGCATCGATGCCAACAAATCGTAGAGCATTATATCGATTAATCGATGTGTATCGATGAATCGTTACACCCCTAATATATATACGTATATACCGTTTTTTTCCATGTATAATGCGCAAAATTTAACTAATTTATTGTCCTAAAATCTGGGGTGCGCATTATACATGGGTACAATTTTTTTAAATTTTCTTTTTTTTCTTTTTTTTTTGTGAAGAAAATCATGGTACAACAATTTTTGAAGAAAATCTTGTCACGGATGGTACTTTACAACGTCACTCTTTTCATTTTAACCTAACTGATCGCGGTGGTGCCTTTCTGGGCAGTCGGAGAAATCAACGCCAACAAAAAAAATACATCCAGCCTAGTTAAGAAATCACCAGAAAGATCACCATGACAATTGTGAATAATAAATAAATAATTATTATATATATTATATATATTATTATTATAATAATAAATAATTGTGATAAATAACTGGAACATCACTCAAATATTGGTGATCCCGTTGAGAGTCTCACATATTTCTTCGCTATCGAGTTTGCTACTGCATGCGCAGTGATACTGACCGGCAGAATAACATCTGGTTGTTCCCAAAGATGATCGTTTTTCTGAAATAATTTTATGTTTACGGACTTAAGTAACCCGGCCGGGTCATACCAAAGACTATTAAAATGGGACCCATTGCCTCCCTGCTTGGCACTCAGCATTAAGGGTTGGAATTGGGGGGTTAGATCACCAAATGATTCCCGAGCGCGGCGCCGCTGCTGCTCACTGCTCCCCTCTCCCCCAGGGGATGGATCAAAATCACACGGGGATGGGTCAAATGCAGAGGACAAATTTCACCACACCCAGACGCGTGTGTGACGATCATTGGGACTTTAAAAAAATAAAAATAAAAATAAAAAAAAGAAATTTGGGTGCGTATTATACATGGGTACAGGCTTTTTTCCAGCATCGACATGCCATTTTTAGGGTGCGTATTATACATGGGGGCGCATTATACATGGCAAAAAACGGTATAGTATATACGTATATATATATATATAATTAGATTCATTTAAATTTAAAATATATTTTATTTCTTTGTTACAGTCAATTAATAATGTGAACATGTAAGCATTGTGCACTGGGATTTGTCTTTTACAAATTTTTATTCAAAACAATTGGTTTTTCCAATGTCTTAAAACTAAGCCTGTTGCGTTTTTTGGATACAATTTCTCCTGTCGTGGAAAACACCCGCTCTTACGGGACAGATGAAGCTGGAGTACAGAGAAATGTCAATGCCAGTTGGAAGAGGTTTGGGAAATTGGTTTTCTGATTGTCCCAGTATCTAATAGAGGCTTTGCAGTCACGTGGTTTTATCACGTGATTTTGTGTTATGCCGCCATCTTGGCGGTCAACTCGTCAGCTCGTTCCTACGTGTTTGTATAGATTGTTTGATTTCTGCGCTACATTTTCACCGATTTCATCCGAATTATGGCTGGTTTGCTATCCAACGAAGTTGGGCATTTGGATGAAGAATCCAAGAAACGTTACAGAGAGAAGTTGAACCTTGTTGGCACAACGGATCCGTACCTTTTACCGAGAAGGCCAATGGCTTGAAAACTTTACCAATGTAGCTTTTACCTTGTGCCAAATGAAGTAACAAAAACCCTCTTGTTAAAAAATGCTACATTAAAAAAAATTTGTTTCACAAGGTTCATAATAATTTTTTGGGAAATTTCCTAATGCATTCACTCGAGAATTAATTGTTCAATTCCAATATGAAGTTCAATATTTACATTGATAACGTTTTCAAGCCAATCAGATGAAGCATCATGAAAAAATAAACACAAAATAAAAACGGGGGGGTGAACTGAAGAAATCATCCCATTCCCTGCCTTGCTGCTCTTGCTGCCTTTCTAAAAATGCACCCAGCATTTTCAACAATCATATTTGTATCATCCCATATTGTATTATTTCACATTTTGTGAAACAAATCAGGGGTGAATAGTTTGTTTACATACCTGATATGAAGTCCTCATTGCATATCCTTGTGTAAATCATAGGTTTCCATCGTTCACGACGAATATCCACGATCCATTTATCAAGTTTTTTCATGTTCGCCGGAAATCTATAGAAGCTAAGATTTGGTTTATCGCCTCGTCTATTGCTACATCCAACAGCACAGCAGGTATCCGGCATTTTTAAGCTCAAATAGCAGCAGATATAACAAGAAAGCGTGTGTGAGTCGTTGACCGGCACTGAAAAGTTGACCGCCAAGATGGCCGCCAAGCTAATGTGGGTAGCTTGATGACGTCAGCTGCAAAGCCTCTATAGGATCCTGGGACCTGGCAATATTGCCCTCTGCCAGGTATGTCTTAACCTCCAGGATGGCATTGGCTGTGGCATTGTTGCTTTGTCTGACCACTTCACTGTCCAGATGTTACCAAAGGTTATCTAAGAAAAATGAATTGGTATTTTAGTACATGATTTACAAACAACAACAAGCAAATAATGCAGAATAGCCTGCCTGAAGTGGGTGCAGATCGCTGTTGTGAAGACGGTCTCGGCTGCGGCTCATTTGTGCGTCCGATTACAGAGACACATTCCGAGTGCAGTCTATTGATGGCCTCATTGCACTTGGAGGAACTGCGGAACCCGAGTTGTTAAACTTACTGCCAGAGCTTGCTGTACTTCCATTTTCACTCATTCCCGTTCATCCTCATACTTTTTCGCCAACATTTCTTTGATGGTCTGAAAATGACACCAAGTGAAGTTACCGTATTTTCCGCCCTAAAAGGCGCACCTAAAAACCTAAAATTTTCTCAAAAGCCGACAGTGCGCCTTATAGTCCAGTGCGCCTTATATATGGATCAATTGATGAATTTGTTGATCCATACTGGTTGTACACAGTGCTGTGCCAAAATGTTTCAGTACGTTTTAGTACGACTAGTAAATTACAAGGTCGCATCGCTTCCTAACATTACGGCAACTGTAGTCAGGGGGCGTCACCGAATAGCTGTTGTACCCGCGAGGCTATTTCATTTCAAAATAGGCTGCTCCGTTAATGTCTCGAGTAAATTTACGGATTGATATGGAAGGGAAACATAGGTAAGCAGTACCAATGTGTTAGATCGAACTTTAGTCAGTTCCGATCATTTTATAGGAGATCGTTTGAGAAACGCGATTGTTTACACTTTGCTGAGGCTCATGGGAGATTGCGAGCTGAGGCTCGTGGGACTTTGCGGATGGCTAATGCTATAACGATAGCTGCTATACGTACCAGGCTATTTCATGTGAAAATAGGCTGCTCTGTTAATGTTTCGAGTAAATCTACGGATCGATATGGAAGGGAAACATAGGTAAGTAGTACCAATGCGTTAGATCGAACTTTAGTCAGTTCCGATCATTTTATAGGAGATCGTTTGAGAAACGCGATTGTTTACACTTTGCTGAGGCTCATGGGAGATTGCGAGCTGAGGCTCGTGGGACTTTGCGGATGGCTAATTCTATAACGATAGCTGCTATACGTACCAGGCTATTTCATGTCAAAATAGGCTGCTCTGTTAATGTTTCGAGTAAATCTACGGATCGATATGGAAGGGAAACATAGGTAAGTAGTACCAATGCGTTAGATTGAACTTTAGTCAGTTCCGATCATTTTATAAGAGATCGTTTGAGAAACGCGATTGTTTACACTTTGCTGAGGCTCATGGGAGATTGCGAGCTGAGGCTCGTGGGACTTTGCGGATGGCTAATGCTATAGCGATAGCTGCTATACGTACCAGGCTATTTCATGTGAAAATAGGCTGCTCTGTTAATGTTTCGAGTAAATCTACGGATCGATATGGAAGGGAAACATAGGTAAGTAGTACCAATGCGTTAGATCGAACTTTAGTCAGTTCCGATCATTTTATAGGAGATCGTTTGAGAAACGCGATTGTTTACACTTTGCTGAGGCTCGTGGGAGATTGCGAGCTGAGGCTCGTGGGACTTTGCGGATGGCTAATGCTATAACGATAGCTGCTATACGTACCAGGCTATTTCATGTGAAAATAGGCTGCTCTGTTAATGTTTCGAGTAAATCTACGGATCGATATGGAAGGGAAACATAGGTAAGTAGTACCAATGCGTTAGATCGAACTTTAGTCAGTTCCGATCATTTTATAGGAGATCGTTTGAGAAACGCGATTGTTTACAGAGGGCTCGTTGGTTATTGGCTAGTGGATGCATACCGCAACCCTAGTCAACCTCAGTTTGTTGCAGTATAGCTTCTATTTTATGCGCCTTATAATCCGGTGCGCCTTATATATGGACAAAGTTTTAAAATGGGCCGTTCATTGAAGGTGCGCCTTATAATCCGGTGCGCCTTTTAGGGCGGAAAATACGGTAAATCAAAAGCAAATCAATATATTTAAAGATTAAATAAATTGGATGTATCAATTACTACTTTAAATAGTACAAACCTTTCTGGTTGGCAAAATATATGAGGGCTGAATGACCTGAACCAGTTCCCGAACCCTTAATTCTCTACAACACTGAGGGGCTGGCAGTCCTTCAAAATGAAATTCAACACAGCCTCATCCAGCTTCTGCTTCCTGGAAGCCTGATGGTTAAAAATAAGGTAAATAAGAAATTACCTTTTTTTCCATGTATAATGCGCCCCCATGTATAATACGCACCCTAAAAATGGCATGTCAATGCTGGAAAAAAGCCTGTACCCATGTATAATACGCACCCAATTTTTTTTTAAGTCCCAATGATCGTCACACACGCAGGGAGGCAATGGGTCCCATTTTTATAGTCTTTGGTATGGTCTTAACTAGGCTGGATGTATTTTTTTTGTTGGCGTTGATTTCTCCGACTGCCCGTAAAGGCACCACCGCGATCAGATGAAAAGAGAGGAAAGTGACGTGCGGACATGTGAAAAAGGCGGCTCTGTATGGGAGAGACGTTGAAGAGGAATAAAAACACCCTTGGAAACCAAAACTTGCCCCTCGTCGTGACTCGGAGCCGCAACAAATGTTTCGGATTTGTGTAGGGTACATTGTGACAGCAAACGAGCAGGTGATCGAGCAAGCGTCTGATACGAGAGCATTGCGTTCGTATGGAGCGTGTTTGAAGTGAACAGCAGAGACGAAAGGAACAAGGCAAAGTGTTGTGAAATAAAATATTACCTGTAATACGCATTTTGTTATTTGCTGATTGTATTAAACTATCACATTCATTGTCAGTCAAGAAGAGAAGAGGACTATTATCCCTTCTTTGACGAAATGACCAGAGCACAGTACAAACACAATATTGTCGGTCAGTCCTGTTGTTGGTTTTGTTGTACCATGATTTTCTTAAAAAAAAAAAAAAAAAAAAAAAAAAAAAAAAAGAAATTAAAAAAAAAAAAAAAATTTGTACCCATGTATAATGCGCACCCCAGATTTTAGGACAATAAATTAGTTCGATTTTGCGCATTATACACGGAAAAAAACGGTAATACAAAAACTACAATTTCTCAAAATATATAATAGGTAATGAAGGAATGGGGTCAAAATACAAGAAGTCCTGCCTAGCTACAAAAACAGATATGCTCGAACCTCATTGAATAAAGTACTTAAGCAGAAAAGTATATTCACATATTAAATCAATAAAAGAAACATTTTAAGCATATAATTATACCTACACACCAAATCAATAAAGAAGACATAACTAGACATTTTTGATAGGGGGTAATGACAAAGGTTTTTATAACTTTATGATCTGATATGTATTTCTGAGCACTTTGAAATAACAAATGTTTTTTGATATATTGCCTGAATAGCTTAAATGACCCTTAAGGAACTGTTTAATGCATGCCTGATGATTTTCTAAATCACGGACAGTGCCAAAGTCGTCTAAAAATGTTCAGTACTTGAGTGTATCTTATGTTTTGACTAATGCTAGACGCCAGTTTTCGATCACTACTGAACGTTCTGGACAGAGGGAAATATTTTGCCTAACAAAGAAAAGATATGGTTGAAAGCATGATTAAACTAAGAATATGATGACGTAAGCAAGTACATGGAGTATCAAAAGAAGAAACAAACAAAAACATGGTAAGTGGTGAGTACAAACTTTGCATAGTCAGGGAACATTAATAAATTGATGTCACAGCCAAAAGCTCACATAATTCCGTACAAAATTGAAAGAATGATGAATGGATGAGGTGCGACAGTGTATGTGCAAGAATGGAGAATGTTTACAGGAAGGTCACTTGGAGATAAAACCAGCAGTTGCCAGAGGGAGACAGCCAAGAACCCGGCCAAAGATGATCGTCAATGCTGAAAGACGGAAGGAAAACAACAGCCCCCACACACATCGAATCGCCCATAATCAGCACCCAACCCCACGGAACCAGCTCTCACCGAACCAGCACCCACTCCCATGGAATCAAACTCTACTGCGAACTTGCCCCACCCCAAAGACTCATCACCCATCAAACTTGGCCCACACCGGCATGTGCAACTGAATATAAGCTGACCAAAGAACCTTGAACGTTGCCTTTTCTGAATGGAGACTTTCTGCTCTTGAGCATGGTCGCACGAAAGGCCCAGCGCTGTATTGTACTTTCCTGAAAACAGAGCTTTCGTAACAAGAATTGTGATTGAACTCAACCAACCTGTGTAAGTCTGATTTCTGCTTCAGTGTCTTAGCATTTTCCTAAATCTGAAGAAATCAAACGAGCACGCAGTGAGTAAATTGGATAACAGGTGATTGGCAATGGCTTTTGCCGTGAGGCGCAGATAGCGCGCTCCCTAAATTGTGGACAAAATCCAACAGTACCGTCCTTTTCCGTGCATAATACGCACCCTAAAAATGGCATGTCGATGCTGGAAAAAAGCCTGTACCCATGTATAATACGCACTAAAATTTTGACTCTTAAGTCCGTAAACGTAAAATTATTTCAGAAAAAAGATCATCTTTGGGAACAACCGGATGTTATTCTGCCGGTCAGTATCACTGCGCATGCGGTAGCAAACTCGATAGCGAAGAAATGTTTCGGATTTGTGTAGGGTACATTGTGACAGCAAACGAGCAGGTGATCGAGCAAGCGTCTGATACGAGAGCATTGTGTTTGTATGGAGCGTGTTTGAAGTGAACAGCAGAGAAGAAAGGAACAAGGCAAAGTGTTGTGAAATAAAATATTACCTGTAATACGCATTTTGTTATTTGCTGATTGTATTGCTGCTAATTAAACTGTGAATTGAAACTCATAGGTAGAGAACTGAACTCTCGCTCTTTATATAGCTGACGTGTCTTGCGCATCCGTTCTGCGCATCGGATCCGAACTTCCGCCGCCGAGTTCGAATATCTAGCACCATCTAGGTGTCGATTTTTAAACTAGTACTGTAATGGCGGCCTCCATATGATATCCGGTCTGCGATGGAGATTAAAAAACAAACAATATTTGTTGAAAGCTGTATGCAACGAAATTTCGTTTTGTATGCACCCTGTGTAGACAAAATGACAAAGTTTGTCTAAGTCTAAGTCTCTATTTGACAATAACACACCATCAAGGATTGCACCATCGCATCAAACGATGTGTCGTCAATTATGAATTTTACTGACTGTGTTGGGCAGGATGGCTGAATGTGATGCGCGATTGACAACAAACAAGAAGAAAGGTGTGACTTCAAGTTTTATTTCGAGGGAGATATTCTTCAAAAATTGTTGTACCCATGCATAATGCGCACCCCAGATTTTAGAACAATAAATTAATTAAATTTTGCGCATTATACACGGAAAAAGACGGTAAGTTAAAAATGTCAATAGCATAATGTCAAAAACATGTTTTTTGAGGAATTCCTGGAATATGAAATGATAACAGTTTTCAATTACAAAGAGATTTTAAAAAACAACCTTTTTTGACCCACTTATGCATCTAAGGGTTAAAAACATAGCAAACGTGAAGAAAGCCATCCCATTTGCACAGAGGCTTTTTTTGGCAGCTGCTGGACACACACGAAGGCAGCCAGTTGAAGGAGGAGGCAATGGGTGAATTTTGAGGCATCCCGACATTTTAATCCTCAGAAAAATTAAATTTCCCCTTGGGTTGGTGTTTCCCCTTGGGTTGGTGTCAGGAAGGGCATCTGGCTGTAAAAAGTTTTGCTCCAAAGATTTTCTCAGTATAGGCACTCTCAACCACGAGATGGCCATGGACCGTCCCTGGTGGAAGAAAGCCATATTGAGAATCCAGTCCAACCGAGCGGAGCCTGGAAAGCGGACTTTAAACCGATGATGATGAGAAAAGACAAAGACAAAGTGTTTCAAGTGCACAATTATTCAGTGATGTTGTGAAAACCACGTCTGCTAACGCAGCATCACTAAAGCAATAAGTCAAAGTGCAAATCAACAGTGAAATAAAGTCAAAGTCAAAGTCTGCTTTATTGTCAATTTCTTTACATGCCAAGACACACAAAGAGATCGAAATAACGTTCCCACTATCCCACGGTGACAAGACATAGTACACAATATACGTACATACAAGTAAACAACACAAAAAAATAAAAACAAGAAGGCACAAACAATGAATAAATAAGAGTGATGAATAAATAATAAATAAACAAATAACACAATAAATAAGAGGAGCAAAAATGGAGCATGTGTGCATACAGCAGACAGTCAGAATATAACGCAAAAGTACAGGACGCTACGCAGAAGGGGGGAGAGAGTTCAGGATCCTAACAGCCCGGAGAATGAAGCTGTCGGTGAGTCTGGTGGTGCGGGAGCGCAGGCTCCTGTACCTCTTGCCAGAGGGCAGAAGATCAAACAAAGAGTGAGCGGGGTGACTCACATCACTCACAATCGTGGTCGCCTTGCGGGTGAGATGGGAGGTGTAAATGTCCTTCAGGGAGGGGAGTGAAGCACCAATAATCTTACCAGCCGTGTTCACTATGCGCTGCAGGGCCTTCATGTTGTATTCAGTGCAGCTACCCCCCCAGACAGCGATACAACTGGAGAGGACGCTCTCAATGGTGCCACGGTAGAATGTAGTCATGACGGCCGGAGGAGCACTTGCTCGCCTGAGTTTCCGCAGGAAGTACAGGCGGCGCTGAGCTTTCTTTGCCAGTGATGCGGTGTTGGCGGACCAGGAGAGGTCCTCACTGATGTGCACCCCCAGGAATCTGGTGCTGCTCACTCTCTCCACCACAGCACCGTCGATGGTCAGCGGCAGGTGTTGGGTGTGACCCTTCCGGAAGTCAACAACAATTTCCTTGGTCTTGTTGACGTTCAGCAGGAGGTTGTTGTCCCTGCATCACGCGGTCAGAAGGTCAACCTCCAACCTGTACTGAGTCTCGTCGCCCTTGGTGATGAGACCCACCAGAGTCGTGTCATCAGCAAACTTTACTATGCGGTTGTCGCTGTAGGTTGCAGTGCAGTCATGCGTCACCAGGGTGAAGAGCAGCGTACTGAGCACGCAGCCTTGGGGGGCCCCCGTGCTCAGCGTGATGCTGGCGGAAATTTTGTCGCCAACACGTACCACCTGAGGCCTAAAGTGAGCACGCTAGGAGTTAGTTAGCAGTGGGTAGGGTGACCAGACGTCCTCTTTTTCTCGTACGTTTCAACTTTTGAGCCCTAAAAAAACGTCCTGGGGGAATTTCAAAAATCGTCCAGTTTTTGTTGGACTGCCTCAAATATAATACATGTACAGTACATTGTCAATAGAATTGCCACTCCGTTACATTTCACTCAATTCCAGGTTTTTCTGTATCGTTCGCCAATAAGTCACGCCCTTCTCCGCAAATCTAGTCACTTTGCTACGAAGTAGGGTGGGCTGGCCAGTCTACATCGAGTGTTTACAAGAAATGCCGAAACGAAAATGCACGTTCACGGAGGAGTTGAATAAAAAAATTCCCGTGCTTTTGCCAGGGCCGTGATCCTTATGAAGCTGAGTGCTTAACATGCAAGGCAGGCACTTAAATATGTGTCTGTGGACAATAAACGTGCCAACGCACCCCGCAAGAGGAGGACTGAATAGGAGTCTTTTTTTTTCTTCAAATGCACCGATGGCCGTATTTCTTTTGTCTTTTCTTACTTGGTGTACCACTATAAAACTAAAAAAGCATGTTGTTTTGCCTGATTCAAATCATGCAAAAACTCACATCTTAATATCTGAACATTTAAATATGTAAACTAAAGTGCAATCACATTTGTAAATGAATGGCTTCTGGTTTTTGAAATGTAAATAAACCAATCTACTGTGATAAAACAACAAAATTGCAATAACTGCATTAACCATCAAAGTGAAGTCTAACTGTAACTGTAGTCTTGAAACAAATCTGAATAAGGAAAAACATTGCAATAAAATAATGCAAACTGCTACCGCTATTGTTGGGGAGCTTGAGCACTATATAGGGAGTTGGCTCGGATGGTTATGCTCTTTTCGCCCCCGGGTGTCGGTCAGAACACAGGAGAGAAGACGTGGTTCAGTTTTGATTGCTTTACTGAATTATTGGCAAAAAAGTAACAGGCACTGTGGCTCATAGGGGCATACAGGCAAACTGGCAAAAGGGTATAGGCACACGTTTGGTCGTAAGGATGTGAGAGCAAGTGTGTTAATGTACATGGGTGAGTCTTTGGGTGTGTGAATGTGATTCTTGTGTGTGTGATTATTGTATGAAGCGTGTGAAGGGTGTGTGGGGTGTGTGTGTGTGTGTGTGTGTGTGTGTGTGTGTGGTTCTGCAACAGACAGAAATACAGCACGTCAAAGCTCAACTTCTGACGTTACACAACACTAGTAGACGGCACACATTACATAACTAACTGCGCGTAACGGTTCCGCTACACTAAACAACGATGAATGAAATACTCTCTTCAACATACCAAACACAAGTCATCGAGACAACAAAATACATTTGCTGGCGACTGTTAGTTGCCGTGCCGCTGCGTAACGGCTGTAGTCATGCGTGTACGCTGCTCGTACGATGCGAGGCAAACTTAAAGGAGCGCGCCGGAGCTGTCAATCAAATGGCACGCACACGAAGCAAACCGCGATCGGACAAACGGCACAACAGTGGACAGTAGTAACAATGAAATGTACAGGACTGTCTCAGAAAATCAGAATATTGTGATAAAGTTCTTTATTTTCTGTAATGCAATTAATAAACCAAAAATGTCATACATTCTGGATTCATTACAAATCAACTGAAATATTGCAAGCCTTTTATTATTTTAATATTGCGGATTATGGCATACAGCTTAAAAAAACTCAAATATCCTATCTCAAAATATTGGAATATCATGAAAAAGTATACTAGTAGGGTATTCAACGAATCACTTGAATGGTCTAATTAACTTGAAACACCTGCAAGTGTTTTCTGAGCCTTGAAAAACACTCAGCTTGGTTCAGTAAACTAAATCACAAGTATGGGGAAGACTGCTGATCTGACTGCTGTTCTGAGGACCATCAATGACACCCTCCATCAGGAGGGTAAGACACAAAAAGAAATTTCTCATAGAGCAAGCTGTTCACAGTGCAGTTTCAAAGCGCATCCACAAAAAGTCTGTTGGAAGGGGGAAATGTGGCAGGAAACGCTGCACAACCAAGAGAGATGACCGCAGCCTTAACAGCATTGTGAAGAACAGTCGCTTCCAGAATTTGGGGGCGCTTCAAAGACAGTGGACTGAAGCTGGAGTCCAGGTATCAAAAGCCACTGTTCACAGACGTGTCCGGTAAATGGCCTACAATAGCCGTATTCCCATGGTCAAGCCACTTCTGAACTCAAGACAACGGAAGAAGTGTCTGACTTGGGCTATGGAAAAGAAGCACTGGACAGTTGCAGAGTGGTCCAAAGTCCTCTTTTCAGACGAAAGCAAGTTTTGTATTTCATTTGGAAATCAAGGCGCCAGAGTCTGGAGAAAGGCTGGAGAGGAGCAAAATCCAAGTTGCTTGAAATCCAGTGTGAAGTTCCCACAGTCAGCGATGGTTTGGGGAGCCATGTCAGCTGCTGGTGTTGGTCCACTGTGTTTCATCAAGTCCAGAGTAAATGCAGATTTTAGAGCACTACAGGCTTCCGTCTGCTGAAAAGCTCTATGGAGATGATTTCATTTTCCAGCATGATCTGGCACCTGCCCACAGTGCCAAAACCACCAGTAAATGGTGTACTGACCATGGCATTACTGTCCTCGATTGGCCTTCCAATTCCCCTGACCTGAACCCCATTAGAGAGTTTGTCGGGTATTGTGAAGAAGAAGCTGAAAGACACCAGACCCAACAATGCAAATGAGCTAAAGGCCGCTATTGAAGCATCCTGGGCATCCATAACACCTCAGCAATGCCACAGGCTGATTGCCTCCATGCCACGCCGCATTGGTTGCAGTAATCCGTGCAAAAGGATTCCCAACCAAGTACTGCGTGCATTAATGGACATTTTCAAATGTTTGATTTTGTTTTGCTGTTTTAAATCTTTTTTTTTTTCCTACTTGTTCTGATGAAAGATTCTAATATTTTGAGATAGGATATTTGAGTTTTCTTAAGCTGTATGCCATAATCAGCAATATTAAAATAATAAAAGGCTTGCAATATTTCAGTTGATTTGTCATGAATCCAGAATGTATGACATTTTTGTTTTTTTAATTGCATTACAGAAAATAAAGAACTTTATCACAATATTCAAATTTTCGGAGACAGTCCTGTATATACTCACTTTGTGTCAAAGACGCACACGATCACAGCAACATACTCAGTCGATACCAGCAACCTTTAACTTACCGCTGCGCACAAGTGAACGGGTATAATGTCTCGACCCCGAATGTAAGACGACCCCCACTTTTTCATTCTTATTTCAATGCAAAAAACATCGTCTTATATTCGGGCCAACACGGTATGTTGTTTTGTGTTATTCGGGCCAACAAATGTAATTGCTATACAGACACCATGTCATTTGTGTCATAACAAATGACACAAATGACCCCCCCCCCCCCCCCAAAAAAAAGACCCCGCCCCCAAATAAATGACCCCGCCCCCCTCCCAAAAAAGGCGTTCTCTTTTTCAGAAACCCATATCTGGTCACCCTAGCAGTGGGATGGGGATAAAATACAAAGTACTTCAAAGAACAAAGCTCATGAGCTTCCTCTCGCCCAACATTAGCTTAGCCTAGCTTAGCATCGAGAAACAGACCGGGTGTCTGTCCACTCATTACGATCGCAACGAGCTTTCCCGCGTTCCTCCAGAAGGCTAGCGTGCTAGGCTAGGCGGAAAACATTGGCCAATTGGCCATTGTCAGGCTGGAAGCACACAACATGGTGAACGCGCATACAAACTTGCACGTGCCCGTCATTGGCCAATTGTGGAGCAAAGTTGTCTTTTGACGGCGAGATGACGGCCCCGTTTGTCCTCGGCAACGACCACGCTGTGGCTGACCATCTGCAACGACAGGAAAGCGACAGACGTGTCAAGTCCGCATGCCAAACAAATGCAATCAGCACGAGGGAGCTCAAACCCACAAAGCAACGTACGCGCTAAAGATACATACAAAATGCTCTGGTAGTTCACTTTTAAAAACCAGGTTCCACCTCTGGGGCGGTGTACCGCTTCCCCGTGAGATTTTGGCCATATCCGATGTGTGGCTTACCGGGTGGGCGGGCACATCCATGGGCGAGGAGATGACGGCGCCCAATGGCTTCCTTTTGCTCTTGGAGGCGCTCGCCAGCCCCATCATCTTCTTGGCTGCCCATCCCAAATAAAACTTTGGTTACGTTCGCCTTCGGCACACTTGTTTGATGAACCGGGGAGGAGCTGAGCTTTGAGAGCGAGGCCCAGGCGGGAAGGAGGGGTGACGCGACACCCCATGGCGACCAGTGCCGGACTGACCTTTGGACCCGATGAGGGTGGGCGACCTCTGAAGGAAATCTCCGATCTTCCGCAGCGTGGCCTCTTTGCGACCGGGGACGCCGTGGGTCCCGGTAGACGCGGGCAGATGGGACACCTGCAAGCATGACAAAGTGCGAGCTAACAAGAGAGTTGAAGGTTTCAGCAGAAAGCAAGTGACTGACACCGGCGGACCGTTAAGAGTCAGGGAGCGGAGGTGTTTGCAACCTTTTTGTGCCCTTTTTTCACCCTGTCCAACCTTGTGGAGTCGGACCAATCAAGCTGACTAGCATGGTCCATTTTTTTTCACCCGGGCTGTGCGTGTGCCCGAGTGTGTTCATCTGCTCATTACCTCCTCTTGGTGCTCACTCAGTGTTGGCATCACTTTAGTGTTCCTTCGATTCTCCACCTCCACTTCATCCTGCTGACAGGCACGCCCAGAGGCACGCCCGCATGCACGCAGACGTTAGGCCGGCGAAGACGCTCAAGGCAGTAAAAGTGCTCTGCTCTGATTGCTCTGTTAAGCAAGTGGTTCTTGTATAAGATTGCTCTGCGGCCGGGTAGGCCTTCCCTACCTTGTCCACGTCGGCGCTCTTCCTTTTGCGGCTCGAGCGGGTGATCTTGACGGTGACGGCTTCGGGGTGGCCCCGGCGCCGGAGTGCCATGCGGTCGGGCTGCAGCGGGCTGAAGGAAATCTCCATTTGGGGCGGCGGGAAGCGGCTCGCGTGCCCGTTCTCCGTGGAGATTTGGGAGGATTCCAGCAGCGACGGGCACCCCGAGCGGCAGCATCCCGACGAGCCCTGAAAGGCGACATAGGTGTGAGCCGCATCGCGATCCTTGGCGTACCGATACATGGGCGAAGCGCTACCTTGACCACGTGACTCGAGTCATTTTGGGGCTCAACAGCACTCGTCAGCGCGGCCATAGTGCATGCGAAGACCTGAGCGTCAGCGTTGTCCGGTCGGCCCCCGACGTACTCGCTGTCCTCTTTCACCCCCGCCGTGCCGCCGCCAGTCTGACAGAGAAGACATTTGAGCTGATGAAGGATGATGAGCCGGACACGGATACACTGGCTTTTTCAGAACGGCTCAAAAGTGGTGCTCAAGCGTTTGGACACGGGCTTCTAGCAGTTGGCTTTGGGAAACCAATGGGCAGAGAGCGCTCGGCCAAAAGACGACGGGAAGGCGGCAGATGCACTTGTACCGACCTCGGGTGGCAACGGCATGCCATTGTCGCCAAGCCGTCGGGTGATTCGGTCTTTGTCGCCCAGACCAGCAAGAAGCTGGTTGAGTTGCGCTTCCAGGGCGGCCACCAGCGTGTCTCTCTCCTGCCTCCAGCTCTCCATTTCCTGCTCCATGGCACGCAGCTCTGCCTCCTGGACAAAGCATCCAGCAAAAGCGTCGGGTTTTGTTTTCTTTTCCTTTCAGGACGGGACAAGAGCAAAATGGGAGAGGGCAACTCAAAGCGCCGCTGTATCTTCAAGACTCTTCTCGTAAAATGGACAGCGAGCTGGCACGCTTTATTTCCCAAATGCTGACAACCTCAAACTGAACACAAGGAGACTGGAGAAGGTGATTGCAAGAAGGGCAGCTCACCAGCTCGGCCTGCCGGGCCAGGCGCCGCTCTCGGTCCTCTGCAAACTTCCTAATTTCCTGATTGCGCTTGTCCTCCGCCTCCTTGATCTGACCAATCAGAGCCATCTTGTCCTCCTGCCACTTTTGCCGTTCTGTCAGGTGCTTGGCCTCCAACAGCTTGGCAGGAAGCCAGCAACGAGACAGTAGAAAATGATTGTCATTTAATACGCAGGTGATGCGTTAAACAACATCATGTTGCATGTCCGACGGCGATGGTTGTGATGACGAGTGCCATCGAGCGGTTCGTCAAGAGCTTCGGCTCGGACGAGAACGACTTTGCAGTGTTGTTGAAGAAACAAAAACGGCGTCATGAGGCATTCAAGCATTCTTTTAAAGTAAGGTGATCATCGCTCTTCCATCCTGTCGTCCAGAAAGAAAGGCAGTCGTGCAGGCGCTCGCCACCAACCGCCCCATCTTTTCAAAAGTCAGCCTGCGGGATCAGTCGCATGCGCCACCACTTGGATCGAGAACGGAAAAATACAAGCAGCATTTGGGCTGCACTGGCAGAAAGAATTGTCAGAGCAAAAGAACGTTTAAGAATGTGCGATTGTAAAAAAACAAATTCTGCCAAAAAGTGAAAATGGACTCTGATCTTGTTGAACATCACAAAATGTCCGGAAAATGTCTGTCCATCCCTTTGCCACTTTTGTTTTGAAAGCAAATACCGTTTTTTTCCGTGTATAATGCGCAAAATTTAACTAATTTATTGTCCTAAAATCTGGGGTGCGCATTATACATGGGTACAAATTTTTTTTTAATTTTTTTCAAAATATTTTTTTTTTTTTTCTTTTTTTTTTTTTTTTAAGAAAATCATGGTACAACAAAACTGACCGACAATAGTGTGTTTGTACTGTGCTCTGGTCATTTCGTCAAAGAAGGGATAATAGTCCTCTTCTCTTCTTGACTGACAATGAATGTGATAGTTTAATACAATCAGCAAATAACAAAATGCGTATTACAGGTAATATTTTATTTCACAACACTTTGCCTTGTTCCTTTCGTCTCTGCTGTTCACTTCAAACACGCTCCATACGAACGCAATGCTCTCATATCAGACGCTTGCTCGATCACCTGCTCGTTTGCTGTCACAATGTACCCTACACAAATCCGAAATATTTGTTGCGGCTCCGAGTCACGAGGGGCAAGTTTTGGTTTCCAAGGGTGTTTTTATTCCTCTTCAACGTCTCTCCCATACAGAGCCGCCTTTTTCACATGTCCGCACGTCACTTTCCTCTCTTTTCATCTGATCGCGGTGGTGCCTTTACGGGCAGTCGGAGAAATCAACGCCAACAAAAAAAAATACATCCAGCCTAGTTAAGACCATACCAAAGACTATAAAAATGGGACCCATTGCCTCCCTGCGTGTGTGACGATCATTGGGACTTAAAAAAAAAAAAAAAAAAAAAAAAAAAAAAAATTGGGTGCGTATTATACATGGGTACAGGCTTTTTTCCAGCATCAACATGCCATTTTTAGGGTGCGTATTATACATGGGGGCGCATTATACACGGAAAAAAACGGTAAGTGTTTTGCCAGGAAGGCAATGATTGGGAAAGTCACTCACACGCATGTTGAGATTGTAAGATCCAAAGACGGACGAGGCACCAAGGTCGAAGTTTGCCCAAGTTGACCCTTGCGCCGCAGTCAATCAATAACTCGCTGTGACTCACCTGACGAGTGTTGGCGTCTCCTTGTTGAGGCCCCGAGGCGTCGGCGCCGATTTGTTGCCTCGCCGTCTCTTTCACTCGGGCCACCTCTGAACGAGAACGAGATGAGAGAGTGCTGTCATCCTGGAAACTTAGCAACTTTTGCTGCTTAGTTTTCCCAACGGTGAGTAGCTAACACCGTGCGCTAATGCCAAGCGAACACGGCGCTTCGTTTAGATGAGACGAGACCCGGGCTTGCCGAAGTGCTGCCCGTGTGACCCCCCCCCCCCCCCGCCGGGCCTGGGCAGCGTTGGGACATTGTCATCCACTAGGTACAAGATGGTTGAAAACAAATACTAGCGGAGAAACAAAGTGCCGCATCTGCATATCTCTTCACTCCAGAAGGTCATCAATGTCACAATGATATCAGGGCTTCTGGAAGGAGCAGATTGGAGAAAACGCAAGGAAGGACCATAGGTCTTACCGCTGTCGAGCTCCCGGATGAGGTGGAGCTTCTCGTCCAGGAGGTGCTCCATCTCCTCCTGCGTCTCGTCCTGCTCTAGCATTGCAGAGCGCATGTGCTCCACCAGCTGCCGCTTACTCTCCAGCTCTGCGGGCGCCACCACATGCATGTCGGAACATTGTGAACTTGGCACGTGTGCCGTGCCATGGAGAGGTGTCCAGTTTGCAAGACGGCAGCCACTTTGCATGCAAACAATTTCAAAGAAGCGGACACGAGACGCACCTTGACGAGCTTCGCGGTAGAGCCGCAGCGTCTCGGCAAGCGTCTTCTCTGCCGGCCGCTCCTACGGCAAGGAAAGAGAGAGTGTCAGGCAGGATGTCGAGAACCTCGGAGGGCTGCAAGACTTGCAAATCTTGTCGCATGGCAAGATGGAGTCGCTACAAAGCGTGGAAGACGACAGAGCTGGTACTAGCTCACCGGCGAGTCCAAACTCACCGCCTCCAGTCGTTGGATGGTTCTGTCTCTGACGGCGAGGTCCGACTGAAGCTGCTTCTTCACCTTGTCCGCATCTGCCAGCTTGAGTCTCAAGAGCCTCTCATCCTCCTTCAAGGTGGAGATCTGCAGGATGGCATCAGCATCGCACGCATGCACACCTAGCAACAACCACGAGTCGGTCGGCTGGTCTCACGTACGTCTGTGTGCACCCGCTGGACCTGCGTCTTGTAGTCGGCCAGCTTCTCTCTGAGCTCACGAACGTCTTCTTCCTTACTGTGCAGATCCGCGGCTAGACTCTCTGCTTTGCCCGAGTTCTGTTCAACCAGTTCCCTCAGTCTGGAAGAGCGCCACAGTTTTCAGGTGAGGCAAGCAGCAAAACTATTGTATATGCACGACTCCCGCGCCGCACGTTATTGGCTGCGCTTGGGCCGGAAGATGTCTCTTTTGTTGAGCCTAGCCGCGAGGCTCGGCAATGGCTCATTATTTCTCTCCCAACGTGGGTGCCATAGTTAGCGTGTGTCCCTACTTTCAAACGATGCCTATTGCGGTGAATGAAAGTCACGTATCAGCGTTTGGAATGAAAGCGAGCTCTTGCCTGGTCACACTCTCTGCCGTCCATACAAAGAAAAAAAAGAAAGATTTCTGAACAGATTGCGGCTTACTCTGTGATCTGGAGGGCTCTCTTATGCAGCTCGGCGTCCTTCTGCTCGATGGCCTCTTGCGCCACGGCCAACAACTCGGGGCGCCGCTCGGCCTCCTGAAGCCGACACCGGCAGAACACTCGGTCGTCGTCTGGCAAAGTCTCCGTCTGCACTGCCTGCTCCCGCAACTTTCTCTCCGTCTGGCTCGCGTTGGGCGGGTCCTCCATTTGGAGCTGAATGGACACGGCGAAATCAAAAGTGCGGGCTGGTGTCCAAGCGGCAGTGACCAACCAGCACAGGCAGAGGCGAAGCAATTGGCTTGACGAAAGGCGAGCGCCCAGTGCATGACAGTGACGCGAAGACGTGTCTGACGTGAGCTCATCTCGCTGTCGCTCACCTCCTCCTCCCGAACGCGCACGGCCCGTGCCCGTAGCTGGCTCGCTGGCTCTTCCAGCTGAAGCTGAGCTCGACACTGAAGCTCAGCGGCAAGCCTGCTCTCCTCTTCCGATGAGTCGCTCTCACCTTCATCGCAGCACAGTGACATGATCCAAATGTAGAACTTGCAGTGGTGCCGGGGCTCAACGGTCCACTTACCTGCTTTCATCGAGCCGCTGCGGAGCTCGCAAAGTTGGAGCCCGTCTGACACAGGGATGTCTTCCGCTCTGGGCGAGGGTGACACCAAAGTTAAGACCTGGAAGAGGAGCCAAGGCGGTCGGTCTACTTATGGAGGCACAAGTTGAATTCATTTGGTGAGCATGCTCATCACTCTAAACACGTGCGCCTCAATTTTCTTTCCCCAAACAAATGAACGGAAATGCCACTGGGCTGATTTAACCCCTCCTCCCCTCCAAAAAAAAACAACTCATTTTGATTGTTGTAACGACAGAAAATACTGCACTTCATGAGAAGGGCATGATACGTATTAATGACATCAAATGTCAAGAACTCAGAGTGATGTTGCAATCCAATTCCGTGCGCTGCTCTTTCTTAGCCACTGGGAAGAAGCCTCCCTCAAATAAATACCACTTGCACGTCAGATAGGGGTGTGGTCCTTCATCGCAGATGAGAAATGGGCCGCCCCACCAGTTCACCTCTCTGTGTGGCTCCCTGGCTTCTCTGCAGGCAGCCATCTGGGTGGTCATGCGCTTGAAGATCTCCAGACGTTTCTCCGCTCGCTCCTCAAGGAGTTGCGTCTCTCTGGCCAGCCGCTCCCTGCGCCAAACCACTTGACCTTAATGTCTTCGGGGAGCAGGGTTGCCAGGACCACCCCCGGCAGCAAGTCCCCCCACTTGGAAGCTAATAAAAGTCTCACGTGAAGTCTTTCTGCATGTCAGCATAGATCTGGCTGAACTCCTGGCAAACCTCCTCTCTAACACGAGCTTCCACCAGCACGCTGTCAGCTCGCTCCTGCTTCAGCGCCATCTGAAGACGTCTCACCAGCGCCACCTGCTGCTCAGCAAGACGATGATCAACAGAGTTGTCAATTCATTTAATGTCATAAATTGTTGCATGCCCTCCAGGTGAGTCCCGTTTTTTGTTTTATGATTGCCAACAAATAATACTCAGGTTGACCAACCTGCTGTGTCATTTGATTGCCGATGACCTCGTCGTCAAGTTCTTCAAGGTCCTCACCCTCACTTTCACACACAGTGTCCTCGTCCACTGACATCTTTTCGTCGCCATCATTATGATCCTCTTGCTCCTCCTGGCGAAGATAACACTAACTCGTTATACAAACGAGGCCAAAACGGAGAAGACGAAGGGGGCTGCCCCGCTTCCCACGCCCCTTGCCCCCACCTGCGTGTACTGCGGCCCTCTTTCTTGGCCAATCAGAGTTTTGCCAGCACTTGGGCCCAGGTGGGGATTGCGGGGCGGGACGGGAGTGGTCCCGCTGGGCAGAAGCACCACCTGGAGGACGCAAGACAGGCGGTGGTCAACTGTGAGCCGCATCATTTGCAAAAATTGCGACTTCAAAGCAGGTCTTCGCTGACACGTGCCGCAATTTTGCAAAAGTGGTCAGTGCTGCAAACTCGCTTGCTATATTCAGCAACTTCTGAGAGCCCTCAAGTGACTTTTCCCAAAAAGCAAGCAAAACAAATGATAATGTTTGTATCTTGCGCAAAAAAAGAGCATGCCTATGAGGCTCGAAACAATCAAGATCTTGGATCAGCGAGTAGAAAGAAGAAGCGAGAAGCGCTCAGCCGCCCCATCACAAGACGGAGCGATCTATTGAAGCGACTTGTTCAGCAACTGGCTCGAGAGTCTGCCCACGCTGAACTGGCTTAGTAGGTTTGAGGCCACTCAAATGCACCAGTTAAAATATGAACAGCCAAATAAACAAATTCTCCCCAAAACGCTGATAACGGGAGGGGAAAAAAAATCCCTCTTCTCCAAAATAATCAACTTATTCACAGCAAAATCTGTGCATGCATACTGATAAAGTATTTTGTCTATCAGCCAAAATGCTGTAAAGGCGGCACCCGTGCCCTGAAAGAAATGCAAAGGTGCACCTTCTGCGCCAGGGCGGAGAACTCGAGCACTCGCAGCGTCTCATCGTAGGCCGAGGCGCACCGGTTGACGTTGACCATCATGCAGACTTTGCCTCGGCCGCAGAAGAAGGCCTGGAGCAAGTGCGTCAGCTTGCTCTCGCGGAAGGGCACATGCTGCTGCTGGAGCCTGGGCAAACGCGCATCCGCTCAGAGACGGGTGGCCACTGGCAGGGCCTCTGTCAAAGGGTGCACTGACCTGGCACGCCCGTTGTGTCTGAGAGCGCTGACACACTTCCCCAGGATGAGCAGCGAGGCGTTGATGTTCCCGGCCTCCTTGAGCCGCTCGCCGTGGTTGCCGGTCTTGGCGCAGCGCTCTGAGCCGGCCAGGTCGCACAGGCACAGCCTAAGAAAATTGTCTATTAGCAGCGGGCGCGCACGCTTGCACGCTCCCCGTCGCCACGCGTGCTACCTACTCGCTGACGGCCACCACTCCGGTGTCCTTTATCCTTAGAACACGGATGGAGAAGATGCTGTGACTGCAAAACAAAACAAGAAGGCCGCATTCGCAGACATCTGCGTTGACGATGACATTTGCGTGCATGTTGGGATGCGTGAGCACGCGTTGAGACCTCCTGCTTGAGAGCCGGTTCATCCCGGTGGAAGCGAAGCTTTGGCTCCTCTTGCCCAGCTTGATGACTTGGTAGGCCTCGTCCGCATTGTCCACCTGCAACCAGCGCAGGTCTGCCGCGCGGACGACAGGCGTTAGAAAGGGCGAGGCGCCTTCCCGGCTTGGATGAGAGCCGCCGGGCAAGACAAGACCTTTGACGAAAGCATTGCCCATGATGTCCTGAGACAAGCGCAGGGGCGTCCTCTTGGCCGCTCCACCGGGCATCGCCTCCAGGAGGTCGTGGATCTTCTCATTGTAGATCTCGCAGAAGGAGACCCAAACGCAGAACTTGCCGTTGGCTTCCGTTTGGAGGTCTGGCCGCTGTGACAAGCCTGCCGAAACAAGAGAGACCCGCTTCACATTGTTGGCGCCATCATCATCGCCAAGCAAAGAAGTGAACCCAACTATGAGCGCCCAACTATGAATATGCCACTGTCATGCAAACAAATGCAGGAATTGCCAAGCCTTCTACTGGACAAAGACAAACTTGCCTTGAAGGAGCACGGGGCAGCCGGAGCTCCGCATGCCGCCACCGGCCTCATTGCTCTAGAGAAGCAGAAGAGCCGCCATGAGCTGGCGGAGGCGCAGAGAGCTGGCAGAGGAGCTGCCGTGGTGGTGAGCGACAGCCGGCCTAACCTCTCTGGAGGGTTGCAGCAGGGCGCTCTTGAAGGCGGCCTCTTGGGCCCGCTGCTCCTCGCTCAGCCTGATGAACTCTCTGCAGCGATGAGGCTTGACACCCATCCCGCCCGAGAGCTTGCCCCGCATGCTGCCGAAGAGGGCGTCCAGGGATCTGGGCAAGATGCCGGCATCGCCGTCCGGACCTGACGGAAGAAGCGCACGCGTGAGGAACCCAAGGACGTGCCCGGCACGCCCCCTCACAGAAGAACAAGAGGCGCACCCAAAAACGTGAAGGTTTTGCCAGCATTGGTGACCCCGTAAGAGAAGAGCAGGACATCGTCTCCCTGGAGAACATCTCGGACCAGATCCTTGACTGATCCTTGGAACAACTCTTCCTGTGTGGTGTCTGGACCGTACACCTGCTCAACGACAACGACGATGATGACTTTTAACTACACAATCAAACGTAGATTTGGGAAGGTTTGAATGGGAGGCCTGATGGAACAACGGACGAGACAATCTATTTTGTGACATCTCTAAGTCAATGAGAGGCCAGACACGCCCACCACCCTGCACAGCTGAGTAGGGAGAGGAGCAAAAAAAAAAAAGCAAAACACCTTGCCAGCAAATACTAGCTAGACCCGAGGACAACATGAGAACATGTAAAGAGTAGAGTGCCAAAAACTAGCGAGATGAACAACGAAAAATCTCGTCGGGAAACATAGTAACTGCCTGAATGCTCTTTGGCATTTTGAAAAGTCAAACTTTCAAGGGTTTCCAACCTGAGAGAAGTGGAAGCGCTGAGCGCTGCGCAGGAAGGGTTTGTCCGATTTGTCGGCGCCAAGGTGAGCTGCCTGCGAGGAGCCGGGAGGCATCAGCAGGACCGTGCCCGGAGGCTCCGCCCACACGCAGTCCTGCAGACAAAGACACGTGTTGACATGTGGCTGACACCCGGCAACAACTTTGACCAAATGCTTGCACGCACCTGTGACTCTCCCTTCTGGGCCTCAGCCGCCGTTGAGGGGCGGATGCGGAGGTAGACCTTCACATGTTTTCTCTCTTCTGAGCTGCTGGGCTACACCGCACCCGCGTGCCACACATGCACACAAACACACGCACACAAATTTTGGTTCGTCTTGCCGCATGGTGTGACATAACCTACGTCGTCCTTCGAGTGGTTCTCGGGCATTGACCAATAGGGAGACAGCACCCTTCTTCTGACGAGAGATTGGACACGGTGCACACAAACAAACAGACAAAATGGCATCCAAAGGAATGGACAGTACCTCGGCCGCTCTCCCAGATGGAGGAAAGATTTGAGAAGCTGCAGTCGCAATGTCGCCAGCAAATGCAGTGTCATTCAACAAATTCGCTACCTCAAGATTTTTCAGGGGAATAGATGTTTGCAATGATGAAAAAAATTAATGGATCACGTTTTCCCTCGCCCGGACGCGGGTCACCGGGGCCCCCCTCTGGAGCCAGGCCTGGAGGCGGGGCTCGAAGGCGAGCGTCTGGTGGCCGGGCCTTCGCCCATGGGGCCCGGCCGGGCTCAGCCCGAAAAGGAAACGTGGGTCCCCCTTCCCATGGGCTCACCACCTGTGGGAGGGGCCAAAGGGGTCGGGTGCATTACAAGCTGGGCGGCGGCCAAAGGCAGGGACCTTGGCGGTCTGATCCCCGGCTGCAGAAGCTGGCTCTTGGGACATGGAATGTCACCTCTCTGGCTGGAATGGAGCCCGAGCTGGTGTGCGAGGCAGAAAAGTTCCGACTAGATATAGTCGGACTTGCCTCCACGCACAGTTTGGGTTCCGGTACAAGCCCTCTCGAGAGGGGCTGGACTCTCTTCCACTCTGGAGTTGCCCACGGTGAGAGGCGTCGAGCAGGTGTGGGTATACTTATTGCCCCCCGGCTGGGCGCCTGCACATTGGGGTTCACCCCGGTGAACGAGAGGTTAGCCTCCCTCCGCCTTCGGGTGGGGGGACGGGTCCTGACTGTTGTTTGTGTCTATGCACCAAACGGCAGCTCAGCGTACCCACCCTTTTTGGAGTCCCTGGAGGAAGTGCTGGAGGGCGCTCCTTCTGGGGACTCCATCGTTCTACTGGGTGACTTCAATGCTCACGTGGGCAATGACAGTGAGACCTGGAAGGGCGTGATTGGGAGGAACGGCCCCCCCGATCTGAACCCGAGCGGTGTTCTATTATTGGACTTCTGTGCTCGACACGGATTTTCTATAATGAACACCATGTTCAAACATAAGGGTGTCCATGTGTGCACTTGGCACCAGGACACCCTAGGCCGCAGTTCGATGATCGACTTTGTAGTCGTGTCATCGGATTTGCGGCCGCGTGTTTTGGACACTCGGGCGAAGAGAGGGGCGGAGCTGTCAACTGATCACCACCTGGTGGTGGGTTGGCTCCGATGGTGGGGGAAGATGCCGGTCCGACCTGGCAGACCCAAACGTTCTGTGAGGGTCTGCTGGGAACGTCTGGCGGAATCCCCTGTCAGGAAGAGCTTCAACTCCCACCTCCGGCAGAGCTTTTCCCACGTCCCGGGGGAGGCGGGGGACATTGAGTCCGAGTGGACCTTGTTCCGCGCCTCCATTGTTGAGGCGGCCGACCGGAGCTGTGGCCGTAAGGTCATTGGTGCCTGTCGTGTCGGCAATCCCCGAACCCGCTGGTGGACACCGGCGGTAAGGGATGCCGTCAAGCTGAAGAAGGAGTCCTATCGGGCCGTTTTGGCCTGCGGGACTCCGGAGGCAGCTGACAGGTACCGGATGGCCAAGCGGAACGCGGCTTCGGCGGTTGCTGAGGCAAAAACCCGGGCGTGGGAGGAGTTTGGCGAGGCCATGGAGAATGACTTCCGGACGGCTTCGAAGAAATTCTGGTCCACCATCCGGCGTCTCAGGAGGGGGAAGCAGTGCAACGTCAACACTGTTTACAGTGGAGATGGCGTGCTGCTGACCTCGACTCGGGACGTCGTGTGTCGGTGGGGAGAATACTTCGAAGACCTCCTCAATTCCACCGACATGCCTTCCATTGTGGAAGCAGGGCCTGGGGACTCTGAGGCGGACTCTCCAATCTCTGGGGTTGAAGTCACTGAGGTAGTTAAAAAACTCCTCGGTGGCAAGGCCCCGGGGGTGGATGAGATCCGCCCGGATTTCTTAAGGGCTCTGGATGTTGTGGGGCTGTCATGGCTGACACGTCTCTACATCATCGCGTGGACATCGGGGACAGTGCCTCTGGATTGGCAGACTGGGGTGGTGGTTCCCCTCTTTAAGAAGGGGGACCGGAGGGTGTGTTCCAATTACAGGGGAATTACACTCCTCAGCCTCCCTGGTAAGGTCTATTCAGGGGTGCTGGAGAGGAGGGTCCGTCGGGAGGTCGAACCTCGGATACAGGAGGAACAGTGCGGCTTTCGTCCTGGCCGTGGAACAGTGGACCAGCTCTTCACCCTCAACAGGATCCTCGAGGGTGCATGGGAGTTCGCCCAACCAGTCCACATGTGTTTTGTGGACTTGGAGAAGGCGTTCGACCGTGTCCCTCGGGAGGTTCTGTGGGGGGTGCTTCGGGAGTACGGGGTACCGAGCCAACTGATAAGGGCGGTTCGGTCCCTGTATCACCGATGCCAGAGTTTGGTCCGCATTTCCGGCAGTAAGTCGGATTCGTTCCCAGTGAGGGTTGGACTCCGCCAAGGCTGCCCTTTGTCACCGATTCTGTTCATAATTTTTATGGACCGAATTTCTAGGTGCAGCCGAGGCGTTGAGGGTGTCCGGTTTGGGGACCTCAGCATCGCGTCTCTGCTTTATGCAGACGACGTTGTGCTGTTGGCTTCTTCAGGCCGTCATCTCCAGCTCTCACTGGAGCGGTTCGCAGCCGAGTGTGAAGCGGTTGGGATGAGGGTCAGCACCTCCAAATCCGAGTCCATGGTCCTCGATCGGAAAAGGGTGGAATGCCCTCTCCGGATCGGGGATGAGATCCTGCCCCAAGTGGAGGAGTTTAAGTATCTTGGGGTCTTGTTCACGAGTGAGGGGAGGATGGAGCGCGAGATCGACAGGCGGATCGGTGCAGCGTCGGCAGTAATGCGGACTCTGTACCGGTCCGTCGTGGTAAAGAGAGAGCTGAGCCAAAAGGTAAAGCTCTCAATTTACCGGTCGATTTACGCTCCTACCCTCACCTATGGTCACGAGCTATGGGTCGTGACCGAAAGAACGAGATCCCGGATACAAGCGGCCGGAATGAGTTTTCTCCGCAGGATGTCCGGGCTCTCCCTTGGAGATAGGGTGAGAAGTTCGGTCATCCGGGAGAGACTCGGAGTAGAGTCGCTACTCCTCCACGTTGAGAGGAGCCAGATGAGGTGGCTCGGGCATCTCATCAGGATGCCTCCTGGACGCCTCCCTGGGGAGGTGTTCCGGGCATGTCCCACCGGTAGGAGACCCCGGGGACGACCCAGGACGCGCTGGAGAGACTATGTCTCTCGGCTGGCCTGGGAACGCCTTGGGATCCCCCGGGATGAGCTAGATGAAGTGGCTGGGGAGAGGGAAGTCTGGGAGTCCCTCCTGAAGCTGCTGCCCCCGCGACCCGACCCCGGATAAGCGGAAGAAGATGGATGGATGGATAGATGTTTGCATATGGGATTTAATGCCAATCGTTATTTCACAGCTGTTGCAGTGTGTTAGTGCCCTCTGTTGGTGGATGTCAGAAAATACAGTCGGTGGCTGACAGACTATTTTTGTGTTGCAAGCTGGATAACGACTGTTGCTGACAGTTATCATCGCGTCACAATCTAATTTTGTCTCATGGCCACTTGGTACCTGAGTCAGCTGTGAGTCACTGCTGCTGCTTTCTGCCCATAAACTGCCTTGGTCTTCCATAAGGCCCCACTCAAGTTGACATGACTCCGTCATCCTGTCACAAGATGAACAGGCGCTTGAAGCAGCTTTTCCCAACTCTTTGTCAGCCTCAAAACAATCCCAAAGCAAGTCAACAACAAAAATTGGACACATCGGTTCATGACGCAGCTTGTTGGGACAGCAAAAAAGCTGGGGAGCATTTCATTTCACCGGCTGCCATTACTACACATCACTGGCGTATGACATACATTAGAGTGGTACCTCGTTACGGGTGCTAACGCTAACCCAGTCCTTCTCAAATAGTGGGGCACAGTGCGATACTAGGGGGCGTGGGCGGGGAAGCGTGTGACACCAGAGAACATGCTTTTTTTGGATGTACTCGATTAAAGGGTAATAAGACATCCACTGCAGTAGGTGGGAGTGGCGGTATCACTGTAAAAGTGTGCGCAAGGAGTATTCGCTCTATGGCAGGGGTGTCAAGCTCATTTTTATCGCGGGCCGCATCATAGTCACAATTTCCTTCGGAGGGCCATTATGAATGTCAACACTTATATTATCTATAGCAGTGTTCCCCAACCACTGGGCCGCGGACCGGTACCGGTCCGTGGGTTACTTGGTACCGGGCTGCCAAGCCGCACAGAAAAAAAAAAACTTTTTTTTTTTTTTTTATCATCGATCAATTAATTCAGGTCAAGACGCTCGTCCCGGTTACGTGACATGTTTTCCCAGTCGAGCCCGCAAAGCTAGCAAAAATGAGTAAGAATTTATTTTGAAAAATGTAAAAAGATTGGCAATTCTCTCCCAATTACATCTGTGTGTCCTGACACAGGTTAATTCAGGTCAAGACGCTCGTCTCGGTCACGTGACATGTCAACCCAGTCGAGCCCGCGACGCAAGCAAAAATGAGCAAGAAACAGAGATGTTTGGAAAGCTTCTTCGGAAAGGGAAAAAAGCCCGATGAGGAGATGGAAGAAGAAGAGGCTACGACTTCTAAGAAAAGGAAAGCTGCATTTAAAAGAAAATCTCTGGAGTCCTACTTAAAATATGGATTTATCGCCACAGGTGACTCTGACGCGCCAAGCCCACTCTGCATAATATGTGGCGACAGGCTAGCTAACGAGGCAATGAAGCCTTCAAAACTGCTTCGGCACATGGAGACCAAGCATCCTGCATTAAAAGACAAACCTTTGAGAAACAAACTCAGTATTCCCACTAATTCAACGTAATGGTGAGTTTTATTTTTATGTGGTTTATATTTGTTTTTCTGCCAGTCGTATCATTTTATTTCATCGTATTTATACGTATTACCGTATTTATTCTAATTATTGCCCAGGGCGTTGTTGTTTATGTCCAACAAGGGGGGGGCGATTAATAGAGAACACTTTTTGTCCGATCGCCAAGGGGCACTGAAATGGGCGATATGTATATTTTCATTATGTAGTATGCAATACCTGCATCTCACTGGTGTTCTTAACACTAGAACACTTATCGTGATCATCTTATTCGAGCGCACGCCCCGATAACGTAATTGTGTGAGGATATTGTAGCGGAGTGACGAGTGTAATTGTATCATGGTTTATGGAGAAAAACAATTTAAAAGGGACATTCGACGTGCTGTCAAATCAGTCATATTTAAACTTGCGCAATGACGTCGGCATGCGGTCGCGGAGGAAAATGTAAGTTTTGAGGGGAATTTTTAGCAGCATGGGCGATAATTAGAGGTATCAATGTTTTTTTATTTATGTCATCGCTAACACACACTGGGCGATTATTAGAATATGGGCGATAATTAGAATAAATACGGTATTTACTTGTATAAATTTATTATTTATTTATATAAAGGCCGGTCCGCGAAAATATTTCTGACACGTAACCGGTCCGTGGCGCAAAAAAGGTCGGGGACCACTGATCTATAGTATAAGCTACAAAACAAACTGACAGCTAATTAGTTTTCAAATCAGACGAATTTTCAAATATTTTAAAAAGAATTTTTTTAAAGTGAAGACAATTTGCAATTTCAGTAATGACATAAATTTGATGCGCAATTTGTCTTCGCGGGCCACAGAAAATGATGTGGCGGGCCGTGTCTGGCCCCCGGGCCTAGAGTTTAACACTTGCGCTCTATAGTGTAGAGCGCACGGAACATCCGCACACACAGCACAGAGCAGGCGATAAAAAGTGCAGTGGGACACCATGGGAAAAATATTTACCGTTTTTTCCCATGTATAATGCGCAAAATTTAGCTAATTTATTGTCCTAAAATCTGGGGTGCGCATGGGTACAATTTTTTTTTTTTTTGAAGAAGAAAATTTTTGAAATCACCTTTCTTCTTGTTTGTTGTCAATCGCGCATCGCATTCAGCCATCCTGCCCAACACCCTTAGTCAGTAAAATTCATAATTGACGACACATCGTTTGATGCGATGGTGCAATCCTTGATGGTGTGTTATTGTCAAATATTGTTTGTTTTTTAATCTCCATCGCAAACCGGATATCATACGGAGGCCGCCATTACAGATGCGCAGAACGGATGCGCAAGACACGTCAGCTATATAAAGAGCGAGAGTTCAGTTCTCTACCTAAATGCGTATTACAGGTAATATTTTATTTCACAACACTTTGCCTTGTTCCTTTCTTCTCTGCTGTTCACTTCAAACACGCTCCATACGAACACAATGCTCTCGTATCAGACGCTTGCTCGATCACCTGCTCGTTTGCTGTCACAATGTACCCTACACAAATCTGAAACATTTCTTCGCTATCGAGTTTGCTAGCGCATGCGCAGTGATACTGACCGGCAGAATAACATCCGGTTGTTCCCAAAGATGATCTTTTTTCTGAAATAATTTTACGTTTACGGACTTAAGAGTCAAAATTTGGGTGCGTATTATACATGGGTACAGGCTTTTTTCCAGCATCGACATGCCATTTTGAGGGTGCGTATTATACATGGGGGCGCATTATACATGGAAAAAACGGGAACAGGGTTGAAAAGAACGGCGGAGAAAGACGGAGAAATGAGAGTCACACGAAAGCTAAGGAAATATGACGAAGCGTACGTGGCGCTGCAGTGAGACCTGACCATAGGAAGAACCGGGAGTATTCCCGAAGCGCCGGCCTAAGATTGGCCTGCGTTTCTCTGTTTTTTTAAAAAATTATTATTATTATTATTTTTAAGTCTGCCTGTGCGGCGGCGCGCCTATCAGAGAGACAGGCCAAGCCACTTAGGCCACTCAGGCCAGGAGCATGTGAGGAGGGAAAAACGATTGGTTTTTCAGTGCTTCTCAATTATTTTCTGTGATGCCGCCCCCTAGGGAGAAAACATTTTGTGCCCCCCCCCATGCTTGTACCCTTATTTACATTAAAGAAAACAAAAAATACATAAAAAAGAAAGAAAGATCAACTTACAATAAAGAATAACTATTAATAACATTGTTTTTTCGTCTGTAACAACAGATTCAAAGTGCATCACTTTGTCTGAAATTTGAAAATAAATTATAATTATTTAAACTATAAACATTCTTGACGAACTGCCATTTTATGCTGAAAAAAATAAATAAAATAATAATAAACATGCATAATATTAAATTAAATAACAGCAATAAATAATATTCAATTCAAAGTACCGTATTTTCCGCCCCCTAAAAGGCGCACCTAAAAACCTAAAATTTTCTCAAAAGCCGACAGTGCGCCTTATAGTCCAGTGCGCCTTATATATGGATCAATTGATGAATTTGTTGATCCATACTGGTTGTACACAGTGCTCTGCCAAAATGTTTCAGTACGTTTTAGTACGACTAGTAAATTACAAGGTCGCATCGCTTCCCAACATTACGGTAACTGTAGTCAGGGGGCGTCACCGAATAGCTGTTGTACGCGCGAGGCTATTTCATTTCAAAATAGGCTGCTCCGTTAATGTTTCGAGTAAATTTACGGATTGATATGGAAGGGAAACATAGGTAAGCAGTACCAATGTGTTAGATCGAACTTTAGTCAGTTCCGATCATTTTATAGGAGATCGTTTGAGAAACGCGATTGTTTACACTTTGCTGAGGCTCATGGGAGATTTCGAGCTGAGGCTCGTGGGACTTTGCGGATGGCTAATGCTATAACGATAGCTGCTATACGTACCAGGCTATTTCATGTCAAAATAGGCTGCTCTGTTAATGTTTCGAGTAAATCTACGGATCGCTATGGAAGGGAAACATAGGTAAGTAGTACCAATGCGTTAGATCGAACTTTAGTCAGTTCCGATCATTTTATAGGAGATCGTTGGAGAAACGCGATTGTTTACACTTTGCTGAGGCTCATGGGAGATTGCGAGCTGAGGCTCGTGGGACTTTGCGGATGGCTAATGCTATAACGATAGCTGCTATACGTACCAGGCTATTTCATGTCAAAATAGGCTGCTCTGTTAATGTTTCGAGTAAATCTACGGATCGCTATGGAAGGGAAACATCGGTAAGTAGTACCAATGCGTTAGATCGAACTTTAGTCAGTTCCGATCATTTTATAGGAGATCGTTTGAGAAACGCGATTGTTTACACTTTGCTGAGGCTCATGGGAGATTGCGAGCTGAGGCTCGTGGGACTTTGCGGATGGCTAATGCTATAACGATAGCTGCTATACGTACCAGGCTATTTCATGTCAAAATAGGCTGCTCTGTTAATGTTTCGAGTAAATCTACGGATCGATATGGAAGGGAAACATAGGTAAGTAGTACCAATGCGTTAGATCGAACTTTAGTCAGTTCCGATCATTTTATAGGAGATCGTTTGAGAAACGCGATTGTTTACAGAGGGCTCGTTGGTTATTGGCTAGTGGATGCATACCGCAACCCTAGTCAACCTCAGTTTGTTGCAGTATAGCTTCTATTTTATGCGCCTTATAATCCGGTGCGCCTTATATATGGACAAAGTTTTAAAATGGGCCGTTCACTGAAGGTGCGCCTTATAAACCGGTGCGCCTTTTAGGGCGGAAAATACGGTAATCAGCAACATTAACCAGGGATGAGAATTTTCCGCGGATCCGTGTTTTTTTCCGTCGAAAGTATGATTTTCGTGATCCGTAGAGAATTTTTTTTTCCATATATGGGGGGGTGGTGGGGATATGGAAGCTAGCCGGGCAACGTTAGCCTTGGCGACTCGCGAGCATTCGCCCGCCCACCGCGACGGCATCTTTTGGCACATATCAAGGCAAAATTAGTTAAGCTGTGAGTACAGAAATCGGCTTGCGTCTGTAAACCTAATTTACTGGCAGCAATGATCCGACAACATCCGCCTTATTTTCGGCAGCATTTTGGCGCTACTTTCGTCACATCATTTCCACTTGTTAACTTAACTTACGCGGAGAACTAGTGTTTTTACACCGCCACAATGTAAATTTGAGATTGGGTTTTCATCACTTGTAGACGAGTTATTTAGTTAGATAGATCTAGGGCAGGCGTAAGCAAACTACGTTTAATCCGGCCCGCCAAATCAGAATAAATTGTATTATTATACATTGTTTTGGGTCATTTTCCCTTTAATGACTGGATGGATGGATGGATGGATGGATGGATGGATGGATGGATGGATGGATGGATGGATGGATGGATGGATGGATGGATGGATGGATGGTTGGATGGATGGACTGCATTTCCCCAGTAGATAGAGAAACGCCAGCCCGCGCGTTTACTCCCGGAAGCCGCTTCAGAAAGCGCGGTGCACACTCACAAGTGCGTGTGCGTACTCAGTAGTACGGACCCGGCGCACTCCTCGCTCTATTTCTATCAGTGCCGAATTTCGAGTGTGGGCTGTGACGTTAGCATTCTCAAAATTCGCGCACTGAGCTTTCAGATACAGTTTTACGCCAAAGCCACCCACAAACCTTCCCCTGGAATCCTTCCATCAAAATGAGTGGCCCAAGGAAAAGAAAGGTGGACACCGAGTGCTGAGTATTTAAAAAAAGACTTGACAACAAAATATGTTTTCGCTTAAGTCCGATCAATGCCGGTTTGTCTGATATGCCAAGTTTTTGATGCACCGCCTATTTTCGACTAATTCAAGATTCAAGAGTTTTTATTCGCCATGTTTGAGCGTGCCAAACAAGGAATTTGACTTCGGTACATCACAGCCTCTGTTCAGCATTTAGGTGACTAACAACACTCAGGACACGTGAAAAATGACAAATATTCTCAAACATCCCCTGATCTTAAACTCCCAGGAGGGCAAGGAATAACTCAAAACTCCAGCTAGGGGAAATGAGAAACCTTGAGAAGAGACCACAGATGGAAGGGTCCCTCTTCCAGGATGACCCGGCTGCAAACCTGGGTGAAGCTGGCCCCCCACCCCACGCAAAATTTAAGGAAAATAGTCTGTTTCGTTTGTGCTGGTTTGTGCAGCAAAAATTTTCGTTTGTGCTGCTATGTTTTTTTAGTTATGAAAGATTATTTTATAGGTCATCCAGAGTTCACCCAGCCCCCCCTCTGCTCAAAATGAACCCAAAATGGTACCGTTCGTTTGTGCTGGTTTGTGCCACAAAAACCTTCGTTTGTGCTGCTTCGGTTTCGTAGATATTACACATTTATTTTATAGCGATGACGTCACCCAGCCCCCCATTTTCCTCCAAATGGACCCAAAATGGTACCGTTCGTTTGTGCTTCGTTTGTGCTGGTTTGTGCATCAAAAATTTTCGTTTGTGCTGCTACGGTTTCGTAGATATTACACATTTATTTTATAGCGATGTCACCCAGCCCCCCATTTTCCTCCAAATGGACCCAAAATGGTACCGTTGGTTTGTGCTTCGTTTGTGCGGCAAAGATTTTCGTTTGTGCTGCTATGTTTTTTAGTTATGAAAGATTGTTTTATAGGTCATCCAGAGTTCACCCAGCCCCCCATCTGCTCCAAATGAACCCAAAATGATACCGTTCGTTTGTGCTTCGTTTGTGCTGCAAAACTTTTCGTTTGTGCTGCTTCGGTTTCGTAGATATTACACATTTATTTTCAAGATTCAAGATTCAAGAGTTTTTATTCGCCATGTTTGAGCGTGCCAAACAAGGAATTTGACTTCGGTAAAACACACCCTCTGTTCAACATATAGGTGACTAACAACACTCAGGACATGTGAATAATGGCAAAAACAGTGTAGACCAGGGGTGGGCAAACTACGGCCCGCGGGCCACATCCGGCCCACGGGACCGTTTAATCCGGCCCGCCAACCCTGAATTAATTGTATTATTAAACTTTTTTTTTTTGTCATTTTGCCTGCAATGACTGCGTTTCCCCAGTAGATGGGGAACCGCTCGCCTGCGCATTTACTACCGGAAGCCGTGTCAGAAAGCTCGGTGCACACTCACAAGTGCGTGTACGTACGTACTCAGTAGTACGGACATGGCGCACTCGCGCTCTATTTGTATCAGTCCCGAATTTAGAGCGTGGGCTGTGACGACAGCATTCTTGTAATTCGCTCGCTGAGCTTTCAGATACAGTTTGACGCTAAAGCCACCCACAAACCTTCCCCTGGAATCCTTCCATTAAAATGAGTGGCCCGAAGAAAAGAAGTGAGTGCCGAATGTTAAAAGAGTGGCCAATTTGGCTCGACGTACGCGACGTGACGTTCAGCCACATCAACCCGTCACAGATCGAGGTAAACGGATCTCTCCTAAGAGTTTGATGTGATCTCATAAGATAAACATTTTTCATTAATCTGACCTGCAGGCACTGAAGTGATGGAGACTGTTATTCATAATAATAGTGTCGTATTTTATGAGAATCACTGATAGCAGTTTTTTAGTGATTTTTTTTTTTTTAATGCTGTTAATAAATGCATTTGTTTTCAAAAAACTTGTTTGGAATATCCATGCTTTACTACCTACTGAAGGAATAGGGGCAAAAGACACAAAACCCGCCTAGCCACAATACCAGATACGCTCACATCTCTTTGGATAAAGTATACAAGCAGACAAGTATATTCATGGAATCAACCAATAAAGCAGACATAACTAGACATTCTTTGATGCAAGATAATAACAGAGGTTGCTACAACTTTATGATTCAATATGTATTTCTGTGCACTGCAAAATAAATGTATTTTGATATGTTGCTTACATAGCTTAATGACCCTTAAGGAACTGTGTAATGCATGCCTGATGTTTGTTCTCTAAATCATGGACACGGCCAGAGTCGTCTTGACCGTACAGTACTTGATTATATCTTGTGTTTTGATTAAACGTCATATGTCGCCTAATGCGAGACGCCAGCTTTTAGATTACTACTGAACGCTCTGCACAGAGGGAAATGTTTTGCCTAACAGAAAAGATATGGTGGAAAGCATGATTAAACTAAGAATATAATGATGTGAGCAAAGACATGAACTAACTTTGCATAGTCAGGGAACAGTAATAGATTAATGATGTTACAGCCAAAAAGCTCACATTAATTCGTACAAAATGACAAAAGTGAAAGAATGAGGTACGACAGCATATGTGCAAGAATGGAGGAGAATGTTTACAGGAAGGTCACTCGGAGATAAAAAACCAGCTGGTGCCAGAAGGAGACAGCCAAGGACTCGGCCAAAGATGATCACCAAGGCCGAAAGACGGGATGGAAGACCACAGCCCCCACACACACACCGAATCTTCCATAACCAGCACCCACTCCCATGGAATCAAACTCTCCTGCGAACTCGCCCCACCCCAACTACTCATCACCCATCAAACGCGCCCCACACCAACTGAATATAAGCTGACCAAAGAACCTTGAACGTTGCCTTTTCTGAATGGAGACTTTCTGCTCTTGAAGGGCCCAGCGCTGTATTGTACTTTCCTGAAAACAGAGCTTTCTTAACAAGAATTATGATTGAACTCAACCAACCTGTGTAAGTCTAATTTCTGCTTCAGTGTCTTTGCATTTTCCTAAATCTGAAGAAATTAAACGAGCACGCAGTGAGTGAATTGGATAACAGGTGATTGGCAATGGCTTTTGCCGTGAGGCGCAGATAGCGCTCCCTAAATTGTGGACCAAAATCCAACACTACTAAAGGCCAAAATCTTTTATGCAATGACCTTTACAGGTCGCTTATATTACTTCACACAAACACTACGTCCATCTGCTCCTGGTTCGGCCCTCCGGTCCAAATTTAGAACCCAGTTCGGCCCGCGAGTCAAAAAGTTTGCCCACCCCTGGTGTAGACAAATTCAAAAGGTGTGAAGAGCAGGATGTTATTGCACAGTAATGCCTCTGAGACTATGAGTGGTGTGAGTTCATCAGAGCAACAGCCTGGGGGAAGAAGCTGTCTCGGTGTCTGCTGGTTTTGGCGTACCGAGCTCTATAACGCCGTCCGGAGGGGAGTAGTTCAAACAGACTGCAACCTGGGTGAGAAGGGTCTGTAGAGATGTTCCTTGCACGTTTCCTGGTCCTGGACAGGTACAAGTCTTGGATAGATGGGAGGTTGATTCCAATGATTTTATAGCGATGACGTCACCCAGCCCCCCATTTTCCTCCAAATGGACCCAAAATGGTACCGTTCGTTTGTGCTGGTTTGTGCAGCAAATATTTTCGTTTGTGCTGCTACGGTTTCGTAGATATTACACATTTCATTTAAAGCGATGACGTCACTCAGCCCCCATTTAACTCCAAATGGACCCAAAACGGTACCGATTTTTTGTGCCGCAAAAAAATGTGTTTGCGCTCAGTGAATCATTCAATTTGTCATTTATTTAATATTAATTTATTTTCTAGAGATGTCAAATCCTTGCTCCATGAATCGTTAATTAACCATTTGTTTGTGCCATTGCAATTTTTCATTATTAAAATCATGCATCTTCATTAACCCCCTGTCATGTATTTTATTCTAACAATTTTTCACTTGACATCCTGATAACTCCTCAATTCTTACACATGTATTATCCAACTAATTACCATGCAAAGTGACCTCTGCAGGCTGGTAAGACATATCGCAACAGGGTGGCAAAAAACAAAGACGTGCAACTTTTTCAAGCAACAAATGCACAACTATCTCCGAAGATTTGAGAGGCCATACTTGAAAATGGTAACATAGCCACTCCAAGCGCTACTGTGTGGACAGATCTGAGTGACCAGTTGGAAAAGAAGATGTCTGCAAAGGCTCTGTACACCTTTGTAAAAACAAACAGAGACAATATCTGGTCAGCTCTGGGATTCAGTCATGATGAAACTGATCCTGAAACTAGCAGTGAAGCAAGCTCGGAATCAGGCCCTGAACGGTCATTTCAGCTTCATATTCCTTTTGACAAGTGGATGGAATTTATTCCGGAAAAGGCTGAATACAAAGATAAGAACTGTCGAACCCAAAAAAGAGAATATACAATTTTGAAGCCTGGCACCTGGACCCACATCATAAATGAACAAATCTGGAAAACAGTCAAAATTCCTTGCACATTTGTTTTAGAATAGAATAGAATAGATCTTTATCGTCATTGTCACATGTACAACGAAATTTAAAAAGTGCCAACCGATCCGCGCATGCGATAAAAAATATATAGAATAAATAGAATAAAAAGATTAAAAAAACAAGCTAAAAACCCACAGAAGAACATACACAGACATAATCATTTACGTTTAGCTGCATTCAATGTGACTACCGCTGTAAGGTAAAAACTGTTGGCGAATCTGCTAGTCCTCGACCTAATTAATCTGTAGCGTCTGCCTGATGGCAACAGTTCGAAAAGGGAGTGGCCAGGGTGGGAAGTGTCCTTCAGAATGTTCTGTGTTTTTTTGAGACAGCGGGTTCTGTGTAGGTCTTCCAGTGTGGGGAGAGGGCAGCCAATGATCTTCTGTGCTGTGTTGATGACCCCTTGGAGCTTTTTCCTCTGAGCAGCAGTGCAGCTGGAGTACCAAACACATATACAGTACGTTAAAGTGCTTTCTATGGAGCAGCGATAGAAGGACACCAGCAGTCTCCGTGTAATGCTGTGCCTCCTCAGCACCCTTAAAAAGTAGAGTCTCTGTTGGGCCTTTTTAAGCAGCTCAGAGGTGTTCACGCCCCAGGTGAAGTCCTCCCCGATGTGGACTCCCAGGTAGCGGAAGGAGGACACCCTCTTCACACAGACCCCGTCGATGATGAGTGGTGGAATGTCCGTTTTATTTTTCCTCCTAAAATCAATGACCAGTTCTTGGGTTTTAGCCGTGTTTAGGAGCAGATTGTTCTCTCCGCACCACTCCGATAGCTGGACCACTTCGTCCCTGTAGGCAGACTCATCCCCCTTTGAGATGAGCCCCACCACGGTTGTGTCATCCGCAAATTTCACGATGGTGTTGCTGCGGTGGGCGGGGGTGCATGCATGTGTGTAGAGCGTGTAAAGCAGTGGGCTCAGTACGCAGCCCTGTGGGGAGCCGGTACCAAGACTGAGAGGTGTGGATGTATGACGGCCCACTTTCACCCTCTGGCTGCGACCCGTCAGGAAGCTCTTAATCCACCTGCAAGTATTATGTGGAAGTCCCAGGCCCTCCAGTATGTCCACCAGTCTGTGGGGGAGGATGGTGTTAAAAGCAGAGCTAAAGTCCACGAAGAGCATCCGCACATAGCTCCCCAGCTGCTCCAGGTGGGACAGTGCAGCGTGGACGGCTGTAGCTACTGCGTCCTCTGTGGATCTATTTGCCCTGTAGGCAAACTGGTGGGGGTCAAAACCTCTGAACAGGAGTGCTGTGATGTGACCCCGTACCAGCTTTTCAAAGCACTTCATGACCACCGGGGTGAGTGCGACTGGCCGGTAGTCATTGAGGCTGGTGATGTGGCGTTTCTTGGGCAGGGGGACTATAGTGGAGGATTTTAAACAGGATGGGACGGTGGACTCGGTAAGGGACTGGTTGAAAATCTTTGTGAAGACTCCAGCCAGCTGATCTGCGCAGTCCTTCAGGACACGCCCAGTGACGCCGTCAGGACCCGCAGCCTTCCTCGGGTTGATGGTCCGCAGCGTGCGCCTCACCTTTTGAAAAGAGCCAAGGTCTATCCATTGGTCTCAAATAATTATATCGAAATCAGAGGATACTGCAAGGAGTGTCATGGCCTTCTCAACATTAATTGTGGCGGAGAGCCTGAAATTAACAGCCCAATAATATTGAACTGTTTCGTTAAGAACAGTGATGACTCCCTACACACTGGTAGCTCAAAGCGGTTACTATCTGGACAGTTGCGTGTGCAGGTAGCCAAGGAACTTTGTGAGGGCAGGACGGAACCACATGTATGCCGAGCATCACAGGCAAATAAACTGATGGACTTCGGAGACTCTGAGCCAAGCCACCTGCCAAATTTGGCCACCCTGCACAAGGCAAAGCAAGAGAAAAATGATTTGGCATTAGGTGACAAAAATCCAATTTTCTCATTGCAGATGTTGAAATACAGTGCACCTCACAGTGACAGCATCAATGACATTGGACTTGACAAGTTTTTCTGTCACTATTGGAGTCAAACACAAATGCATGTGTACATCCATCCCGACCGTCGAAAACCGAGGCCTGTCGGTGCTTCAACTTAATGTCGAGGGCCTTACCACCGCCAAACTCGAAGATCTTCGGCACCTGGCCGACTCCAATGGGGCCGCGGTCCTGCTCCTACAAGAGACGCACTGCACGACCAACAACATCCTCAAAATCCCTGGGTTTCATCTCACCGGGTCCATCAATACCAAGCAACACGGTGTGGCAACCTTCGTCCGCACTGGAATAAGCTGGGCAGCCTGTAGCCAATCCCCACCAGGCTCCAACATCGAGTGGCTGGTTACTAAAATCCAGGAAACCTCAGTCATCAACGTCTACAAGCCCCCACCATCGGAGCTAACCACTACGTCACTCCCATCTGTAACTGCACCCGCAATCTATGCAGGCGATTTCAACTGCCAGCACACAGACTGGGGGTACAACCATTCAACTCCTAGCGGAGTGGTGCTGTGCGAATGGGCCTCCAACACTGCTACTGTACGACCCCAAGGAACTCCCAACCTTCTTCTCTGCACGCTGGAACACCACCACCAACCCGGACCTGGCCTTCGCCATCTGCCGCAGCAACGACCCAAGACCGGAGAGGCGTGTTCTTGACAGGTTCCCCAGCTCACACCACCAACCTTCCATCATCAAAGTTCCATCACTGGTGGAACCGGTGCCAGGGAAGCCTGTGAAGAGATGGAACTTCCGAAAAGCCAACTGGGAGTCGTATACTGAGGAGACGGAAAGGAGGTCTGCCGGCCTGCCAGACCCAGAGTCCACAGATGTGGAAGCAGCCCACTGCCAGGTCCTCCTGCGTGCGGCAAAGAAGACCATCCCACGTGGGTACAACAGGAACTACATCCCAGGCTGGGATGGGGAGTGTAGCCGCCTCCTGAGGGAACACCAGAGAGCCAGTTCCAGAGAAGAGGAGGACGCAACGGCAGCAGCACTGCTCGAAAAGCTGGACGCCACCCGCAAGGCGAGATGGACAGAAGTCGTTGAATCAATCGATTTCACCCATTCCAGCCGCAAGGCGTGGCAGACCATCAACCGGCTCACAGGCAGAAATACACCAGCCCACAGATGCCCAGTCACTGCAGACTCCATTGCCTCCCAACTCCTGAAGAATGGCCGCTGTACAATTTGGCCCGCAAGTCAAAAAGTTTGCCCACCCCTGATCTAGGGCCTACTCAGCAAAGGTTTTCGCCAGCATGAGGATTGTGCCAGGGAAATAGACAAGCCCAATGGGATCAAGAACTGCTTCAGATGGGCATGGCTCGAGAGCAGCGTCATTGTACAACTCGGAACACAGTCCGTAACCACGTGCCTGACGGAACATATGCGTAAAGTAGATGTCCCGGGGAAGGTTTTGTGCATTTTCTGTCAAGATGTGATCAGCTATGGAGGTCGCGGCGCTAGGAACATTAAGGAGCACATCGAAACAAAAAAACACAGAGGTACTTTTTTACTTTTACAAGCATGTGGGCTTAGAAAGTAACATGATGTTACATGTAAGCTAATGTTACGCTATTGTCATGATATTGTCAAAGAATAAATCTTCAATGATATATATACAGTAATCCCTCGCTACATCGCGGTTTGTTTATCTGAATATTGGCAACAATCATTCCACTTTGTGAACGCTACTTCAATCAGCAAACACTGTTAGCATCATATAAAGTAGCGTACCAAATTGCTCAGTGCAAAAAAACAAACAAAAAAAACACCATTGCAGAAGAGCTGATACTGCCTGCAGCCGTGGGCATGGCCTCCGGCATGCTGCTTCATTTTGATGGGGGGGAAAAAAAAAAAACCAGCACAAATTGTTTTATTAATTTTTGTTTTGTAGGTTAGAATGTTTTATATATTGTGCTCCTGAGTTAATGATGCTGATTATTTTGAATTGAATATTATTTATTGCTGTTATTTAATTTAATATTATTTATGTTTATGATTATTCTATTGTATTTTTTTGGCATAAAATGGCAGTTGGTCAAGAATGTTTATAGTTTAAATAAATATACAGTGGAGCCTCGGTTTTCGAACGTCCCGGTTCTCGAACAAATTGGTATTCGAACAAAAAATTCTAGATTGTTTTCGGATGTCGGACGAAATTCGGTTGTCGAACCTCGCGAGATGAGTCGAGAGGACCCGCATGCCAACTGATTCCGTTCGTTATTACATTCTCGTTACTCTGAGGATTGCATCAACTCTAATAATGCCTCCAAAGGAAGCAAGTGGAAGCAGTAAAGCCATCCTAAAACACAAAGACGCTCCTAAAGCAATGCGACAGTGAGCGCCCGGTGCGCTGCGGTTGCGCGATCGGACCAAATTAAGCTCCCTGCGCACTGAGATCCACTTACATTTTGGAAAGTCCATTCGGACTTTAAAACTGTTTTCTAAATTTTAGCGACCGTTCTGTCACAATAATGCGACCAGCGCGGTGCAGTTGCGCGGTCGGCGGCGCGCTACGGTTGCGCGTTCGACAGTGCGCTGCAGTTGCGCGATCGTACAAAATTAAGCTCCCTGCGCACTGAGGTCCACTTAAATTTCGGAAAGTACATCAGGACTTTAAAAATATTTTCTAAATTTTAGCGACCGCTCTGTCACAACAATGCGACCAGCGTGGTGCAGTTGCGCAGTCGGCGACGCGCCACGGTTTCGCGTTCGGCGGTGCGCTGCAGTTGCGCGATCGGACAAAAATGCGCAAATGAACAAATTCGGAATTCGAACGATTCACTTCTCGAACCGCCTTCTGGAACGGATTGTGGTCGAAAACCGAAGCTCCACTGTAATTTCTTCTTTTAATTTCAGGCAAAGTGATGCACTTTAAATCTGTTCTGTTACAGACTAATAAAACAAGGTTACAATAAAGAAAAACTTTATTAACAATTGTTAATAAAATTATCTTTATTGTAAGGCGATCTTTCTTTTTTCTTCTTTAATGTTAATAAGGATACAAGCATGGGGGGCGCGAAATATTTTCTTCTCCCTACTTCTGATCAACATTTAAACACGACTGTGTCATTTTAAAGTAACTGCAAACTCGCTCGTGGTTAACGTCCGCTGAACATAAATAACAAATTGCCAAGTAAGTCGGCTAGAACCGAACATTTGGTTTAAACTTTAAAGACAGAAAGTCTAGCTCAAGGGTCAGAAACGTAACATTTTCTGCCATAAACGTAACAAAGTCCATAAACTGGCTCCCCGAATCCAGATGTGGCAAAGCCAGTTCAGTAATCTTGTATTTCGCGACTACAGATTCGTCACAAGCAACATGGAAATTGTCGGACTGCAAAACTGTTCAAATCCTCAATAAACACGTGAAACGAAACGTCTCGTTTACATTTCCATACCAAAGTGACGTCATTCGAAAGCAAACTGCTAAACGACGAGCTCCTGTCGATTTTGTGGACGTAAAAATGGGCCAAGATGAAAAACGAGAGCGTTTCTATTTCCATATATTTATCTTAATTTACGTATTGATATTAATACACGCGCCCCGGCGACCATTCATAGTGTAGTCTCCCTTTTGCCTTATGTCAACTGGGATAGGTTTCAACACTCCCCGCGACCCTGAACTGAATAAACGGTGTTGAAAATGGATTAGTGGAGGATGTTGCACACTCACCTGCCAGGCCGTCTTCACACATTAGATCACTGAAGAGAAATGTGAAGGAAAAGTCTGGAAAATGACCCAAGACGTAAACGTCACAAGAACGAGAGCCTGAAAAGTCAAAAAAAAAAATTCTGGTATGAAGGAAAGTCGAAGAAAAACAATCAACCAAGGTAGCTGAATGGCGCTCTCAGTTTGAAACAAGCCAATCGCAAGAGGCCTTTTTTTTCTTTTATTCTGATTATATGCTTTGAGTTACGATGCTGACCCCTAGCGGACAGAATCTGACAGATGCCGCCCGCACCATCGAGCTGCTTCTCTCATGTAACTTCACTTTATTTGCTTTTTGTGACACCTTACCCTGCGAGCATTTTGACGTCTAATAGTCGTCTATATGCTAACCAGACGTCTCGGCTAAAACACGTCTAAAAGTGTAACAAATATATACGTCTATGCCATAGACGTCTTTTAGACGTCTACGGGATAGACGTATATTAGACGTCTATATGTGAGTTTTTTTTAGACGTTTATTGAGTAGACGTTTGAATGATGGCTAATAGCTATTAGCGCGATTAGCGCTATTAGCTAGTGATCATTTGAACATCTAAGTTAAGTTAAAGTCCCAATGATCTAGACATCTATTCAACATTGAGGTTCTCTTCAATACATTTAACCGGTTATCCTTACCTTTGTGTAGTTCCAGGAAGTTTTGCTATGAATGGGAGGTTTGAAACTGGTCTATAATTACTGAGACAGTCCGGGTCAAGATTTGGTCGCTTAAGTAACGGTTTAATGATAGCGGTTTTAAAGGCTGTTGGCACTATCCCAGAGGAGACAGACAGATTGATTATATTTAAGACGGACGGTCCTAAAATTTGAAATAATTCTTTAAGTAGTTTGGCTGGAAGCGGGTCGAGTAAACATGTTGTTTGTTTAGCCGCACTAACCAATTGTGTAAGCCTTTCAAGGGACACGCTTTTAAAATTTGAGAGGGTTATTGCATGATCATCAGCGCTGGTAAACGGCGGTCTCGACTGAGCGATTGGAATGGTATTGAAGGAATAGGGGCAAAAGACACAAAACCCGCCTAGCCACAATACCAGATACGCTCACATCTCTTTGGATAAAGTATACAAGCAGACAAGTATATTCATGGAATCAACCAATAAAGCAGACATAACTAGACATTCTTTGATGCAAGATAATAACAGAGGTTGCTACAACTTTATGATTCAATATGTATTTCTGTGCACTGCAAAATAAATGTATTTTGATATGATGCTTACATAGCTTAATGACCCTTAAGGAACTGTGTAATGCATGCCTGATGTTTGTTCTCTACATCATGGACACGGCCAGAGTCGTCTTGACCGTTCAGTACTTGATTATATCTTGTGTTTTGACTAAACGTCATATGTCGCCTAATGCGGGACGCCAGCTTTTCGATAAGTGAAAGAATGAGGTACGACAGCATATGTGCAAGGATGGAGAAGAATGTTTACAGGAAGGTCACTCGGAGATAAAAAACCAGCTGGTGCCAGAAGGAGACAGCCAAGGACTCGGCCAAAGATGATCACCAAGGCCGAAAGACACACACACCGAATCTTCCATAACCAGCACCCACTCCCATGGAATCAAACTCTCCTGCGAACTCGCCCCACCCCAACTACTCATCACCCATCAAACGCGCCCCACACCAACTGAATATAAGCTGACCAAAGAACCTTGAACGTTGCCTTTTCTGAATGGAGACTTTCTGCTCTTGAAGGGCCCAGCGCTGTATTGTACTTTCCTGAAAACAGAGCTTTCTTAACAAGAATTATGATTGAACTCAACCAACCTGTGTAAGTCTAATTTCTGCTTCAGTGTCTTTGCATTTTCCTAAATCTGAAGAAATTAAACGAGCACGCAGTGAGTGAATTGGATAACAGGTGATTGGCAATGGCTTTTGCCGTGAGGCGCAGATAGCGCTCCCTAAATTGTGGACCAAAATCCAACAGTATTCTTGATCTCGTCCCTAATGGATTCAATCTTTTGAGCAAAAAATTTCATGAACTCGTCAGCTGAGTGGAAGGAGCTATCGGGGGTCGGCTGGCGTAGTGTTAGCTTTGCCACTGTATCAAATAGGTATTTAGGATTGTTTTTATTGAGATTAATGATTTGCGAAAAATAACGAGTTTTTGCTAAGATAAGCGCATCTTTATAGGCTGTCCTGCCATGCCTGATGGAAAACGTCAAGTTTGGTTAAACGCCACCTGCGCTCATGCTTTCTACATAATTGCTTAAGCGTACGTGTTTCATCTGTGAACCACGGAGTAGGCAATCTAAGGCGAGTTTTCAGACGTAGCGGCGCCACAGAGTCGATGGCATTTAACAATGTCGCATTGAATTCATTTGTAAGATAGAGCCGATGTATGCGGGAAAAATGGCGGTTGCCGGTGACAGTAACTCAGATAGCGCAGTTGCAGTCATGGAGTTAAAATTACGGCTGCTATAATTCTGATTGCTCTCTTGTCTTTGACAAGGAACTAAAATTTCAAATTTTATTAAGTAATGATCAGACAAAACAGTAGTGTATGGCAGTACTGCTATATTTGAGGTTGCAAGTCCTCGGGATAATACCAGATCTAAGGTATTTCCATTCTTATGCGTTGCTGCCTGTACGGCTTGCGTAAAACCAAACGTACGAGTTAAAGTCTGAAACGCCGAAGTAAGTGGCTCTGACGGTAAATTCATGTGGATGTTGAAATCGCCCATGATAATTATATTATCCGCATTTGTCACTAGATCAGCCACGAATTCTGAAAATTCGTCCAGGAAGCCAGAGTAGGCCCCGGGTGGACGGTAAATAACAGCAAGATAAAATGACGGTAAAGCGGTGGATCGGACAGTGAGAACTTCAAATGTTTTAAATACGTTAATCGAACGAGGCCTAAATCTAAGCTCGGAATTTGAGATGAGGGCGACACTCCCACCCTTTTTTCGAGGACGCGCCACATGCGAGCTCACAAAATTTGGAGGCAAGGCTGCCTGCTTCCCGCCACCTGGGACGTTTTCCGCGTCTTCCCGATGCCCGCAGGCACGTGCACTCATAGGAGGCAGGTGAGGCAGTGCCTCACCTTGCCACCAGGGGCGGTAAAGGGCTCAACATGGTTTCCTCAGCTGTCACCATAAGTTGTTAAAAAATGAATAATATAATTGTTGGATTTATGTTCTCCTGAGTGAATGTGTTGGTTTATCTTTTGTTGTGGAAAGATGTTCTTTTAAATTGTCGTTTTATTTTGGAGGTGATTTTGTTTTGGTGATCATGGACGACTTCACTTCCTGTTCCGGGTTGTTATGTAGCGCGAACTGCATCCAAGACTTGATGTGCGTGTATTTGTGCCCTCCTGTGTTGCGGACAATAAAATAAACGGGAAAAGTAATCAACCAACCAAGTGTGTGCATTATTAAGAGAACATGGCCGAAGAAGAAGAAAACTCTAAGAACTCAACAGGTTATGGGCCCAGGCGTAACACAACAGGAGGAAGATGGCAGAGGTTAGTGCTCAACGGAGACGAAAACGGTTACGAACTCTGGGAGACAAAGTTTCTCGGCCACATGCGGATCATTGGCCTAAAGGACACTATATTGTCAGACAATAATCCAGATGCAGAGAAGAATGCTGAATGCTACGCTGAACTGATTCAGTTTCTTGATGATAAAAGCCTTTCACTGGTAATGAGAGATGCGACTGACGACGGAAGAAAAGCTTTAAAAATACTCCGTGACCACTACGATAGTAAAGGCAAACCTAGAATCATCGCACTGTACACAGAGCTGACGTCTTTACAGAAGAAACCTGATGAGACAGTGATAGATTATATTATCCGAGCTGAAAAAGCAGTGACCTCCCTAAGAAATGCAAAAGAAGTCATCAGTGATGGACTTATTATCGCTATGATATTAAAGGGGCTTCCTGAAGCTTACAAGCCATTTGCTATTCACACAACTCAAAGCAGTGAAGATTTAACATTCACACAGTTCAAAAGCAACCTACGAAGTTATGAGGAAACCGAGAAATTCGACAACAAAGTGAAAACAGATCATGTGATGAAGGTTGATTTAACCTCAATCATCTGTCATGGATGTGGAAACCGAGGACATTTTGTAAAAGATTGTCGCCAAAAGGGAACACCTAGATGGTGTAGCTACCATAGAAGCTCGACACACAGTGATGAGACATGTAGAAGAAAAACCAAGTACAGAGATGATGCTAAACTAACTGTAGAAAAACAAGAGGACAAGAAAGAAGAGCAGACTTTTGTATTTAAAGTTAGTCAAAGACTTCTGCCTACTGACATAAGAAGAGAAGGACTAATGGTGGACTGTGGTGCTACTTCACACATCATTACGGAGAAGAACAAGTTCATAAAGTTTGATGAGACTTTTGATCCTGAGAAACACTACATGGAGCTTGCTGATGGATCCAGGACAAATAACGTCGCACTCAAGAGGGGAGATGCCAACGTCTCTCTACAGGACGTACAAGGACACTGTACCACCATCACATTGAGAGATGCCTTGTTCATCCCATCCTACCCTCAGAGCATATTTTCAGTGAAGGCAGCTACAACCTATGGAGCACAGGTGATCTTCAAGAAGGGACAGAGTGAACTGGTGAACAAAGATGGGACAGTCTTCTACATCGAAGAATACAACAGACTCTACTATTTGAAAACGGTAAATAATGAAACATCATTCAATGACATGATGTCCTGTGACACTGTTAATCTGACTTGTGATGTGAAAACATGGCACGAAATTTTAGGACATTGTAATGTTAGAGATGTGTTAAAGCTACCTGATGTTGTAGAGGGCATGAAAATCACAGGCAGTGACATGTTAGATTGTAATGTGTGCACAGAAGGGAAATTCACTAACGACAGAAACAGACAAAGCGACCCAAAAGCGAGTAAGCCATTACAGTTGGTGCACACTGATCTAGCCGGCCCCATTGAACCAAGTGGCCAAAGTGGTCACAAATATGCTATAATATTCACAGATGATTTTTCAGGGGCAGTGTCAGTTTACTTTCTAAAACAGAAAAGTGACACCACAGAGGCCACAGCAAAGTTTCTAGCTGACTGTGCACCATATGGCAGTGTTAAGTGCATTAGATCGGACAATGGCACTGAATTCACAAGCAGTTCCTTCCAGTCTCTTTTAAGGGAAAAAGGTATAAAACATGAGACATCTGCGCCATATTCTCCTCATCAGAATGGCACAGCTGAGAGACAATGGAGAACTCTCTTTGAAATGGGGAGGTGTCTTTTACTAGAAAAGGGGCTGCCAAAAGAATTATGGCCTTATGCCATTCAAAATGCAGCACACACTCGCAACAGATGCTACAGTAACAGGACTAAAAGTACACCATATCAGATGTTAACAGGGAAAAGACCAGATCTCTCAAAACTGTGGATATTTGGGTCAGACTGTTATGCATACGTACATGATCACAAGAAACTTGATCCCAGATGTGGAAAAGGAATATTTGTGGGGTATAGTAAAAATAGCCCAGCATACCTGGTTTATTACCCCCACACAGGAAAAGTGTCAAAACACAGACTCGTGAGATTTATCAAAAAGAACACTGTTGAACAACAAACACAGACTAATGAATGTGACACAGAAATTCAGACTTATGAGCATGTAGTGCCTTCAAAGGAAAGTACAGAACAACAAAATGAAAATGCAGCAGAGAATAGAACTCCTAGAGAAGAAGAAATCAACACAAATGAACACAAACCTTGACACAGAAAGAAATGAGGGTGATGATCAAAACCAAACTGAACGCTACCCTAACAGAGAAAGAAAGCCTCCTAAATATTTAGAGGATTACATATCTAACTGCAAAGTGCTAGCTAATGTAAATTCTGTAAGTGTTGATTATTGTTACAGAGCAACATGTGGAATTCCCCAAACCTATAAAGAGGCACTGATGTCACCAAAGGCAACAATGTGGAAACAGGCAATGACAGAAGAAATCAAATCCCTGAAAGAGAATGACACATTTGAACTGACTACTTTACCTAATGGTAGAAATACCATTGGAGGAAAATGGGTCTACGCCCTCAAAGAAAATGAACAAGGACAAATATTCAAAGCCAGGTTTGTAGCAAAATGTTACAACCAAACACAAGGAATAGACTACCACGAGACATTTGCACCAACAGCAAACATGACATCTGTACGAACCCTAATGCAAATATCAGTCCAGAATGATCTTATTATCCACCAAATGGATGCTAAAACTGCATATTTGCATGCTCCCATTGAGGAAGAAATATACATGGACCAACCAGAAGGTTTTGAGCAAACAGAGTCAGGAGAAAATTTGGTGTACAAATTAAAGAAATCCCTTTACGGGTTAAAACAATCAGGGAGAAACTGGTACAAACTCTTGAATGACTACCTTGAACAAAATGACTTTGAAAGAAACCTTTCTGATCACTGTGTATACAGGAAAGACATTGACCATGAAACTCTGCTGGTTATCATCTGGGTAAATGACTTGATCATTGCGGCTAGCAATATGAACATGTTGAACATATTCAAAGAAACAATGAGGTCAAAGTTTAACATGAAAGACCTGGGGAAAATATCCAGTTTTCTTGGTATCCAGTTTATACAAAAAGAGGCTGAAATCAGGATGAATCAGAAGAGGTACATTCAAAGAATGTTGGAACGTTTTGGGATGTCAGAATGTAAACCCAGATCCACACCGTGTGAATTAAAAACGGACACTACTATAAGTGGAGGAAGTGATACAAATGGGACAGTTAACCCAAGGGAGTATAGAGAAATAGTGGGCAGTCTGATATATGCCATGACGTGTACGAGACCAGATATAAGCTGGGTTGTTAGCAGACTATCTCAAACACTAGCTCAACCCACGAGAGAGGACTTAGTAACAGCAAAACAAGTCCTTAGATACCTAAAAGGCACAAATGATTTTGAACTGATCTTTAAGAAAAGCAGTGAGGACCTAGATCTAATTGCTTACAGTGACTCTGACTGGGCATCCTCTGTAAAAGATAGACGCAGTACAACAGGGTACTGTTTTGCACTTACTAAAGAGGGACCAGTAATATCCTGGAAGACAAAGAAACAGCCTACAGTGGCACTCTCGACATGTGAAGCCGAATACATTGGTCTTGCAACCACTACTCAAGAATGCATGTACTTAATCCAACTGTTAAACGGGATGGACAGAAAAAGGTACACATGTGCCAAACTGTTTGGGGACAACCAAGGGGCCATTGCTTTGAGTAAAAATCCAGTGAACCGACAGAGGTCGAAGCACATTGATGTGAAATATCACTTCATTCGAGAAGCGTTAAATGAAGGGAAAATCTGCATTGAATACTGTCCATCAGAAGAAATGGCTGCAGACATACTAACAAAACCAGTTACAAAAGTGAGACTCAGAAAGTTTCAAAAATGGTTCTTTGGAAATGCAAAAGATGCTATGGGTTAACAGCATGAGAACAAGGGGGGGTGTTGGATTTATGTTCTCCTGAGTGAATGTGTTGGTTTATCTTTTGTTGTGGAAAGATGTTCTTTTAAATTGTCGTTTTATTTTGGAGGTGATTTTGTTTTGGTGATCATGGACGACTTCACTTCCTGTTCCGGGTTGTTATGTAGCGCGAACCGCATCCAAGACTTGATGTGCGTGTATTTGTGCCCTCCTGTGTTGCGGACAATAAAATAAACGGGAAAAGTAATCAACCAACCAAGTGTGTGCATTATTAAGAGAACATGGCCGAAGAAGAAGAAAACTCTAAGAACTCAACAATAATAAAACATAATATAATATCTGTCCTGTGGTCTATGCTTTTAATGCAATTTTGGTGTGTTTCCTATACATTTGGATCATTTTCATAGTCAAAATAGCTGTATTTCTTGTTCAAATAACAACGGGAGACGAGAATCATGGAGGCTAAGGCAGTGACAGGTTGTGCCTCTCAGGGCGTGCGTGTGAGAGTGTGCACCACTCACACACTGTACTGAGCGCGTGCAAACGGCGCGTGCTTGCAGTCAGCGGGAAAATACGAGCGTTGAGGCAGCCAGTACCTTTGCCTAGAAGATGGGGCGATAGTGAGCCTGCGGCTAATAGTTCACGACACGAGTAAGAAAAGAAAAACAACCAACAACATTCGGTGCTAACGCGTTGCTATTTGGCTTTATTTTCCCTGAAAATGGAGGATATAATCTCGAAAATAAGACATTTTTCAAAACTTGACTTTCAGTCAAAGCAAGAAATCATAAGTAAGGGAAGACCAACGCCAGATTTGCGAGAATTAATTCAAACTACGGGCCTCCCGGGACGGACTACAACACGTTCGCTTCAAAAGGATTGGTACTCTAAAAAAGACTGGCTTTGTGGTTGTGCTGCCAAAAATCGACTTTATTGCTTTCCCTGTCATCGAGATCTTCATCCAGAAGGACAGGAGAATGGACTTAATTTACAAGTAAAGGTAAGAATACTGCAGTGGTGTGTTTAAATGTACAGTGGTGTGTTTAAAATGTTATTAAATTTAATCAAGAATGGGATAACAACCATGTATGCACGGCTGAACGGGCGGACGAGAAACGCTCCCGATCAAGATTCAAGAATTTTTATTCGCCATGTTTGGGCGTGCCAAACAAGGAATTTGACTTCGGTACATCACAGCCTCTGTTCAACATTTAGGTGACTAACAACACTCAGGACATGTGAAAAATGGCAATTCTTAAACATCCCCTGATCTTAAACTCCCAAGAGGGCAAGGAAAAACTCAAAACTCCACTTAATTGATGAGACTGACGCACCAGCAAATGCGAGCATCCGTCCGCTCGCTCCCTCACACAATTGATGAGTCAGCAAACAGAAACCACTCAAGCCAGTTAACTTTATTGGCAACTTTCATGTCCGTTTTGCAACTCGCTGTGACCCCCCCATCCAATCCACTTTAAAGAGGGAGACTTCCTCCTTACAGACGTCAAATCAAGGAAGTAAGTGAACTGGCTAACTAGCACCTCAACACCAGCGCCCTGTGGGATGTCATCAAGGGTGGGGTGTGGGGGGGGCGTGGCTCAGTTGAAGAGAGGTTGAACTCGCTCCCCCTTTCAGCGTAGCGTCCTGTTCTTGCTGTCTGCTGTATGCACACTGGCTCGGTTTTGCCCCTCTTATTTAATGGGTTATTGGTCTATTATTTATTCATCGCTCATTTTATTTTATTTATTATTTATGGTTTGTGCCTTCTTGTTTTTGTTTTGTGTCGCCTACTTGTATGTCTCGTCACCGTGGGATGGAGGAAACGGAATTTCGGTTTCTTTGTGTGTCTTGACATATGAAGGGATTGACAATAAAGCTGACTTTGACTTTGACTTTGAAGACGGCGAGCCCCCAGTTGCAGGTAAATTTTTTTCGGACAAATGAATTCAGAAAGAAAAAATCATGACAACATGACCAAAATACAATTTATTTATATATGTGTAAGGGAGGAAAAAATTGATATGTGAGGACACACTGACCCTCTTCCCTGTCCAAAAATCAAAAGCGGTAAATAATGGAAACGTGGGGACACACTGCCCCCTTGCCTGTCCACAAACATTTCAATAAAATGACGTATCCTCAGTGTCATTTCTCACATCCTCGCGATACGCCGGATCCATCTGCACCTACTTTACTTTACTTTTATTCCTTGCAACAACTTCTCACTCATAATCGAAAAAGAAACATGCTAAAGCTGCTAGCTAACACATCTGGCCGTGTTATCATCAGGGGACACAAGCTCGTTCCAAGTTGATCAAAACATCCCAAAAGGTTTACACTGGCCGTCTGTAATCGAGAGGAAAAAGGGGGAAAAAATGAGGCAGAGTCAACAACGGGAAGAAAAAGCCCAAAATGTCGTCCAGCAACATTTGACTATAACGTCCCGCTGGCGCTTTTCACATTCGGTAGACGTCAACAATCGGCTGCCGGGAGGCAACCACATCACATGGTCTTCTCGTTAAGCTCCGCCTTCTCCTCGCTGAAGTTGAACAGGAGGCTCTTGGCGCCGTTCTGCCACGAGTACAGCGTCTCCATTGGCGTCTTCCCGTCCTATCGTGCAGAAGGACACGTGAGCGTGGTGTACGCGGGCTCACACGCGAGAAAAGAGCCATCCAAGCACTTTGGGCGCATACTCACGCAGTTCTTGAGGTTCAGACTGGCGCCATATATCATGAGAAGCTTGATCATCTTGAAGCGGTTGATCCTCACCGCGTCGTGCATGCAGGTGTCGCCGTCCTAACACGCACGCACGTGCACACACACACACGTGTCATGTCAGACTTGCCGCCAACTTTGACTTTGGCACAACAAACTCATTTCAGAGCCAGAAGCTAGGAGAATTCATGTCGGACCCGAGTGTTCTCTTTGGACTAGGAGATTTTTCTCGGGAGGGAGCCTTACTGGGGACCAGACGCTGTACCGCCTGATGAGAAAAGCGCCTGACTCTGGACCCAAATATTCACTTGCGCCTTCTGGGAGCAGATCTTCTCTCGAGAGCAAAGGTGTCCAAGTCCAGAGAGCCCCCCCACATGCAGCCGGTTGTAGATGCAACCCGAGTGCAACACAGCTGATTCAAACCATCAGGCTCATTATCGGGCTTTCGCAAGGCTTGCTGACGAGCTAATCTTTACACTGAATCCGGGGCTCGGACAGCCCCGCTCGGGCCCCGCACCTCCTGCATCAGAAAAGCCCTCCGCTTAGGGTCGGGACTAGATGTTTTTCTTTGGCGAGCGCTCACCCTGTCTCTGGCATTGACGTCGGCGCTGCAGTGGATGAGGTACTCGGCGCACTGGAGATGTCCCGTCCTGACAGCCACGTGTAGAGGGCAACTGTGCAGCTGCACATGACACAAAGCTAAGGACATTTGGAACGCCCGTTTCCAGCCAGCGGGCACCGGAGGCACATTAAGCAGCAATATGAGCTCGTTATGAGGTCAACAAAGAGAGCGGCTCAAGTTTGAAGGTTGCTCAGATTCAACGGGGCTGGAAAAGCCCGTTGGTGAACATCAGCTCTAATCTGAGTCACCGATTCAAGAGCTAGGTGAGAGGGCTACCTTGTCTCTGGCGCTGATCTTGGCGCCGCGCTGCAGTAGTAGTTGAAGGGCAGGAAGGCTCCCGCCTCTACAGGCCCAGTGGACCGCCGTCGACTCCAGCTAACACACACACGCGCGCGCATGCGAGTTAGCAATTCCTTCCCGCGACATCCCAACGTGACGGATCCACATCGGTCTCACTTTGTCCTTCCTGTCGATGGTGGCGCCGGCGTCCAGCAACGTGATCATGATCTCCACATGACCTTTGAAGGAAGCCTTGTGGAGGGCAGTCCTCTGGAACTGAGCACAAACACCCGCACGCTCGTCACTCGGAGAGAGACCAGTTAGAGCAGCGAGTGGAGCAAGGGCAAAGACACCGGCGGGCTTGGTGACCATATGTCACACTTCCAAATGAAAACTAGACCGACCCAGAGTCAACGAAGTCATGAGTGCCGAGCGGGGACGTAAGTGAAGTTGAGGCGCCAGCATACGGACGCTGGCTGCGGCCTGCGGCAGCTCCTCGCAAGTGTTGTCAGTCAACGCGAAGTGGCGAGGTTCCAGAATATGTTTTGGGTGTTCACCAGAACATTTCCAAATTGAACAATACAGCACGACCATTGAATTTTTCAGCCAGCAGCCGCAATTTCTACTCAAAACGCACTCATGAGCCGAGTGCTTTTCAAATTTTTTTCAAAGACGCTTTACTTGGAGTAGCGAGCAGCGATGAGAAGAGTGACATTCAAACAGGAGTTAGGGGTGTAAATCGCGGGTTTTGTCACGATACGATATCATATCGATACAAAGAACCACGATACGATATTTGCCGATATCTTAAAGCCTGCTGTGATTCATTCACGATACATCACGATATAGTGCTCTACGATCGATATAGAACAATATCCTGATTTATAACAATTCATACGCAAAATCAACAAGGTACTGCAAACTCTTTATTTAGGAAATTACAAGAGTATTGTAGTATACAAAGTGCTTATTTTAACACTGAACTTTATCAAATTCCTATATTTTTTCTCATATAAGTAAGTAAAGAAAAATGAATATTCTTTCTTTTTTTTGTAATACCATTAACTTTAAAGTGCATTACTGAACTATTTAATTACAAAACTAAAATAAGTTCTTTATAATGAATGTAGTAAACATTACACCTTGACCATATGTTCTAATCCAAATGCAAAAAAAAAAACATTCTCTTGCAATACCAGAGAACTATACACTAACTTCTTGGACAGTAGCCATAGCACCAGCCCAGGAGCCGAGTAGTTGTCGGCTCCCCTTTCACGTGCCTGCTCTGCTCACAACACAACACGCCGCGCACTCCTCCCGGAAAGAGGAAGCAAGCAACAATGAACTGGATTTCAAAATAAAGTCGCGTCTAATGTCCGAGGTCAAAAACGAGCGATATAGATCGATGTTTACGTTTAGCATCGATGCCAACAAATCGTAGAGCATTATATCGATTAATCGATGTGTATCGATGAATCGTTACACCCCTAACAGGAGTAGTTAAGTGCTCATCCAAAACCACAAAGAGCTTTTCTCTCATGTGTTCGATGACCACAATGTGCAAACAATAAAGAAAACTCCAGCGAGATTTAGTTTTCAACAACATCAATCATATTATCAAACGTATTATACTTAAACCAGAATGTATGGCGTTTGGACTTCAACGAATGATCCTTGCAGACCACTAGAGGGAGCACGTACCACTCGCCGCACTCATGACTGGAGTAATTCTGATCCTCATTTCGCACGTGTCAAAACTCACGTGGTCAACGGCATCGGGGTTTCCTCCCTCGTTAAGGTACTTGTGCACGACGGCCATCTTGTTGTCCACGGCGGCAGCGAGGAACAGCGGCGCTTCCACCGTGTCGGGCTGTGAGGCATCAAGACGGCGTCACGCTCGCACGCACCCACGGCAGCGTTTTGCTTGCCACGGACAAAGTTTGTCTCACCAGCATCTCAGTGGACAGCGCAGACTTCCTGCAGACAGGCGCCTTCTTCTGGCGTCTCCTCTTCCTCAGCTGCAAGATGTTGAACAGGTCGTCCACCGTCTCCAGACGCAGCCGTCCACATTTGTCCATCTGCAACATGGTCCATCACCTTCATTTGATACCTTTTTGATAATTTAACCTTTATGCAGCCAGGTCAGGCCATTGAGGACAGACATGGACTTGCACAGCCCGCGGGCTGCAGACAGCGGAATATTCTGAAGAAATGGGGTCGAAATACAAAAACTCCTGCCTAGCTACAAAAACAGATATGCTCAAACCTCATTGAATAAAGTACATAAGCAGACAAGTATATTCACATATTAAATCAATAAAAGAATTATTTTAAGCATATAATTATACCTACACACCAAATCAATAAAGAAGACATAACTAGACATTTTTGATAGGTGGTAATGACAAAGGTTTTTATAACTTTATGACCTGATATGTATTTCAGTGCACTTTGAAATAACAAATGTTTTTTGATACATTGCCTGAATAGCTTAATGACCCTTAAGGAACTGTTTAATGCATGCCTGATGATTTTCTAAATCACGGACACTGCCAAAGTCGTTTAAAAATGTTCAGTACTTGATTATAGTTTATGTTTTGATTAATGCTAGACGCCAGTTTTGGATTACTACTGAACGTTCTGGACAGAGGGAAATATTTTGCCTAACAATGAAAAGATATGTGTCAAAAGAACAAACAAACAAATGCATGGTAAGTGGTGAGTAAGAACTTTGCATAGTCAGGTAACATTAACAAATTGATGATGTCACAGCCAAAAGTTCACATAATTCCGTACAAAATGACAAAATTGAAAGTATGATGAATGGGTGGTGTGCGACAGTGGGCGAAGTGGATGTATGTGCAAGAATGGTTTACACTGGAAGGACACTTGGAGATAAAACCGGTAGAGGTGCCAGAGGAAGAGCGGCAGGAGGAAAACAACCAAGAACCCGGCCAAAGGTGATCGCTAAGGCGGAAAGACGGGATGGAAAACAACAGCCCCCGCACACGCCGAATCGCCCATAATCAGCACCCACCCCCACGGAACCAGCTCTCACCGAACCAGCACCCACTCCCATGGAATCAAACCTGCGAACTTGCCACACATCCTGACTCCACCCATCAAACTCGGCCCACACTGGCATGTACAACTGAATATAAGCTGACCAAAGAACCTTGAACGTTGCCTTTTCTGAATGGAGACTTTCTGCTCTTGAGCATTGCCGCACGAAAGCCCCAGCGCTGTATTGTACCTTCCTGAAAACAGAGCTTTCTTAACAAGAATTGTGATTGAACTCAACCAACCTGTGTAAGTCTAAATTTTGTTTCGGTGTCTTAGCCTTTTCCTAAAACTGAAGAAATAAAACGAGCACGCAGTGAGTAAATTGGATAACAGGTGATTGGCTATGACATTGGTTCTCAAATGGGGGTACGTGGAGGTACTGCCAAAATACGTGAGAAAAAAAAAAAAAAAAACCAGCAAGCCTGATTGTCTTGAGAATTAGTTATAAAAAGTTTGATGAAATACAAATGTATGTTTTATATTCAGTATTCAATTTTAATCCTTAAAAAACGGACTCTCTACAAACCAATAGCAGTCACCTGCGGTTGCCTTGACCGTAACAAGGAGACGTGGCTAAAGCGTAGCAGCGATGCTGCTGTTGAAAACACGGAGAAACAAGTATAAATGAAGGCAAAACCAGAGCCGACAAAGTACCGACAGTACATGGAAGACTATTGTTTGATGGGATGTACGTCCACAAGTTGTAACCCACCCAAAGCGCTGTGCTTTTTTGCGGGGAGAAATTAGCCGACGCTAGCATGAAGCCGGCACATCTCCAGCGGCATCTCACCACAAAACACGGATGCCATGTTGGTAAGCCACCGGAGTTCTTCAGGAGGAAACTTTCTGACTTCAAGTCATCCCAAAACACAATGCGAAAAGCCTCCACTACATCAGCCAAAGCCCTGGAGGCTTCTTATGCGGTTTCTTTGCTCGTAGCTAAAGCCAAAAAACCGTTCACCTTAGCTGAAGAGCTGCTGCTCCCCGCTGCTGTTGTATTGGCCGACACTATGCTAGACAAAAAAATCTGCGGATACATTAAAAACTGTGCCTTTGTCTAATGACACCGTTTGCCGCAGAATAGACAAAATGGGTGCGGACATTGTCGAACAAGTTGTTGGAAAACTTGGAGACTCTTTTTCACTCCAGCTGGATGAATCCACAGATGTCAGTGGGAATGCACAGATTGTTTCTTTTGTGAGATACATTGAGACTGACGATGTAGAAACTGAATGTCCTCTCAGTTTATATCTTTTAAGTTGAAGCTTTAATAACTTTCACGCACAGTTACAGGTAGTATAATATACTCCTCACTTAGCCTGTACAGCAGGGGTGGGCAATTAATTTTTACAAGGGGCCACATGAAAAACCTGAGTTGTGTCAGAGGGCCACACCTACGATAACTTAAACCTGCTCAATTTTCTTCCATTGTAAAATGCACTAAATTATTTATTTTAAATAGCTGGTACTGGTAATTAGAAGAATACAATTATTCTGTTTATATTTATATTAAGCTATGTGAAATTGTGGTGTATAGGTCAAATAAAAAAACAATCATTAATCAGTACAATTTATTCTTAACTTATTTAACTTTTCCTCAAATGACAAAGCCGCTGCATCTCTGGGTGTGAAGTTTGATAAAAAGTCCTTGTTAGGCTTGCAGTTTTGCTAGCAATGCATCAGCCTCTGATGCGCGCTGTTTATCAGACAGATGTATTTTTTCTCATGCTTGGTCGTGTAGTGGCGACTCAAATTATATTCTTTAAACACAGCGACCTGTGTACCACAAATCAGGCACACGGCTTTACCTTTCATTTCTGTAAAGAAATACTTGGCAGTCCATGTCTTGTTGAAAACACGGCGCTCCTTGTCAACTTTTCTTTTCTGAGGGTCAGCACACATTTCTCGGGCAGCATTACTTCGCACTGTTCACCTTCACGCACAGCTCACAAACACGTACGCTACACGGAAGTGCGACGCCTTTCAAAATAGAAGCAAAACAGTTGTATTGCACGCACGACACAGTTTTTTTTTTTTTTTTTAATTAAGTTGTAATCAAATATAATTTACGATTGGCCTCATGCGGGCCGGACAGGGACGCACAAAGTATTTTGCCCAGGGTCTGCTGTACAGCAACAACTCTATCATTGTTCAACACACTCTGACTTCCTCAGTCTCTTAAAGGGGTAGCGTCTAATTATCACAACACTACATCTCTCCTTTTCTTTTAAATGAAATGTCCTTCCTTAGTTTTAGCTTTACTTACCCTGACAGAATGTACATTAATAGAAATAAAGTGGCTTCCAAAATACAGTAATATAAAATTGTGATTCCGTACTGTATTATTAGTTCAAAATCAGATATACAAACGTTTGAACAAATAACTAGGCTTAACATCTCTGAGCAGTACTGAACACACATTACTCTTGTGTCAATAACAAACATAACGGTGGCGAGAACTTGTCAGTGTCTCATCACTCTACATAACCTTTGCTATATTTCAGTGATAAGTCTTTGAGGAGGTCGTCTGTTTACCCTCACAGGACATCACCTCCTGGCTTCAGGGTTAACGTGTTCAGGATCACCTGCTTGTCCATTAATGTTAGAAAAATGTATATATATGTTATCATGCGTTCTCTAATCGATGCTTTACTGCAATATTACTGCAATATATGCTTGCTGTTTGGCCTTGCTGTTTTTATGATGTACCACAGAAGAGAGAGGTTACAGCTGGATCCGACAGGTCGCAGCGGACAACTCAGCAAAATGAAGACATCTACCAAGACAGTTCCTTTTTAACAAAGACCCTTTTGATCTGATCAACAACATGCCTCATCGCTATCTTGCACCCCCCAATGAACCTGCAAGTGATCACTCATGTTTCCTGATTTCATCACAGACACAAAGAATGGTTGCTGATCACTCATACTCCTCATCATACTGTTCCTTTTTTAATATGTAACACCTTGTGATTTTTCTGCTTACGAGACAAAGCCCACGTGCTATTCCCCTCCCCTTTAGGGGCTTTATCTCATTTTGTGGGTAGGGCCAATCCAAATAAAAAGCGCAGGAGTGCGTACAGATATTTAGTGTAGTGAGATTGTTGTAAGCGATCTGTACTGCACTCCTCGCGAGAAAAGAACTAATATTCCGTCTCACTTGTGGTTTGTTTGCTGATGCTCTTCTCTTAATAGTTATTCAGTCAGTGAATTAAACCTGACAATTAACACTGTCATCATCACAGTAATCACCGTCTCCTGTTGTGAATGGGACTTCCGGTTTGTGTTTCAGGAGTTTGAAGTGTGATCTATGTCTTGTGAGTTTGTGTTCATGTCTCTGTGCAGTGACCATTGTTCCTTTCACTGTGATGACTTTGTAGGGGTTTGGGTTGAACGGTGTCACAAGGTTTTCCTGTTTTCCTCTGTTGTATTAGGACAACATCACCCTCCTTGAGTACAGAGTGTGATGTGTTCCTCCTTTTGTCTGCATCATTTTTCATTTTGTCTTTCTTCAATCCATCTGTCCGACGGAGATCTTCATCACTGGGAGGATGAGAGATGGATGGTAGTTTTATATTTATGGGGCGACCATAGAACACCTTAGCCGGCTGGTTGATGGTGTGATGAGGTGTTGCACTGTAGTTCCTGAGGAACTTGTATAGCTCTTGTTTCCACGGCTTGCCTTCCAGCGTAGCCGTGTGTATCGCTTTGGTCAGAGTCCTGTTGAATCTTTCAACTGCAGCGTTGGCCTATGGCCAGTAGGGGGTGATTTTTCTGTGGTGGAACCCAAGGTATTTTGCAAAGTCTCAAAAGTCCTTGCTTGAGAATGGGGGCCCATTATCGCTTTTCACCACTTTTGGAATTCCCACAGTTGAAAAGATTTTGTCCATGACAGGGATGCGTTTGCATGCCGATGTGGACGGCATAATCTCCACAAAGGGAAATCTTGAATATTCATCTATGATGACTAACAGGTAGTCACCTGAAGGAAAGGGGCCACAGAAGTCCACTGCAACATCTTCCCAAGGCCCCTGTGGGAGTTCAGACATTTGCAGTGGTTGATGCTCAGTCTTAGGTGTGGATGATTGACAAGGAAGGCAACGGGATATCAGTTCCTCAGTCTGTTTGTCTATCTTCGGAAAACAGACTTTCTCTCGGAGCAGCTGCTTAGTTTTGACAATGCCTTGATGTCCCTCATGAGCAAGTGCAAGTGCTCTGGATTGCAGGGTCACAGGCATGACGAGTCTGGTGCTCTTAAGAACGTGACTGCCTCCATTCACAGTTGTAAGTTCTTCCCTAATGTTGTAAAATGTTCTCAGAGTTGACTGATCAAATTGTATGGCGTTGTCATGTAGGCCGTCCCAGTTACCTGAGTGAATAATTTTGACAACATGTTGTAACAGTGGATCACCTTGAGTCTCTCTCTTCACTTCTTCGAGTGTCATTGCTTTGGGTACTGCATGTGTTGCAATGAAGGAGACATGCATTTCTGTGTCTACGTCATCTGTGATACTGGGCGTGTGAAGTGTTTGTGGATGGCGAGACATGTAGTCTGCCGGGTTTGATTTTCCAGGTTTGTGAACAACTTTGAACTTGTAAGGTTGCAGTCTGAGGGCCCACCTTTCTATCCGAGCGGGAGGCTTGGACTTTGGGTTGTTGAAGATGAGCTCGGTTTGTGGTCCGTGATCATAACGAATTCAGCTCCATATAGGTATAAATGAAAATGCTCACAACTCCAAACAATAGCCAGCGCCTCTCGTTCGATCTGGGAATATCGCTGTTCCACTGGGGTCAGAGCCCTACTTGCATATGCTACGATGTATGATTTGTTTTCCACCTTGTCAGTCTGTGCCAGGATTGCACCGAGACCAACTAGACTCGCGTCCACAATGACCTTTGTTTTTCTCTCGGGGTGAAAGTAGAGCTGATCAGCCTGTCTTTTAGTCGATTAAGGGCCTCTGTATGTTCCGTTTTCCATGACCACTCCGTGTCCTTCTTTGTGAGTTCACGCAGTGGTTGGGTAATTGAGGAGAAGTCCGGGATGAAACGAGCGCTGTAGTTAGCCATCCCCAGTAGGCTGCGGACCTCACTCGGATCCTGTGGGAGTGGCATGTGTGTGATGGCTTGTATTTTCTTCGGGTCAGGTGAGATACCGTCTTTTGAGAAGATGTAGCCATAGAATTCCAGAGATGTTTTGTGGAACTCATACTTATCTCTATTAATTGTGAGATTGTTTTCATGGAGTCTTATGAAGACTTCTTCCAGGGAGCGGTCATGCTCTGCAGGGGTGGTTCCAAAAATGATGATGTCATCACTGAAATTTCTGACTCCCTGTATTCCGTGGAGCACATTTTGGATTGTGTGTTGGAAGACCTCTGCTGCTGAAGAGATTCCAAAAATGAGGCGTGTGTACCGTCTCAGTCCAATATGTGTTGAGAATGTAGTGATGCATCTGGACTCAGGTGCTAGTTCAAGTTGGTGATATCCTGCATTGAGGTCCAGCTTTGAGAACATGGTGGCGCCGTTGAGATCATGCATCTCCCTTACACCTCCCATCTCACCCGCAAGGCGACCAAGATTGTGAGTGATGTGAGTCACCCCGCTCACTCTTTGTTTGAACTTCTGCCCTCTGGGAGGCGGTACAGGAGCCTGCGCTCCCGCACCACCAGACTTTCCAACAGCTTCGTACTCCAGGCTGTTAGGATCCTGAACTCGCTCCCCCTTTCAGCGTAGCGTCCTGTTCTTGCTGTATGCACACTGGCTCGGTTTTGCCCCTCTTATTTAATAGGTTATTGGTCTGTTATTTATTCATCGCTCATTTTATTTTATTTATTATTTTTTATTTATGGTTTGTGCCTTCTTGTTTTTGTTTTGTGTCGCCTACTTGTATGTCTCGTCACCGTGGGATGGAGGAAACGGGATTTCGGTTTCTTTGTGTGTCTTGACATATGAAGGGATTGACAATAAAGCTGACTTTGACTTTGACTTATGATGTCATCCACCGTAGGTGATATGTGTCTCTCCCTTTGGACAGCTTTATTAGGCAGGCGCATGTCTATGCAGAGGCGTAGTTTCTCTGTTTTTTTTGCAGAGATGGGACCAAGTCACACATATCCAAGTCTCAAGTAAGTCCCAAGTCTTAACCTTAAAGTCTTAAGTAAGTCCCAAGTCATTTTTTTCTTGGGCAAGTCAAGTCCTTAAATAGGTCAAGTCAAGTCCAAGTCAAGACACCTTATTATTGCAATTTTACCCGCAGAATCTGATCTTAGTAACGTGAAAAGACAAGATATAAGTAACTTTAAGTAACCATCATTGTCCAATGTGTCTAACCTGTTTAAAAAATATGACAATAATTTGGATTTGCACTGTGATTACTGATATTCAGCAAAATACACCATGGAATCAAACAAATAAGAAATTACCTCATACACTGATTTATTGACAGCTCAATCTAAACAAATCAACGTCTGCCGACAGTGTCTGACACATTTGAGTTGCAAATATGATAAAAGAATCTGAAAAAAATCTGAAAGAAGAAACACATTAAAAAGCATTAGAAACATTTTATGTTTCATCTGTAACATCTGGAGACACCAGAGCTTACATATCTTCCACTGTGCTGTCCGTCTTTTGCCATCATAAAGGTAATTACTAGGGGTGTAACGATTCATCGATACACATCGATTAATCGATATAATGCTCTACGATTTGTTGGCATCGATGCTAAACGTAAACATCGATCTATATCGCCCGTTTTTGACCTCTGACATTAGACGCGACTTTATTTTGAAATCCAGTTCATTGTTGCTTGCTTCCTCTTTCCGGGAGCAGTGCGCGGCGTGTTGTGTTGTGAGCAGAGCAGGCACGTGAAAGGGGAGCCGACAACTACGCGGCTCCTGGGCTGGTGCTATGGCTAGTGTCCAAGAAGACGAGGAAATTCGCTCCCCTTTGGGCTTCAAGTCATTCGTTTGGAAGCACTTTGTAATTTCCTAAATAAAGAGTTTGCAGTACCTTGTTGATTTTGCGTATGAATTGTTATAAATCAGGATATTGTTCTATATCGATCGTAGAGCACTATATCGTGATGTATCGTGAATGAATCACAGCAGGCTTTAAGATATCGGCAAATATCGTATCGTGTATCTTTGTATCAATATGATATCGTATCGTGACAAAACCCGCGATTTACACCCCTAGTAATTACGATAGCCGAAGGTGATGACTCGCGGTACCGCTCCCGCTGACATGTTTGTGCATGTCTGATATAAAGGGCCGTGATTCTCCAATAAACACGTTAGGTACGTAGAGAGGGCACGACTGATTGATTGAAAGGGTAGTGATCCAATTATGACAACGCCATTCTCAGCCTGCGCTCCTACCGTGTTATCGATATTATTTTTTTAAATGTATTATTAATTTTATATTCAAACTGAAAACATAAACTAAATAACACTGAAGTCATTCAAGTCATCGTGTTTCAAGTCAAGTCCCGAGTCTTTAACTTCCAAGTCCAAGTCGAGTCTCAAGTTTTTTTATTTTTTGTCAAGTCAAGTCACAAGTCATCAAAACAGCGACTCGAGTCGACTCGAGTCCAAGTCACAGTGACTCGAGTCCCCATCTCTGGTTTTTTGGTTTCGGTGATGCCACAATGCAGGGGTGGCCAACCAGTCAGAGACTAAGAGCCACATTTTTTACTGTGTCATCGCAAAGAGCCACATCATACACATGAGCACACATGAACACCCCCCCCACACACACACAAACACGCACACACACAAACACGCACACACACACACACGCACACACACACACACACCCCCCTCTGCTCAGCCAAATTTATTGTGTGACATTATGTCACGCACCAACATGATAATGACAAATTGACTCCTACAGTACTAAAACCACAGAGCAAAGACCACATTTTCAACAATGAACATTGTGTGCATTGTCTCACACAGACAAACTCTCAGTTCAACAAATTCCACAAACAAAAACATAAGTTTTTTCACTTACTATGTGTGGCGGGACAGACCATTCGTTTTAGTTTGTCGTTTTCAGGAGACAAGATTTCAATAACGTCACTGAGGCATATTTTAACAAACTCCACTTCATTGTATGGCTTTTTAGCCCGTGCAATGTTCCAAGCCAGTTGAAACAATGCAAGTGTGACAGTCTCTGAGTTCTTCGTAATTTTTTTGAAAAACTGTACCTATTTTTCTGCCCGACTTTTCAAAGTCTCCAAACTTGTGCTTGCGAAATTCAGTCCCTTTTGCAAAGTCCTTATCGATATTGGCATGAAGTGAGCTGAAGTGGCGCTGACCATTTGAAGCTTTTAAATGCGCCAATGACGTCCGACATATCAGGCAGAATGGCTTGCCATAGCGTTCAACAAAAAACAACTTTAACTCTGTTAAAAACGTCCTGTGTTCATCGTCATATATTCGTTTAGCTGTGCATTTTTTCCTTGCCATTTTGGCAAGCGTCTTGTCAGCTTTTCTGGACCTAATGGGCCCCCGTAGTCACAGTCGCCATTCATTAAAAAGCCAGCAAAACCAATCGCTCTGTTTGTCCCTCCTCCTTTGCGGGATTTCACCTCACGCGCATGCGCGTTTGACCGAAATACCATATTGAACTCAAGCGAAGCAAATACGCACGAAAAATAAACACAAATGTTGATATGAACGTAAAAGAGCCGCAGGAAACTAGCCAAAGAGCCGCATGCGGCTCGCGAGCCGCGGGTTGGCCACCGCTGCTCTAAACTTTGTAACTGACCCTGGCTAAATTAATATTAAAATATATGTCTATGTTTCCTATGCAAAGGTGGAAATATTGCCAGTTTTGGTGCTTCAGAAAGTAGGCCCAGTACTAACTCAGAGCAGCTGACAGGTAAAGGACAGTCATCTATCAATGCATGGAATTTTATAGGCTATGACTATGCATGAAACATTTGGGAAAAAAGCATATATTTAACCATATCATTCTTTTGATATTGATTAAATGTGTTCTTGTCAATAATATAATTATCATGCTGGTTGTTCTGACACTCCCAGCAGATGCAGAGTATACTGGCAAGACAAGTCAAGGGAGCAGTGCAAGGGAAAGGCCAACTCAGGACACAGACAGACAGTCAGACTCAGAGATACCTTTTGATTATTTTGCTCGCCCACATTCTAGAGATTTTGATTTGTTTTTCCCGGTACCACCCACAACAAAACCCAAAGAATGATTGTGTCCATGTGTGTGTGCACAAATGCATTTTGCTTGTGCCCATGCATTTAAGTGTGGGTGTGAACATGCACGTCTGGGCAAGGGCAGGGTGGTGAAGGAATGGGGTCAAAATACAAAAAGTCCTGCCTAGCTACAAAAACAGAAATGCTTAAACCTCATTGAATAAAATACATAAGCAGAAAAGTATATTCACATATTAAATCAATAAAAGAAACATTTTAAGCATATAATTATACCTACACACCAAATCAATAAAGAAGACAGAACTAGACATTTTTGATAGGTGGTAATGACAAAGGTTTTTTGAACTTTATGATCTTATATTTCTGAGCACTTTGAAATAACAAATGTTTTTGATATATTGCCTGAATAGCTTAATGACCCTTAAGGAACTGTTTAATGCATGCCTGATGATTCTCTAAATCACGGACACTGCCAAAGTCGTCTAAAAATGTTCAGTACTTGATTGTATCTTATGTTTTGACTAATGCTAGATGCCAGTTTTCGATTACTACTGAACGTTCTGGACAGAGGGAAATATTTTGCCTAACAAAGAAAAGATATGGTTGGAAGCATGATTAAACTAAGAATATGATGACGTAAGCAAGTACATGGAGTATCAAAAGAACAAACAAACAAAAACATGGTAAATGATGAGAACAAACTTTGCATAGTCAGGGAACATTAATAGATTAATGATGTGACAGCCAAAAAGCTCACATAATTTCGTACAAAATGACAAAATTGAAAGAATGATGAAAGAATGAGGTGAGACAGTATGTGCAAGAATGGAGGAGAATGTTTACAGGAAGGTCACTTGGAGATAAAAACCAGCAGGTGCCAGAGGGAGCCAGCCAAGGACTCGGCCAAAGATGATCGCAAAGGCCGAAAGACGGGATGGAAGACAACAGCCCCCACACACACCGAATCGCCCATAACCAGCACCCACTCCCATGGAATCAGAATCTCCTGCAAACTTGCCCCACCCCAAAGACTCATCACCCATCAAACTCGGCCCACACCGGCATGTGCAACGGAATATAAGCTGACCAAAGAACCTTGAATGTGGCCGTTTTCTGAATGGAGACGTTCTGCTCTTGAAAGGCCCAGCACTGTATTGTACTTTCCTGAAAACAGAGCTTTCTTAACAAGAATTGTGATTGAACTCAACCAACCTGTGTAAGTCTAATTTCTGCTTCAGTGTCTTAGCATTTTCCTAAATCGGAAGAAATCAAACGAGCATGCAGTGAGTAAATTGGATAACAGGTGATTGGCAATGGCTTTTGCCGTGAGGCGCAGATAGCGCGCTCCCTAAATTGAGGACAAAATCCAACAGTGGCCCTGGTTACACAATTGACTCCTGGCCTGAAAAAATCTCCCAGTCCTGCCCTGTTGCCAAGTATTCATCTAAGCAACCATTACAATTTCCACTCGTGTAGCATAATGCTAGCACAGCATCAGCACAACACATTAAAATTATTCCATATTTTATATCAATCAATTAGCCCAAACATTTTTTAGAATTAGCAGTAACATCAAAAACTCTGATAGACTTTATCTTGAGTGTATCGTTTGCATCTTTGAATTACTTTGGATCCTTAACATATTATTTGCACTGCATGAGTAGAACTGTTTATTTTATTTAGCGTTTAACTAGAATCAGCAAAGGATTGGTATCAACAACATTGGCAATTTTTTTCTTCATCAAAAATTTGCTCAATGTGTCAGTGAAGTACTGTGGTGCGCCTGAGGGCGGCGCCCCAAGCACAGCAAATAACCTCATCAAGTTGACGTCCACTCAACGTTTCCATGGATTCCGCATCACAGCACAAAGGTGCTGTCTTGTTGCCACTCTCAGCCATGGCAAGCGTGCGTTCATGCGTGTATGTGTGTGTGCGTGTGTGTGTGCCTGTGTGTGTGTGTGTGTGCGCACTCACATTGAGGGCCACCACGCTGACCTCGTCGTGCACGCCACCGCTGTCGTCATCCGACAAGTCGCCGGACAGCAGCTGGCATTGCGAGCGGAGCTTGCCTCCTTCATCTCGCTTCTCGTACTGGCCGTGGTGGACGCTGCTCTCGTTGACCTCTGACCTCTTTTCGCTCACCTGCACGTGGGAAGACAAGTGTCACTCTGATGCTTAGTTCTCAAATGCACGTGCGCACGCTGACCATTTGCTGGACGCTGTGCAGCCACATCTTGCTTCGGTGCGATCTGTCTGCCTGACCCGGCCCGCGTTTGTCTCTTATAGCTGCCAGCCGCCCCGCCCACACAGCCGTCACGGATGCAGCTGGTGCATGCCAGGCCGAGGTCTCACTCTGTAAGGAAATCCTCCTCCGGGCCATAAGGCATCCCATAATATGTGTGC